>NC_080791.1:12915181-13230241 GCF_028018385.1 Neofelis nebulosa
TTTGTAAATTTTTTAAACTCTATTTTACTTTCATTTCATTTTTTATTTTATCCATTCTTTAAATTTTTCAAACTTATTTTTTCTTTTTCCTTTTCTTTCCCTTTTTTCTCTGTTCTATCAAGCTTCTTTCAACAACCAGACCAAAACACACCTAGGGGCTAGCATCCTTTATTTGATTTTTTTGTTTTGTTTTTAATTTTTTGATTTTAATTTCTTATTGTATTAATTATTTTTCTTCCTCCAAGATGAAGAAATGAAGAAATTCACCCCAAATGAAAGAACAGGGTAAAAATGATAGCCAGGGACTAAATCAACACAGATACAAGCAAGATGTCTGAACCAGGATTTAGAATCATGATTATAAGAATACTGGCTGGGGCTGAAAAAGGCATAGAATCCCCTTCTGCGGAGGTAGAAGTAAAATCCAGCTAGGACGAAATTTAAAATGTTGTAACTGAGATGCAATCTCGAATGGATACGATGGTGGCAAAGTGGATGAAGCATAGCAGCAAATCAGCATGATAGAGGACAAACTTATGGAGAATAATGAAGCAGAAAAAAAGAGGGAAACTAAGGCAAAAGAGCATGATATAAGATTTAGAGAACTCAGTGACTCATTAAAAAAGGAACAACATGAGAATATAGGGGTCCCAGAAGATGAAGAGAGAGAAAAAGGGGTAGAAGGGTTATGTGAGCAAATCATAGCAGAAAACTTTCCTCACCGGGGGAGAGACACAGACATCAAAATTCAGGAAACACAGAGGACTCCCATAAGATTCAACAAAAACTGACCATCAACAAGGCATATCATCATATCATAGTCAAATTCCCAAAATACTCAGGCAAGGAAAGAATCATGAAAGCAGGTAGGGAAAAAAAAGTCCTTAACCCACAAGGGAAGACAGATCAGGCTTGCAGAAGACCTATCCACAGAAACTTGGCAGACCAGAAAGAAAGGAGGGGCCAGTTATATTCAATGTGCTGAATCAGAAAAATATGCAGCCAAGAATTCTTTATACAGCAAGGCTGTCATTCAAAATAGAAGGAGAGATAAAAAGTTTCCCAGACAAACAAAAATTAAAGGAGTTTGTGACCACTAAACCAGCCCTGCGAGAAATTTTAAGGGGTACTCTCTGAAGGGAGAAAAGCCAAACAACAACAACAACAACAACCCCCCAAAATCAACAACAAAAAAGACTAAAAGCAAAGAACAGAAGGACCAGAGACCACCACCAGTAACTCCAACTCTACAGGCAACATAATGGCAATAAATTCATGTCTTTCAGTACTCACACTAAAGGTCAATGGACTAAATGCTCCAATCAAAAGACATAGGGTACATAATGGACAAGAAAAAAAGATCCATCTATATGCTGTTTACAAGAGACCAATTTTATTTTTTAAATTTTTTTAATACTTATTTATTTTTGAGAGAGAGAGAGCAAGCGAGTGCAGGGGAGGGGAAGGGGCAGAGAGAGAGGGAGACACAGAATCCGAAGCAGGCTCCAGGCTCTGAGCTGTCAGCACAGAGCCCAATACAGGGCTCAAACTCACGAACTATGAGATCATGACCTGAGTGGAAGTTGGATGCTAAACCAACTGAACCACCCAGGTGCCCCATAAGAGACCCATTTTAGATCTATAGACACCTTCAGATTGAAAGTAAGGGGATGGAAAACCATCTGTCGTGCTATTAGTTGCCAAAAGAAAGCCAAAGTAGCCATGTTTGTATCAAGCAATATAGATTTTAAAATAAAGACTATAATAAGAAATGAAGAAGGCATTAGGTCATAATTAAGGGGTCTTTCCACCAAGATCTAACAATTATAAACATTTATGCTCCAAATGTGAAAGTACCCAAATATATAAATTAATCTCAAACATATAGAAACTCATTTATAATAATACCGTATTAGCAGGGACTTCAACACCCCACTTACAACAATGCACAGATCATCTAAACAGAAAACCAACAAGGAAAAAATGGCTTTGAATGACACACTGGACCAGATGGACTTAACAGATATAGTCAGAAAATTTAATCCTAAAGCAGCAGAGTACACATTCTTCTCGAGTGCACATGGAACATTCTTAAGAAGAGATCACACACTGGGACACACGTCAGCCAAACTTAACAAACTTAACAAACAGCCAAACTTTGGACTTAACAAGTCCAAAAAGATCGAGATCATACCATGCATATTTACAAACCACAATAGTATGAAATTTGAAATCAACCACAAGAACAAATTTGGAAAGACCACAAACACTTGGAGATTAAAGAACATCCTACTAAAGAATGAATGGGTTAACCAAGAAGTTAAAGAGGAAATTTAAAAAATACATGGAAGCCAATGAAAATGATAACACCACAGCCCACAACCTCTGGGATGCAGCAAAGGCAGTCATAAAAGGCAAGTATATAGCAATCCAGGCCTTCCTAATGAAAAAAGGGCTCAGATACACAACCTAGCCTTACACCTTAAAGAGCTGGAAAAAGAACAGCAAATAAAACACAAAACCAGCAGAAGATGAGAAATAAAGATGAAAGTAGAAATCAATGCTATCAAAACCAAAACAACAACAACAACAACAACAGAACAGATCAATGAAACCAGGAACTGGTTCTTTGAAAGAGTTAACAAAATTGATAAACCACTAGCCAGTTGGATCAAAAAGAAAAAGGAAAGGACCCAAATAAATAAAATCAAAAATGAAAGAGGAGAGATCACAACCAACACAGCAGAAATACAAACAATAATACTACAAGCAATTATATGCCAATAATATGGGTAATCTGGAAGAAATGGACAAATTCCTAGAAACATTTAAACTACCAAAACGGAAACAAGAAGAAATAGAAAATTTGAACAGACCCACAACCAGTAAAGAAATCGAATTAGTAATCAAAAATCTCCCAAAAAACAAGAGTCCAGGGCCAGATGGCTTTCCAGGGGGGAATTCTACCAAACATTTTTTTTTTTTAATTTTTTTTTTCAACTTTTTTTAAAATTTATTTTTGGGACAGAGAGAGACAGAGCATGAACGGGGGAGGGGCAGAGAGAGAGGGAGACACAGAATCGGAAACAGGCTCCAGGCTCCGAGCCATCAGCCCAGAGCCTGACGCGGGGCTCGAACTCACGGACCGCGAGATCGTGACCTGGCTGAAGTCGGACGCTTAACCAACTGCGCCACCCAGGCGCCCCTCTACCAAACATTTAAGGAAGATTTAACACCTATTCTCTTGAAGAGGTTCCAAAAAATATAAATGGAAGGAAAACTTCCAAACTAATTTTATGAACCCAGCATTACCTTGATTCCAAAACCTGACAAAGAACGCACTAAAAAGGAGAACTACAGACCAATCTCCCTGATGAACGTGGATGCAAAAATCTTCAACAAGATACCAGCCAACTGGATCCAACAATACAGTAGAAGAATTATTCAGCACGACTAAGTGGGATTTATACCTGGGATGCAGGGCTGGTTCAAAATCCACAAAACAATCAACATGATTCATCACATCAATAAAAGAAAGGACAAGAACCACATGATCCTCTCAACAGATGCAGAGAAAGCATTTGACAAAATACAGCATCCTTTCTTGATAAAAACTCTTAAGAATGCAGAGATAGAAGGATGATAACTCAAAATCATAAGAGCCATATATGAAAGACCCACCACTAATATCATCCTCAATGGGGAAAAGCGGAGAGCTTTCCCTCTAAGGTCAGGAACACAACAGGGATGTCTACTCTCACCACTACTATTCAATGTAGTATTGGAAGTCCTAGCCCCAGCAATCAGACAACACAAAGAAATAAAAGGCATCCAAATCGGCAAGGAGAAGGTTAAACTTTCACTTCTCACAGATGAAACATCTTTCACAGATGATACTCTATATGGAAAACCCAAAAGATTCCACCAAAAAAATGCTAGAATTGAACCATGAATTCAGCAAAGTGCAGGATATAAAATCAATGTTCAGAAATCAGTTGCATTCCTATACACCAATAATGAAGCAACAGAAAGAGAAATCAAGAAATCAATCCCATTTACAATTGCACGAAAAACCATAAAATACCTAGGAATAAATTTAACCAAAGATGAGAAAAATCTATACACTGAACACTATAGAAAGCTTATGAAAAAAATTGAAGACAGAAAAAAATGGAACAATATTCCATGCTTATGGATTGGAAGAACAAATACTGTTAAAATGTCGATACTACCCAAAGCAATCTACATATTCAATGCAATTCCTAGCAAAACAACACCAGCATTTTTCACAGAGCTAGAACAAACAATCCTAAAATTTGTACGGAACCAGGAAAGACCCCAAATAGCCAAAAAAAAAATCTTGAAAAGAAAACCAAAGCTGGAGGCATCACAATCCCAGACTTCAAGCTGTATTACAAAGCTGTAATCATCAAGACAGTATGGTATTGGCACAAGAACACTCAGATCAATGGAACAGAATAGAGAACCCACAAATGGACCCACAAATGTATGGCCAACTAATCTTTGACAAAGCAGGAAGGAATATCCAATAGAATAAAGACAGTCTCTTCAGCAAGTGGTGTTAGGAAAACTGGACAGTGACATGCAGAAAAATGAACCTGAACCACTTTCTTACACCATACAAAAAATAAACTCAAAATGGATGAAAGACCTAAACATAAGACAGGAAGCCATAAAAATCCTTGAGGAGAAAGCAGGCAAAAACCTCTTTGACCTCAGCCGCAGCAACTTCTCACTCAACACATCTCCAGAGGCAAGGAAAAAAAGGCAAAAATGAACTATTGGGACCTCATCAAAATAAAAACCTTCTGCACAGCGAAGAAAATAATCAGCAAAACTAAAAGGCAACCAACAAAATAGGAGAAGATATTTGCAAATGACATATTGGATAAAGGGTTAGTATCCAACATCTATAAAGAACTTATCAAACTCAACACCCAAAAAACAAATAATCCAGTGAAGAAATGGGCAAAAGACATGAATAGACACTTCTGCAAAGAAGACATCCAGATGGCCAACTGACACATGAAAAAATGCTAACATCACTCATCATCAAGGAAATACAAATCAAAACCACAATGAGATGCCACCTTACACCTGTCAGAATGGCTAACATTAACAACTCAGGCAACAACAGATACTGATGAGGATATGCAGAGAGAGGATCTCTTTTGCACTGCTGGTGGGAATACAGACTGGTGCAGCCACTCTGGAAAACGGTATGGAGGTTCCTCAAAAAATTAAAAATAGAACTACCCTACAACTCAGCAATTGCACTACTAGGTATTTATCCAGGGGATACAGGTGTGCTGTTTCAAAGGGACACATGCACCCCAATGTTTATAGCAGCACAATCAATAATAGCTGAAGTATGGAAAGAGCCCAAATGTCTACCGATGGATGAATGGATAAAGAAAATGTGATGTGTGTGTGTGTATATATATATATATATATATATATATATACACACACACATACATATATATACATACATACACACAATGGAGTATTACTCGGCAATCAAAAAGAATGAAATCTTGCCATTTGCAACTACATGGATGGAACTAGAGGGTATTATGCTAAGCAAAATTAGCCAGTTAGAGAAAAACAAACATCATATGACTTCACTCTTATGAGGACTTTAAGATACAAAGCAGATGAACATAAGGGAAGAAAAGTGAAAATAATATAAAAACAAGGAGAGGGAAAAAACGTAAGAGACTCTTAGATACAGAGAGCAAACTGAGGGTTGCTGGAGGGTTTGGGTGGAGATGGGCGAAATGGGTTAAGGGGCATTAGGGAGGACACTTGTTGGGATGAGCACTGGGTGTTATACACAGGGAATGAATCACTGGAATGTACTCCTGAAATCATTATAGCACTACATGCTAACTCGGATGTAAATTTTAAAATAAATAGATAATTCTAACTGAGCTGTGGATGACCCAAACATATTTAAACATGTTAACATTTGCAACATGAAAGAGAAACAGCCTTGGAGACCAAAGTGCTTTGGAGTATACACATCCAACAAACGGCCCAGCTCCAGCTGGGTCACCTTCATCAAGTCATTTTGCTTCTCTGAACCACACATTCAGCACCCATAATACAGGGATCGTCTTGGGGGAAGAAATGGGACAATTATGCACGTGAAACAGCCCAAGCACAGATGTTGGTTAATCACGCCAAGTGAGCCTCTGGTTGTCAGAATGTGTGCATTAGTGGAAGCTTCTAGAAGCCCATAGCATTCCCTGCTCCCTCTGTCCACAGCAAACCAGGCTGTGAGTTGCAGTGCCCTTCCCAGAGGACAGTCTGGCTGTAGGGAGTGTGCTGCCGTGGACCAACAGCTCCAAGACCTCCAAACTAAAGGAAGTTCTCAAATAACCACAACACCCAAGGTGACCTGGAAAATCCTTCATGAAGTAAAGAATTTAGCTTGCACACGCCTTTTTCCCCCTCGCACCAACCACACACTCCTATGCTTGTAGATTCTCTGTCTTCTCTAGAGGGGGAACAGGCGAGCTACCATACAGGTGTAGGTGTTATTCTGAAATCCATCTTCAAGGCCAGGATAGGCTCAGTTCAGAATCTTCTGCCCTTTCTATGCAGGACTGTGCAGTGTTTTGAGAGGGGCACTGAGTCATCAAAAAGACAGATAGCCTAGTTTGTTTCTAGCCCTACTTGCTAAGGCAGGAAAATAGGTTATTTTACAAAGATGTGTGACTGCACAGGTGAGGACAAAAGGGGTTTTCTCAGTTAATCAGAGAATTCAATTCACCATCACAGCCCGTTGCCACAAACATTGTGTAACGAAGATGTTAGACCGAGTGATTAACATTGTACAGGGGTGAAAGGGCGGGGAGAGTATCAGGATTCATCTAATTAGAGGAGTCTCAATGCTGGGGTGAAAGGGTGAGGTCTAATAATAGCTAAGAAGGAGATCCCAGCTTCCCTGATCTCCAACATGTGCCAGGAGCCCTGCAAAACACCTCGGGATGAGCTCACTCACTCCCAGCAACAACTCAATTTTATTTAAGGCCCATTTTAAAGATGAGCAAACTGTGGCTGAGAAAGGTGATGTGTTTTGCTAAGGTGACAGATATGGCGGAGTTGTCTGATCCCACATTTCCCTATTTTAGCCACAGTGATGGCAATCCTCAAAGTAACACAGCACATGGGGTCCTCTTACCATTGAATACTGGGAGTTTATAACGGACAGAGTGAACGGCAATTCTTCCAGAGTTTATCTACAGATGTTGCTCTAGGAGAAAGACAGCCAGTTCCATGTCCTTTGTCCTAATCCCTGGAAGTGACATTGGAACCTAGGAGATTAAAGGGAAGGGGGGCAGGGGCGCCTGGGGCCTCAGTCGGTTGAATGTCTGACTGTTGATTTCAGCTCAGGTCATGATCTCGCTGCTTGTGGGCTCAAGTCCTGTGTCAGGCTCTGTGCTGACAGCTCGGAGCCTAGAGCCTGCTTCAGATGTCTCTGTCTCTCTGCCCCTCCCCTGTTGATGCACTCTAATATAAAACATAAAAAAAATAAAATAAAAAAGGGAATAGGGATAGAGGAAATGCTATTCAGGAGTACTGACAACAGGGAGACGGTCAGCTTTGAGAAGAAAAGCTTTCTTTCCCCAGTCCCTACCACCCCTCCTCCTCCTCCCATTTTCCCTAAGATCTGCTGCCCCACCCCATTCTAGGAAAGCTCGCTCGGAACCTCTGGCAGCCCACGGAGAGCCAACCTGGTTCTGGAAAAAATATATATCACTAACGAACATAAGTAATAATGCCTGACTTTACTAGTAATACTGGGAAATGGGACTAATCATGAAGAGAAGATACTTGGAAAGGTTTTAAAAGGAGCAAATGTACAGTCAAAATGCTTTCTACCTAATACTTATTCGATCAGATGCTCTCATTCAGGAGCTCCCAAGATGCCTCAGGATGTGAATAATTCAGATTTCACATTTTTACAACTTCTGAAATAATAGCATTCAGTATTTATTAGAATATAATAACCTACTGTAAATTTTATTTATATTATATAAACATTACACAAGTACATAATAGTATAGGATTATATAAATTATAATCGTTAAATCCTATTATTTTACTATTATGAAAATAACGGTATTTTGCACCAACAAAAACACCAATACTTTTGTATGTAAGCATAGTGTAGGACCCATATTACCATCATGAATTATGTTCTTTTTCTGTATTACCTCCCACAAGGCTGGCAAATATTTTTACAGCTTCTTGAGAAGCACTTTCTTTGCACATTAGCTCATGTGCTCCTCGCATCAATGGTATGACAAAGCAGGAATTATTTCTATACACATTCTGCACTTAGCAAAACAGTCTCAGTGTCATACAGTTTGAAAGTGTCGGAGCCAGGACTTGAACCCAGGTTCGAGAACTCCGGATCCTGAGCCTTGACCCGGTTTCCTCCACCTGCCATCCTTGCTTCCTTCTGATGGTGGGTTGGGCCTCTATCCGAGGCTTCTGTGTACTGACTCTCATTATCCAACCTGCTCTCTTCTCTGTCAAACACTTCTTCCTTTCCAGGTGGAGAGGGAAGGCGAGAGGGGCAGTGGGTGGCCAGGCTGGCCATGGCAAACATTCCCCCAGCCCTGGCTGCCATTCAAAACCTCCAGGTTGCTCCCAGCCAAGGCAGAGCGGGGGGGTTCTGCTGCTGCCAGGATGGAAAGGTTACAGTCATCTTCCCGGGTAGGGTGATCAATAACATACACAAATAGTCGTTTTTCACTCGGAGGGACCTCTTGACAAGAGCTAGGAGCAGGAGCTGCCGACACACTGGGAGAGCGCACACGTTTTTTTCTTCTGGCCTGGGCTACCAGCTGCACCCACCAGGAGCCACACAGGTGGAGGCAGACAGTCACCCCGCTGGCGATGCCTTAGGGAGAATCCGGCAGAGGGAGGGGCACAGCAGCAGCAGCCTCTAGGGATTCTGCCCGGGGACCCACTGGGGCCTGGGATGCAGAAGGAAGGTTTGGACAAGGTCGAGGAAGAAGGCAGCAGCCAGGCCAGCGACAGCGGGACCACAGAAGCAGGGCTCAGCAGAGCTAAAGGCAGGGCTGGCTTCACAGTGCATCATGTGACCTCTGTGGTCACACAGGGACCCGTGCTCCAAAGAGAGCCCCAGGCCTGGGGTTTAAAGCTCTGCAGGTGTTATCTCTAATTCTTAATCATTTCATCTTTGAATTTGGGGTCTGTAGGTGAAGCCTGATAGGACCACAGAACATGGGCTGGGGCTTGGAGCATGGGCTTGGGTGGTTCTGACCCTCCTACTTCCTGCCTCCCCAGGACAGGTGCCCAGCAGCCCACTCCCCTTGGGGTGCAGGTATGGGAGGCTCCAGGGAACATACCCCATGTACCAAGTCACAAACCGGAACCTCTGAACCGGTGAAGGTCAGTATCTGCCTACAAGTATGCCGTGCCCCAGCAGGCACACACTAAATAGCAAATAAATGCCAGGACACATCCAGGGAGAGAAAGAAAAGAGCTTTCTTCTTCCTTTTTGAACAAGAAGCCCTACACTTTTATTTTGCACTTGTCCCTGGAAATCATGTGGCTGACCGCTAAAAGGATACATATTACATGGGGAAATAGACACAAAGGTGTAGCATCATCCCCGTTAGACTCCTGCAACAGAAATGGAACAGGGAAGGGATAAAACATTTAATTCTAGACACTCCTGTGTCCTCCGGCTACTCTCGTCCTTCACCCCAGGCTTCTTTTTATTTCTCTTCCTTCCCTCCTATCAAAGCCAGATCTTGGCTGACCCTTTGCTGAAAAAGGTATAGTTATTCATACTATAAAGATACTAAAAGATACTATGGATACTCATTCTATAGATACTGAAGATATTCATACCATACAGGTAATAAAAGATACTACAGATACTCATACTGTGAAGATATTACAGATACTAAAGACGTTCATACTTTATGATACTAAAGGGTACTAAAGACATTGATAAGGACATCAGATCTTTACCCTCTCAGGGAAGCCAGGACAGTTTTGTTGTAAATGATGTTTAACTCAAAGGAGTTACTAGTAGATGGATTTCAAGTACTTTAAAAAGTCAATAGGATAATAATGATAATAGATAGCCATGATTTATTGAATGCCCACATTGCCAGATGTGAATAATAAACATTCTCTCTAATCCTCACATCGACTCTGAAAGGAACAGAATATCACCTCTATTTCACAGAGGAAGAAACTTCAGCTCAGAGAGGCATTTTGTCTGCAGTCATGCAACCAGGGAGTATTAAAATGCAATTTGAATTCACATTTTTCTGACTCCGTGAATTTTTAGTGCAGAGTAACAGCATGTTACCGCTCCTATGCATAAGGACAGTACTGGATTTAAGAAGGAAGCCAGGAGGGCCTTGAGTAAAGGGAAGAGCTCTTGCAGGTCTCCAGGCCCAGGCCCAGAGGGCTGCTGAGACAGGTAGAGAACTCTCCATGCAAACCCATGCAGGAAGGGAGGGTAGTCCTCAGGCTGTGCATCTAAGCTGGCCTCTGTTCATCAGGTTAAATGTGACAAAAAACAGTCAACCCAAAACATGTACACTGTTTTTTTTGTTTTTTGTTTTTTTTTTACTTTTGAGAGAGAGAGTGAGAGAGACAGAGCATGAGCAGGAGCGGGAGAGGGAGAGAGAGAGAATCTGAGGCAGGTTCCAGGCTCTAAGCTGTCAGCACAGAGCCAGACATGGGGCTTGAACTGATGACCCATGAGATCATGACCTGAGCCAAAGTCAAAAGCTTAACCGACTGAGCTACCCAGGTGCCCCTCATCCACACTGTTTCTAATTAAGGTTGCTGGTAGCTCAGGTCATGGAGAATTCATAAATTAAAAAAAAAAAAATTGAAGTCCCTTTGTACAAGCACTGTGCTAGGCACTGGTGGGTCAGGGTAGGTGAAACAGGTGGTCCCCAGACCCCACTGGATTTCCATTCCTGGTAGGGCTGTGACTTTAAATGAGTTGGACCACAGCCAGGTTAAGGAATACATTTTTCAAGTTAACCCAACCTACTGGACCACACAAGTTTCAGAGCATTCCTAATACTTATTATAAAGATACACTATTATGTGTCCTATTATGTCATTTCTTTCTTTAAAATATTGCTCATGACCAAGTGGATTGACTTTAAGACTGACGGATGGGTTACAGGAAAACTTTTAGGAAGAGATACAATCAAGTAACTAGTCATGTGCTGAGTAGCTCCCCAGTTTCTGAAGGAACATCCAATGAAGAGCCCTTCACCCAGACAGAGGGCTCAGGGTGGGCTTCCTGAAAGAAATGACCTCGAAGCTGAAATGTGAATCCAAGAGAGGTAAGCAAGAGTCAGACCATGCAGAGATTGTGAAGTTCTGTGAAAGAATTTGGACTTAACCCCACGAGCCATTGCAAGCCATTGATGGGTATGAAACAGGGTTTGTCCGAAGAACTATTGCCAGATACTCCAGTTCTCCTTTTAGGCATGGCTCAGCAATGCATTTTCCTCTCCCTTTTGAAGTCCCATGGAGCCAGGAGACTTGTTTGGTACCATGTAATATGAGCTTAAATGATGTGTGTTATTTTCTGTGGAAGCTTTAAAAAGCCAATGAACGGTTTGCCATGTTTATTTTCCCCTGCCATAGTGACCCTTAAAATAGAATTCAGCAATTCTGATAGAACAAAAAGTGGCATGATTCACTAAAGTTACTGGTGAGTGCTAAGAAAAAATGATAAAGCAGAGAGGTGATATATAAAAGCATTACATGAAGACTTCACTCAAAAGGTAATTGAGTGAAGAGTTTAAGACGAAAGAGTTAGCCATGCAGATATCTGGAGAGACAGCATAGCGACCAGAAGGAGCAGCAAGTGCAAAGGTCCTGAGGCAGGAGTGTGCCTAGCATATTTGAGGAAAAACAAAGGCACAAGTTTAGCTGGAGTGAACCAAGAGAAATAGAATAGGCAATGTTTCCCAGGCCCTCTGACTATGTAGTATTTACTCCAGGAGCCACAAACCCTGGGACTGTGGATCCACAGAACACAATTTGGGGAAAAAAGGCTCCAGACTACCTCGGTTTAGAAAAGGGGCAATGATGTGGGTGGATCTTGTGGTCATTATGGTAAGCAAAATATGTCAGATGGAGAAAGATACATACTGTATGAACTCGGTTGTATGTGGAATCTTAAAAATGAAACAAAAACAAAAACAAAAACAACTCCTCAAAAAAGAGACCAGACATGCAGTTACCAGAGGTGGCTGACTGGGGGAAGGGGTTGAAGGAAGGGGGCTGAACTTTCAGTTCTAAGTATTGGGAATATAATGCATAATAAGACTACAGTTAAATACTGTTTTATAGCATATTTGAAAGTTGCTAAGAGAGGTTTATATATACAATGGAATACTACTTGGCAATAAGAATGAAATCTGGCCACTTGCAGCAACATGGATGGAACTGGAAGGTATTATGCTAAGTGAAACAAGTCAGTCAGAGAAAGACAGATACCATATGTTTTCACTCATATGTGGATCTTGAGAAACTTAACAGAAGACCATGGGGGAGGGGAAGGGGAAAAAAAATTACAGAGAGGGAGAGAGGCAAACCCTAAGAGACTGAGAACAAACTAAGGGTAGATGGGGGGGTGGAGAGGGGGGAAATGGGTGATGGGCATTGAGGAGGGCACTTGTTGGGATGAGCACTGGGTGCTGTATGGAAACCAATTTGACAATAAATTATATTAAAAGAAAAAAAAAAGTAAGTTGCTAAGAGAAGATCCTAGAAGAGAGAATAGATCCAGAAGTTCTCATCCTAAGGAAACAAATTTGTAACTCTATGAAGTAATGGATGACAAACTTACAGCAGTAATCATTTTGCATTTGCAATATGCGTAAGTCACTATGCTGTATACATAACGCAAATTTATACAGTATCGCACACCAAGTATATCTCAACAAAACTGGAAGAAAACAAGGGGCAAAGAGTGGCTGACAGGCTTGAAAAAACAGAATATTCTTTATTTCTTGCATGGGTCCCCGGAAGCTTACCTGCTGGGATCAGGACTCCTGGGACTTCTGCAGAAACGGAATCACCCTCTGTGGTCAGAGGGGACAACTGTCAAACCTTCTTCAACTCCCTGAGAAGTGACTTGCTTTAAGCAAACAAGTTGTACTGAATTGCCAGGATTTTAAATCTTTTCTTGCTAAAAATAAATCTATTGTGGAAAATCCCAAAAGATGAAGCGCATCTCTAACCTCAGGGGGTGGAGCTCCCCTCCCTCATGTACATGGAGCTGGTCTAGCAGCTCTTATCATTAGCAGTAATCTGGGGTCAGGAGGGGTTGCCTGGCTGTTCTCAGCTACGTGGGCTGCTTGCTGATTTCCCAGGGCCCTTGAGAGAGAAACACAAATTTTGCTTTAGAACAGTGCCTGTGTTTATTTAGCGGTAATGATCCTTTCCTTAAGATTCTTGAGTGCGTGGCTCTCCCTATAGTCCCGAAACCCACCTTGTCCCTGATTACTCCAATGTCTGCAATCCTGAGGGTCCAGGAGATCAAGGCCATGCTCATCACCCTCCAGCCAGGACCGAAGGGAAAAAAACCAAAACCAAACAAACAAAAAAACAAACCGCTCCCATGGTCTTCTCCAGGGTTTCCAGGAAGGAAGGAAGGAAGGAAGGAAGGAAGGAAGGAAGGAAGGAATTTCACCTCTCAGAAGAAATCTGCAGTGACAATTAGGCCACCTCTGCTCCTGCTGTCCCCAGCTATGTGGGTATTCCTCACCTTCCACATAGGCTTAATACTAAGAACTGCCTTGTGTCTGTATGGAGGGCTGAGTGTATTTTGATCTTTCTTTGCTACAAAGGCACACACTTATTCCCAGGTGGTCTCCTCATCACAGCAGGGACCTAGATCAAGAGTACAGATGGACTGGAGCAAGCCCCAACCCCAGCTTTGGGAAAGGAGCATAAGGCACATGCACCATCAATTATTTCAGCTGTTTTATCCTCAAGTAAGCCATTTTATCATCAAGTAAGCAGCTGCTAGATCTGAGACGAAATTACGAATTAGGCATAGACTCTGCCTACTGGTGTAGATATATAGGCATAGATAGTACCTGTCTATATGCGCAAATATTTATGAATGAATGAATGAGAACATCTGACTCTCACAATAATACATGCATGAAAAGCTAGAGGAAGAGATGGTTAGGGGTAAGGGATGTGCAAGGAAGGGAGAAAGTCTGCAAGATGAAAATAAGTAACATTTGATTGGGTCTTAGATGAGCAGGGGAGGGTATCTCAGATGGGAGTAGCCACGTAGGTCCATGTATTGGGCCAGCGGTACTGGAGAGCACGTACCAAAGGGGAGTCAAGTAATGAGCCCACAGGCCTTAGCTCTAACCATCCCACAAAGTGTAGCTACATCATTCTTTCACTGCCTGCAAGGACCAGTCATCACCACACAGTCACATACACATGTAAAGGAACTATGTCCAAGGTCCATGCCTAGTAGAGGGTCTGCAGATATGAAAAATCGTCAGTAAAAAGAACTAAAAGGATTTATTGAACACCTGGTACTTAGCAGAACCCACTGACCTTTTCGCGCTTATTTTCTAACTTATTCTCCCAATAATCTATGCTATTGTTGCTATTCTTATCTTATAAATGGAAGAACTAAAGTCCATAGATGAAGTCTCTACTGTAAGGAACTCACAAATGAGCTGTGGGGTGGGACATGCAGTATAAAGATAAGCTGGAATTGACAACATTGACCAACGTTTACTGAGCATTCACTGCGTAATGGTGCCAGGCCAAGGGCTTCACATGCATTCATCGTGAAGTTTGGCAATACCCTATCAAGTGGATGCTGTTATTATACCCATTTACAGAGAAGAAAACTGAAACATAGAGAAATTAAAGAGCTTGCCCAGCATCACATACCTAGTCCAACTGTAGAGCCTATAACTTATAGGCCCCTGTGCCTAACTGTGATAGTTTACTTCTGCCCACCTGTGCCTACCTCATGGGGTGCACAGAGCAGGGACGAGGGGACGTGGCTGAGGGGGCACACACTGTTGGCACCACTGGTGAGCATGGCTAAGCTGAGCCTTCTATGAAGGGTTGGCTTTAAAAGAAAGAAGCTAGGACACAGACAGGTTTCACTCCAAGCCAACAGTCTTCAAGAAGCTACCAAGGGTGAAAACGTTGAAAAAAAAAAAAAAAAAAAAAAAAAAAAAAAAAAAAAAAGGGGCGCCTGGGTGGCGCAGTCGGTTAAGTGTCCGACTTCAGCCAGGTCACGATCTTGCGGTCCGTGAGTTCGAGCCCCGCGTCAGGCTCTGGGCTGATGGCTCGGAGCCTGGAGCCTGTTTCCGATTCTGTGTCTCCCTCTCTCTCTGCCCCTCCCCCGTTCATGCTCTGTCTCTCTCTGTCCCAAAAATAAAAATTAAAAACGTTGAAAAAAAAAAAAATTAAAAAAAAAAAAAAAAAAGAAGCTACCAAGGGTGGCATCTAAGTCCTTCATGGTTTTGCCCCATCAGGGTTTGACTGCAGTCTTACAGGCTGGAGCACTTGATTTTCTTAGCTCACCAAGAAAAGAGTCCTATTTCAGGGACTGTATGATATTAACATTTAGCATATATAAACTTGGAATGTCAGTTTATTTTTTTTTTTTTTATCAAGAATTATATGATCCTGAGACGGGGTAGTTCTGTTCACTTGGCTTTCTACATGAGGGGATATACTAGTCAACTCATAATCAGATAAATAGCTCCTATTTGCTGAGTTCTTACTCTGAAATATACACATGAAGAATTATCTAAGTAAGGAAAACAAAAGAGGTAAATATCTCTAATATGCAATGACATCACACTAAGATGAACTGATATGTCTATCTCCCCAAGAAAGATGGTCTAGCCAGTGAGACAGAAATACTTGAAATAGAACAGTCACGTTGCTCACTTTCATCACCAAAACAAGGCTGACCATAATGTTTCACATCTGTTGGCCCAAACTCTGTCTCCTTTGTATGGTCACTGCCTTGGTGACTCTCTTTTCTTTTTGCATCGTGGCTGAGCAGTGTCACTTCTGATTAACACATGCTTCCCGTAGGTGTGTTAATACATTCAATCAGGTTACTGTCAAGGCTTGCCGCCCAGGGAACCATTCTGTCTCCTGAAGGTGACTTTGCAGCTCTCTGCTCTGTACAGATCTTAAAGTTCAATTCTCAGCGGACCATCGTAGTTCCCTCATCTACAGATCCTCCGGAGATGCCTCACTTCAGCCCCCACATACAGGCAACATCAGAAAAAGATACCCAACGTATTGGTAAGCAGCGAGTTTTGCTGAAGCAGAAAACTTGTACAGGAAAACTGAAATTGGAGACTTGGGTTGGACCACGGAGCACCAAAAGCTAAAGTCATCGCTATCAAAACTCACCTCTGAAGTCTACTATGGTGCTGGATACCAAGTGTATCAAAGCCAAGGACAAGTATGTGTCTATCTGTCTACCTAGGTGCACACACATGCACAGAATACCTGCCCTGCGTGGAGCTTTTATTTCAGAGTGGACACTACCACATCATCTGCAGGATCATAAATTCGTTTATTCACTTTTAAACTCACTGTTGTCATTCACTCAATCCGCACTTATTCATTGGGTGCTTTCTACGGGTAAGGAAATCTCAGAAAGCCATCTTCTGATGTAACGGCAGCTCTCACTCTCCTCCCCCCAGCCTTAACACAGAAGAACAGACTCAGAAGAGAGAGGAGGACATACATGCTCGGTAACCTGACCAAACTCAGCCCGTCCACCCCCAAAGAGGTACTGAACTGGGGAAGAGTATGTAAGATAAGACCATACCTCACTTCTGCTCCAAATCCAAAGCCTGGTTAGGGTTGGAGAAAGTGGAAGAGATAAGTCTGACTCTGATCTGGGATCTGAATTTTAAACTTGACTGCATTATGGCTTTCAAACACCAAAGGTGCCCATAAAATTCAAGACTTGGTCAAGGTGCCAAAGGGCAGAAAAGGAACATAGTTGGAAGGAGACGCTGTAAAGTAGCAAACTTAAATCTAGTCCGTAAATGTTTAGAGGATTCTTTCTTGGCCCAATTCTCCCCAGCCCAGGGCCCTCACTGTCTGTGGTTTCTCTTCCACCAGCTCTCACCTGGACCCTGCAAAGGCCTCCTGCTAGGCCCATCTCCTCCTCCTCTTGTCCTGATCCCGGCCGCTTGCACAGCCAGTCTGTTTTGAAAACCCTTGTGATCAAGTTCACCCCCTGTTTAAAACCTTCCATCACGTTCCCATGGATCTTAACAAAAGGCAGACCGCAAGAGCAGAGTTTATGGTGAAAGGGACATACCTGGGAATCCGATGTGCTGGGTTTAATCCTGGCTTTAATCCTAGCTTTGGGCCAGTCAATTGCCTCAGTTTCCTCAGTAAAATGGGGATAGTGATGGAAGCATCCGCTCACGGCCCAGTCACGAGGATCTAACGCACAGGTAAGTGTGAAGCTCGTACAACAGTGCCTGGCTCACAGCAATCACTGTACAGGGTCCCATGTTGTCATTATCTTAGGGAGCTGGAGATCTGGAGCTTAGTTAACCGGGAGTGGAGAGGTAGGTTCATGCCTGTATCCTCGCTACCTGGCATGGAGCCTGGCACGTAGGAAATGTTCAATAAATATTAGTTGGGTGGATGGAGGAGATAAAGTCCTCCTCCTAAACAAAGGCTTCTGGCTCGAGGCCTCGAGTACGGCTTGCACAGGACCCTGACGCCATCTGTACATCTCCCCTTCCCCAGCTCTAAAGTCCTGTGCAAGGGGCTGCGGTAACTTAGCAACCAGAGCTTCCAGAGACGAAACTGCAGACAATGAAATCAGGCGCCTGGTCCCGCCCGGGCTGGGGAGCAGAGCATGTGCGAAGGGGAGCCTGTGCCAGACCCCATCAGGCCTGGACACCAAGGTCATGAGCAGGCCTGGCCCAAATTTACCTCGGGCTTCCTAGAAGGAGTATATGTAATAGGTGAGACTGCTCTTTCTCCAAGTGTGGGGAAGTAAGACAGGCTCAGGAAGGTGAACGGACAGGAAGCCCTTTGGGACATTCTGAGGCCGGGGGAACAGCGAGAGAACAGGAGACCTTGGGTACCCCAGGCTCAATAGTGAGGGCAGGGAGATTTGCAGAAGGGTCCAAACAATCCATAGACCAGCCACCATGTGAGGTCCCAGGCTGGTGGTCATGGTGGTCAGAAGAGACCCCAGGATCCTTCACAAGCCACACTTAAACAGACAAGAGGACCTCGCATGCTCTGGCAGGGGAGGCAAGGCCAAGCACATGAAGACAATGGGCTGAAATATGCAAAATAGGATGCTACCCTCAGAAGGTGTGTCCCTGGGCTGGCAGGGAGGGGATAGGATTCTGGTAACCAGCCCAGAGTGTGTGCCCACTTGGCTGCAGGCTTCAATCTTTCCATTGTAAAGTAAGGAGGTGGACTAGAGGAGCCCACGGTCCCTCCAAAGCTGTTGGCCACGACTCCATGCCAATTCCCACCCTGCCCTCCAAAAAGCATTTACTCAATTGTATTCTGTAAAAACAAGAAAAACAAGCAAAAAAGATCCCAAGTTCTGTTTCCCAGCGCTCCACTGTCCTCGGGCCAAATACATTTTGCAGGTAACTTGTTGGCAAGATATAAGCCTTGGCATATCCTGCTTCACCATCCTAACCCCCCTCCTCCCCCTTCCCAGCCTGTGGGGCCCCTACGTTCTGCTCAGCAGAGTCCGAGGGGTGTTTCAAGTCACCCAGAGTGGGGACCTGAAGTGGATAGATCTGGGAGGGGTCAAGATGCCTGGGATCTAAGGACACCAGACAGGCCCTTTGCATCAAGCACCCGAAACCACAGTTTGTGAGAGGCGGGGGTGTCAGGGAAGGTCCAGGGGGACAATCAGACCTGAGACTCTGGCAGGGTCTTCACCAATTGTGACAGGCAGGAGCCAGGAGCCGGCTCTGGCTAAGTGAAAGGGAGTAGTTCGGGTGTGACCCTCGAGGCCGGCCAACCGTTAGTGCAAGCAGAGGAGGGGCCCTTGGAGCAGCGGCAAGAAGTGGCAAGCCTGGGCGGAGCGAGGGGTGACTTGGGGAGCACAATTTAGCTAGGCTACAGCAGCAGGGCCCAGCAGGCCAAGAAACCGGAGCTGGGAAGGGACCTTATGAGGGAAATGCCTGCCAAAAGGTGGTCACCTGTAATGAGGCAATAAACGGGGTAATTACCCGGTAATTACTGGCCCTCCAAGTGTCTGGGAAACTGCGGGTGAGAGCTTGGCCAACTCAAGGCCTCACATCTCCCTGGAGCTGGAAGCCCAGCTGAAAATTAGACAGTGTGAAGGGGCTAGGGCGAGGCTGCTTTGTGAACGTGCACTTCATCTTTTCTTTCCTCTGGCCTTTCCTGCTCCTCTGGCACAAGTTCAAGGCTGTCGGCAAGGGTCTGAGGCCTGGCTTTGTGTTGGGAAATGTGCTGCTGCAGAGATCCACTCCCCCCCCCCCCCCACCATCTATGATGACCAGAGCCAACCACACCCCACCTGCTTCACCCACAGACCTAACTGCCCACAAGAAGTCCGGGACAGACACTGAACAGAGGTCAACTCCATTGTGTTACTGCAGGCTAGCAACCTGGGGTCAAAATGCAGCTTCTTTGCACAGTCTCCTCCTCTGAGCCCTGGGTCCTAACCCTATAGCTCTTTTCTTCCCATTGGCCAAGTTGGACTAGTTAACCTGTAAAGTATGGGCATGATTAAACATGCAAGTTGTCTAGAACTATTAGAGCCAACGAGCAAAATGGGTTCATTAGCTTTAGCTGAGAACACGGTAGAGGTTCAGGGAGGATGTGGAAATGAACACAAACGGTTTTTTTGGTGTCTTTTTATAGATCGCATGTCACTTTGTTAGTTTAGGAGCATTAAAAATGTATAACAGAGCTTGTTCTATTCATAAAATGATCCTCTTTGGCATATTAAAATTTAAAGTATAGTTTATTCAGGCAGTAATTACACTTTTGCTAATTGAATTTAGCTTTAAATATTTCAAAGTTTTGTAATAAATTGAGCTGCAAGATACCAAGCCCCAAGGTGTTTGTATTCAATGGTGTTTGAGAAATAGGCAAAACCTTGAGAACAGAAGAAATCACCAGCATTGATATCAAGTGGGAAAAGTTTTTGTTTTCTGGCATTTTCTAGTACCTATAAAGACAGGAGCCTAAGTAATAAGTGACATGGTCCTTCATGTTAGAAGCCTCCTTCACGTATATTAATTTGATTTTCACAACAGAAGTAGAAAGAGGCATTTGCATTTAAAAATAAGGGAAAGGGCACTCAGGGAAGCTGAGCAACCTGTCCAAGGTCACACAGGAATAGCAGAGCTCAGGCTTGTCTTGGGAGCCCAAATCCCATGCACGCTCACTGTCAGAAAAATTCTTGACCAAATGCCCATCAAGGGACAAATGGATTGATAAAACAGGAAATATACAAACAATGGAGTTTCATTCAGCCTTAAAAAGGAATCAAACTCTAATACCTGCTACAACATGGATGAAACTTAAGAACAGTATGCTAAGTGAAATAAGCCAGATAATAAATAACAAAAAATTAAATATTGCAAGATTGCATTTACGCAAGGTACAGGCTTAGATCAGGCAAATGGAATGGGAGCTGCCAGGGCAGGGGGTGGGGTGGGTGGGTGGCGTGGATGGGGAGTTTCTATTTGATGGGGACAGAGCTTCAGTTTGGGATGATGAAAAAGGCAGGCACAACACTGAATTACTGCCAGTGAATCTACATTTAAAAAATGGTTAAAATGGTAACCAAGAAAAGAAAAGATTCCTTGACTGTAATTTTTGCTTCCAAGGAATCCGTTTTATTTATTCAGTCACGCCTTTCAGCACTTCCTCCTTCTTCCACACCCTCCATTTCTTTTTCGCACACGGAGAACCAAAGCTTCGCCCTGGCTACCGCAAGATTCTGTTATGAACCACCCTAAACCAATTTGATACCTTCTGTAGATAGTTGAGGGCCATGCTCTCATTCCCAGGGGGTATGTTACAATAAACAACTTTCAGGCCGGACTCTCTCTCGTGCATACAAATATTTATTAGTAAGCTGGCCTCAAGCAAATAGTCTTCCACAATAAACAAAGAAGTTCCAGCCTCTGACCTTTGGGGCCACCTGACAGCACACTGCTGGAAGATGAGGCAATTTTCTAGTGGGGGGGT
Source organism: Neofelis nebulosa (assembly GCF_028018385.1). NCBI lineage: Eukaryota > Metazoa > Chordata > Mammalia > Carnivora > Felidae > Neofelis > Neofelis nebulosa. Next base: position 12,936,482 of record NC_080791.1, read on the forward strand.
TAGGCGTCGGGCTTTGAAATGCTGATTAGCGGCTATAAATAGAACGGGTTTAAAATCTTAGGGTGCTATTCCAAAAAGCATATGCTACTACTGGACTTGGTAAATTTATATACCTTTCCCATATTGGGCGGGGTGTGTTCTCGTAGAACATTCTGGCCAATGTTCCTACATACTTCAAACTCTACTTGTTTCAAAGAAAGCCATTTCTAACATGCATTATGCTAATTAGCAAAGCCTCTGGTGTTGATAAGAGAAAGAGCTGAAAATCTTGCTGTAGCTGCCCAGAGAGTAGGGCTTCTGCTTCAGTCTTTCAAACGTTAACTATCCAACCCTGAAATATGTATTCCAGATGAAGATTCTTCACATGGTGATTAATCGCCCCCTAGAATTTTGATCCAAAGGAGATCTGTTAGGGTTGGCAGATAAAACACATATAGCACTTGGGACATACTTACACTAGGAAATATTTGGTATTTGTCTGAAATTCACATTTAACTCTACGTTCTGCATTTTTATTTGCTAGAGTTAGCAACTCTGCTCCCACTCTATACTGTACTCGAGTATTTTGAAATAAAGTACAGAAATATAACCTACACCTTGTGCAAGAAAAAGACATTTTAGTTAATGTTTCCCTGCTTTGTGAATATTCCCAAGCCTGACTTCACACGCTGCAGGAAGCTGACTGGTCTGAGCAGAGGCATACCCACCAGCTACTTGTCTTAAAAATTCATGGAAAGGAAAGGGTGTTCCTGGTCTCTCTGTGGTCCCTCACTCTCAGTCCTTTGACACCTAGGAACATAACAGCTGACATCGAGATCAGAATTCAGCAAGACCCACAAGCAAAGAAGTCCTGAATCTCTTTTCTGTATGTGTGCGAAATGGTATTGCCCCCGGATGTAGGAAAGTGTCTCATACTCTTACATGTGATTCTGCACTGCTCCTTCTTGGTGGACAGGAATTACAATGATCTGATATTCTAGGTGGTTTCACATTAAAATCTCTTCCTTGCATAGAGGGATTTAGAATTCACCGGTAGAGGGTGGGTAGGGAGAGGAATAATAAAGACAGGATAATAGCACCTTAGCTGAACGATTTTAATCATTCTAAAATAAAATGAATGTAATTTTTGCCCCTAAAGTGAGTTTTATTTTTCAGAGTTTTCCTAATTTTAATTTTTATTATGGGGCGGGGGGCGGGGAGAGGATGCTCAGGGCAAAAATTGAAACATTCAAGAATCTGAGGAAGGCAAAAGACAGGAGGGAGACCTGTTCTTGCTTAAATCAGTCCTTCCAAATGCCCCAGAGAAGGGGAATGGTTTAAAAAAAAAAAAAAAAAAAAAAAAAAAAGGCAGTGCCCCTGGATGTGGTACCTCAAGAGCTTCTGGGGAAGGTCACTGAGCAGGTCAGACCCTCCTCAGGGTGCTCCGGGAGGCCAGGCTCCCACCACCCCAGTCCCAGCAGCTGCAGCTTAATAAAAGGTATGATTGCCATGGCAACCTCAGTAACACTTTCAAATGGATGGCCAATTATTATTCACTCATTTACTGTTTATTGTAGCGATGCCAATCACAATGAACTCCAGGAGTGTATTAATGGAGATGTGATCTGAGCCTGGGGCCCCCGAGGGGAATGGCATTGTAATGCCTCATTCATTAGCATAGTGTGTTCAAGGTGGGTGGGCTCGCAGCCACTCCCTCCCGGCGCAGCCCCTGCACGTGCTCTGCACCCTCACAGGCCCAGAGGCCTGGAAGCAAGCAAGAGGTCACTCACTGCAGGACTCACGCCCCTGTAGGAAGGCCCCAACGCACACTGGCATCCTAAGACAGACAGGTGGACGCGAAGCTTGCTCAGCCCCAGCAGGTATTTTCAGCAGGAGCTTTATTATTTTCACCTTCTCTTTGGACCCTTTCCCCATTTCAAATTCTTTAAGCAAATACGCTGCATTGTTAAATCCTGACCAAGACCTGAAGTGGGGTGGGGGTGGGGGGGGAGCAGACCAGACTGTTTCCCTGTCCTGATGACTGTGAAATGGAGGTTTCAGGACACTGGGAGGGGAAGGTGTAGGTAGGGCTCTTCCTCTTATGAAGACTGTCCACCCACCCCAGGGCCTGCTCCCAAGTGGAGGTCACAGGAAGACAGGTTGGACGGATTATGCCAGGCATTCCCGGAAAAGGAAGGAAGTTGGCTAGCTGGGCACAGGGGAAGCAGAAGGATCTCTTATATTTGTCAGGAATGGCTTATTGTGTATGCACAGAGCCCCAGCAAATACCCTTCCTATTCTCCAATCTGTTACAAGAGAAACAGAACCACCCCGCCTCCAGGTGCGTGTAGGTCTGGTCATGGGGAGGTCAATGGGACCGGCAGGAACAGAAAACCAGTGCCTGCTCTGTGTATGACCCTGGTCCAAGGGAAAGGGTATGCAAGAGTCTCTGCCAACCTGGTGGGAGGGGACCCTAAGGTCAGATTTCACTTAATTTAAAAAGTAAATAGAGTAGTAAGCCATTCCTTGCACGCTAGAGTACAGGGTAAAATCCAGACTTGCTACACTGGCTGGCAGCTTGTTACCAGGGAGACATCTACCCCGAAGCAGCCTGTTCTCCAGGGGCGCAGCCCATTCTTGCCCTGCCCACTCGTTTCTGGGGTCCTGAGGCTTGGAGCCCCACCCTCATTCCTGCAGCACCTCCCACTCACTTTGCCAGTCCGGACCGCAGACAGACGGGGGTGGGAAGGTGTAAAATGACTCACTTGCTTTTGCTTGTCTCTGCCTCTGCCCATGCTCAGGATGTGGGGGCAGTGCGAAAGAAAAAAGAAATATCCTGACACTCGTTAAAACGAGGAGGAAGACTTTATTCAGGACTACCAGGATTGTGGAGAGAGACTCAAGTCCAAATGCAGCAAGGACAAGTAGGGATTTATGGCCAAGGAGCAGAGGGCGTCAGCAGTGGGTAGAAAATTACCAAGAGGAGACATCAAGGGTAGGGGGTTGGTTCTTGCTGAAGGCAGGCCACATGAGCATATATCAAGGGGTGGGAGGGGGGGACACTCTCTGAACTGGTGTCACAGGATCCTGGCTACAAGTGGACTCTGCAAAGGTGAGCGCAGAAGCCCAAGGTCACAGCCAAGGAGAGAAGACTGTTCAAAGGAACCTGACCAAAGTTTGGGTGGCGGGGGAAGGTGGGGGAGGGGAGTCTTCATCCACAACCACTTGAAGGGAACTGGGGACAGGGCAGAAAAACAGGAAAAGTTGGATGGACAGGGAAGGGTGAATCTTTGCTTTTGGACAAAGTCAGGCAGCACTAGCTGGGAAGAGGGTGACTACAAAGCAAAGCTCCAGAGGCTGGGTGAGCCCAGCAGGGAGCTGTCCCCTGTGCTGGGGTTTAGGCTAATGTCAGGGCTCCTAGCAGCCATCCTAAGGCATTTCAGGTATCCAAGAGATTGAGGAAAGGCCTGGGGCAGAACAGAGAGGGATGCAAATCCTACCTCCATTAGTTTGCTCTCTGATGACCTCAGATAAGCTCCTTGCAAGCTCATTTTCCTCTTCAAGGAAGTGGGGGTGAAGTGACCACCCTCGGGATCGATGAGGGTTCCTTGTAATGGTGTTTACAAAGGCCCAAGTGCTCAGTGAAGGTGAGCTCCCCATCCTCACCCCAGTCCCTGAGGGCCAGAGGAGTGAAAGGCTCTTTCTTCCAGTCTGCAGGAAGAACCTGAAGGATTTTGTCCCTTGTCATTTACACCCCACCCTTGGGATGGTGCTTAGTTCTCTATCTGCACATGGTCAGCGTTCATCCCTCTGGATGATTCCCACTCATCCCACCCACAGGAATTCCCAGGGAGCCAGTGTACATGCTCCAGCTGCTTCTTTCCATGGTGCTGAGGTGTGAAGAGGGCTGGGGAGTGGCAGGGTGACAGAGACCTGCCACAATCACAGAGTAAGGGGGCCGTGGTGCCAAGACCAGCGACATGACTCCTGGCTCTCGGTCAAATGTTTCTGAAAGGAGGAGACCCAGGGGAGGCCTTGAGGGGGCATGCATGGGCATGGATCTCATTAAGAACAGTGCCCAGAAAGCAGACCCAGGTGGGGAGCGAATAGGGGGATAGCTCTGACAGTTTGACTAACTCAGCTCAAGAACGTCTGGAACACTTTTTGTGCCATAGACTGATTGCATGAGACACTGGGAACACAGGGGTGAATCAGACTCAGCCAGGAATGCCAAAGAACAAATAACAATACCCTATCATACGGGGGATACGGTAGAATCAGAGACCTGTGGAAACACGGAAGAGAACTACTGATTCTGCCTGGAGGGTCAGGAGAGGCCTCCCAGAGGAACAGAGTGTTCATTTTGCTGTTCAGAAAAAGGACTAAGACCTACATGTGCAAAGCATGGGCGGGGCGGTGGGGGGGGAGGGGGCAGTGAAAACATGTGGCTACTTAGAAAGCTGAGGTTCCAACTACAGACTGAGGTGAGCACCAGAAGACAGCGTAGGAGAGATCTGGGAGACAAGCATGAGTGAGGCAAGAAGTATGGAGATGCCAAGAGTCCTATCAAGAGACAAGGCCAGTATGGATTTGAGTTCTGGCTCCCTCACTCACCAGCTATGGGATGCCAGGCAGTCCTTTTAGCCTCACTGATCCCCAGGAACCCTGCTTATAAAATGGGGGTAGTAGATAATACCTCCTCTGTAGTTGTGAGAATGGGTAGGCTATGAAGAGACACCCAATATGGTGGTCCTGGCTTATGTGGTAGGCAGTCAACCCACGTAAGTTCACCTTCAGGCAAAGTCACAGGAGGGATGCGTTTGAAGTGAAAGATACACAAGTGTCTACTGCGTAGTAGACACTCACATAGCTGTAGAGATAATAAATTGAATCTAGGAAACGGGTGACACAGGAGTCAAAGAAGATCCAAAGGTTCTAGGATCATCTTGTCGACGGACACTGAAGGTAGAGGAGGGAGTTGATGTGGCTGACTTAGGAGCGCTCCCATCTGCTCTCCTAACTTCCAGTTCTTCCCACATGCTGATGGTGGCCCTGTCCCTGGTGCCGAATGCTGGAAGGGGGCGGCTTCTATCTGTGGTTCATTCCCTACACATTTTGAAAAGCCAAGATTAAAGCATATGTACACAGGCACAGTCCTTCAGTTTTCCAGGGGTGGGCAACCATTCTGATCTCTGGGGAGAGCAATAGAAGACAATCATGTTAAGGACGGATCATTGGACGCCTGGGTCAAATTTATCACCTATCTTCCAGGTGCTCGTCTCAGGGCCTCATTCCCTGAATCCTCACAATAAACTTGTGAGTTTGGTACTATTACCATCATCCACACTTCACTCAAGAGGAAAGTAGGTCCCAGAGAAGCTAAGGGACTTGTGCAAGATCCTATAGCTCGTTAGTAGGGAAGGGAGAATCTAACCAGATTACCTCAGTTTGAAGCCCTTGATTTTTCCACTCCCCTAACACGCCAGAGACTGAAAAGAAAGAGGAACGTGTCTCAGTCTGTTCCGGCTACTATAGAAAAGAGTACCACAGAATGGGTGGCTTGTAAGCAACAGCAATTTGTTTCTTACAGTTCTGGAAACTGGGCAGTGAAAGGTCAAGATGCCAGCAGATTTGGGGTCTTGTGAAGGTCTGCTTCCTGGCTCATTGACTTTTGGTGTATCCTCACACAGTGGAGGGGTCAAGGGAGCTTTCTAAGGTGCCTCTTAGAAGGGTACTTATCTCATCCAAGATGGCTCCACCCTCATGACTTAATTACTTCCCAAAGACCCTACCTTCTAATAGCTTTATCTTAAGGATTTAGATTCAATATAGGAGTCTTATGGGGACACAAACATTTAAGACACAGCAGATGGGAATGCAGGCACCAAAAGAATATCAGAGTATGACAGACTGAAGAGTAGATATAGGGGTGGAACATTTATGGTGGGTCCCATCCTCCAGCTTCAAAGGGGACAGCATCTCCCAGCCAACTCACCTTCCCCTTGAAGGGTAGCTGCTGGCTGAATTCTGCACTTTCTGCCTATGTCGCTCTCTACCCTGTCCTCTGAGCTCACCCCCACCCCTCCAGCCAACCACCCTATTTATCCCAGTGCCCATAGGAGGCTGGCCCTCTTCAGAGAGGCTCCCACTCTCCAAGGACTCACAGTCCTAAGGAGATTGGGCCCACACGACAGGAACTAATTCCCAAAGAAAAATAGGCTGGACTGGCCAATCCAGACAACCTAATGCAGGTCTCCCAACACCTGAATGATCTCTCAGGGCCACTGAGACTCAGATGCAGAGATACCCATTTACAGAGACCCCTCTTCTGTGAGGCCCTCCTGGCTGCATCATCTGGAATAATTGTTGTTGTGGAATAACCACATACTGGACATTCTACAGAGCATGTTATGTATATTTCCTCATTTAATACCCCCAGCAACCCAACGAGTAGATTCTACTGATCCCAGATCAGAGATAGAGGAACTGAGGTACAGAGGGTTTAAGTCATCTGTCCCAATGCCCACAGCTAGTAAGATACAAGACAGGGTACAGATGAACAGCCAGATGCAGAAGTACACAGGGTAAGGTATGGAAGGGTCCCAAGTCCAAGACTTATGTCCCCATAGACTTGGGATACACCAGCTCCCACCTTGTGGATACATTCTTCAATTTGGAGCTTTCTGCAGTCAAATGCTCTACCCCTGAGCTATACCCCCATGGAGCTTTCTGAACTCAACACTTGGGGGCGTTTCACAGAGGCTCCCTACCATAGGCATGATCAATTATTAACTTCATGGCCCCTTTCCTCTCCCCTGAGGTAGGGGTAGAGCTGAAATTTCTGGCCCTCAAATCATACCTTGGTCTTTCAGAAAGCGGTCTCCATCCAGAAGCTATGTAGGAACTTCCTGCCTCCAGACATCTCCTTAACATACAAAGACATTTATATGACCCAGGGACATTGCAAAGGATTTAGAACCTCCGTGTCAGGAATCAGGGTCAAAGAGCAAATATATGTAGATCACAGAATTTGAAAATTATGAGGACTGATGAGCTAATAGGGCATGAGGACGTTGGACCAATGCCATTGCGGGAGGGGTAATTGGGTCCCTGGAAGGAGGACCTACTGAAATGGGTCCCTCAAGGCTGCCCACCCTCAAGGTAATCCCGGACAAGGCACTTAACTCCGAAAGCCTTATTTCCTTCATTAGAAGAATGAAAGTGAGAATATTTGGTGTAAGTCACCGGGTTCCATGGAGACTTAATGGGATAATGCACATGAAACACTTTATCAACTATAAAGTACCACCCAAATAGGAGGCTTTATTATAGATGAACACATGCATGCCCACACTCGTGCATCCACAGGTACCCTTTCATTCATACACACTCTTGCTTTAAAGAGGAATTAGCATAATGATGCAGCCCCCTGTGAAATCACATGCTGGGACTTCCCTATGCCCTCGATCCTCCCTCCACCATTACCCACTTAGACTGAGTGGGTTCAGCAAGATTGAGGAGGGGCTGAAGAGCTTCGAGGAGAAGCAGGTGGAGCTGGAACAGACCGCTCAGCCCACACCTGCCCATTCTGCCTGCCGTTTGCTCTTGTTTGCATTTCTGTAACTCACAGCACCTGGGAACCATAGGCACAGCCCAGCCCCTGGTGGAAAAATGCTTGGCAGAGCAGGGCTAGCCTTGGAGAGGTGGTTCCCACTTAGCAGCTTATTTGGGGTACCCACTGTTCACTCATTCGTCTTCCAAGGCAACAGGATTTACTGAGCACCTACTACATCTGTACAGAACTGTACTTCACACTGGGAATCCAAAGATAACCAAGTGAATCCTGCCTTTGAGACACTTACAAAGGCAGCTCCACAAGCAAGGCCAGGGGGTGTGTGACAGTGAGCACACTCAGGAGTGATGGGCAGCTTTGTGTGGGGAAACAGTAGACTGTCCAAGTACTATCAGAAAATTAGCAGATCAAGAGGTCAAAGGCAGGGAGCCAATCCCAAGAGGGCTTGATGCTACGCCGATGAACTTTGATTTCCTTCTGTGTCAATCAGAAAGGCACTAAAGGTTATTAGAAAAGAAGGGACATAGACTGGACAAGTTGCCTTTTTTTTTTTTTTTAGTAATTTTCCCCTCTTTTACTGCATTCCTCTTCTAAATTGCCAAGTTATGTAAGTGTGCTAGAACCACTGAAAGAAATTAAAACCTTCAACATCTCTCCTGCCCCATTTCTATCACAACTCTATATAGGAGCTTCTCAAAGTGTGTTCCCTGGAACAGCAGCATTGGCATTGTCTGGGTGCTTGTTAGAAATGCCATCCGATTGTAGTTAATCATGTATTGTATGTTTCAACGTTGCTGAGAGACTAGATCTTAGAAGTTCTCATCACAAGAAAAAAGTTGGAACTATACTTGGTGATGGATGTTAAGACTGACTGGTTCGCAGTAGGGCACCTGGCTGACTCAGTGGCTGAAGCATCCGACTTCAGCTCAAGTCATGACCTCACAGTTCAGGAGTTTGAGCCCTGCGATGGGCTCTCTACTGTCAGCATAGAGCTGCTTCAGATCCTCTGTCTCCCCCTTTCCGCCCCTCAGGTCTTCTCATACACACACACACACACACACTCTCTCTCTCTCTCTCTCTCTCTCTCTCTCTCTCTCTCTCTCTCTCTCTCTCTCTCTCAAAAACAAACATTTAAAAAAAAGACCTACTGTGATAATCATTTTACACTATTTATGTAATTATGTTCTGCACCTGAAATTCAGGTCAGAGGTCAATTCTATCTAATTTTTTGTTAAAATGGGAAGAAAAAAATACAATTTGCTGCAAGCCCTTCAGGGCATTCTGAGGCTTACTAAGACTGAGCAACCCTGCCCCACCAAGGAATTTACTACACCCGTTTCCATGTTCATCAAGTGAATATGAACACGGACACATATGCCACCATCTATACTGTTTTTTCAAAAGTGCATCGTACCCTTTACTAAGCAAGCTGTTTCTCTCAGGTGCTAGACCTCCTACCTCCTAGCCAACAGATATGCAACTCATTCTCTAAAATGTGTGTAGAATTTTCCAGTGTGTGGACATAGTAAGATTTGCTCAACCATTTACTGTTGACTATTGATGTTATTTATAATTATATCGACACATAAAATAATGCTCCAATAGTCTTCCCCATGTAAGATTCTGTATGGGTGCTTTCATTTCCACTGGATTGCCCAAAGTGGAAATGCAGAATCAAGGGTTATGGCATTTACAATTTGGATATTGCTAGCTCACTTTTCCCTAGAGTTATAGGGATATACAGTCCCCTCAGTAAAATAGAAGATGCTTGTTTCATCATGTCCTCACCAGCATTTGATCGTGGGGTTCTTCAGCTCTGCATTTCAGAAAGCTCACGATGGCAATTTCATGGAAAATAGATTTGATCCAACATGGGAAAGAGCAGAATCGGGGACAAAGAGTCTAGTTGGTGAACTCCTGGATTAGCCCAGGTAGGAGATCAAGGATGGAGTTAAGAAAGCGGCCAAGGTGGGGCGCCCGGGTGGTTCAGTCGGTTAAGCAGCTGACTGCAGCTCAGGTCACGATCTCACGGCTTGAGGGTTCGAGCCCCTCATCAAGCTCTGTGTTGACAGCTCAGAGCCTGGAGCCTGTTTCAGGTTCTACCCCTCCCCAACTCGTGCTCTGTCTCCCTCTGTCTCAAAAATAAATCAACATTAAAAAAAAATTTTTTTTTAAACAAAGTGGCCAAGGGGATGGAAAGAAGGGATTAGATCTATTATGGGCACTCCTAATGATTCATTTCATCTCCATAACCATCTGCTTTCCAGGTGAGGACCCTAGAGAGTTTATGGAGACACTGACTTGCCTACGTGCCCTATCATTGCTGAGCACTTCTTAACCCATCTAATCCCATTCTAAGGGAACCTGCCCCACCATAAACCCTCACCGGGTTAGTACAAGACTCTACTTATTAGAAGGTGAAGGAGGATCAGTAAAGCACCCTACAGACTGAGAAGGCACTTTAAGACCAAAAAATAAAGCAAGCCACTCCATACCATACACACAGTTTCATTCAGAGTAACTTACTGATGAGGGAGCAGATCAAGTGGAGATGATCCAGGTGGTACTTGGCCATTGTCTGTGCCCATTTCCCATCCCATTTGAATCACAGTCCTTGGCTTTTATGGAGCTGGGGGCACAGTGAGGAGGTCACAGGGTAATTATCTACAGCGCGGCCTTCTGTGCACCAGCCACCTCTACCAGTTACCTAACATGGGGTCTCCTTTGCTCCACCTTAGTAAGGATCACAACAAGCCTTCCCACATTCCAGTCAGGGCACACATTAACCTTCACGGGGCCTAGAGCACATAGCCCCAAGACAGGGGGCGGGGTCATAGTGGGGCAAGAACAATACGGAGGGTCCAAGATGGGGTCAGTGGGGCCAGCCCTCCTCCACTCCACCTCCGACATCATAATGGCCCTTACCATCTACACACCTTTCTCCTGTGAGGACCCTAGAGTCAGATATGGGGAGGGGGCCTACCTCCTCACAGCAGCAATGTAAGCAGCAACAGGAGATTAACCAGTACCACTACTGGCTCTCCACCATTCCTCAGTCTCCAGGGACAAGGACAAGGACAGCTCTAGCTCCTCCTGCTGACAAGAGGCACAGCAGGATTGGAGGAATGACACCTCCTTGCACCCATTGCAGATATGCCCTAGTACAAAGTTAAGCCCCCACCTTTCGTCAAGCCATTATTTTGGTGCTCTCGTGTACCGTCTCAGCATCTTAGTCTCCATTTTGGAGATCTCGTACACAATGATAGAGAAAAATCACAGCCTCCATTAAGACCTAACAATAAGGCTGTATTAGGCACCATGGAGCAGACGGGTGGAAAAATGGTTTCCTGTCATCTGTTGTCATCCACCAGATCCCAGTTGATTGCTTTATAGGCCAAACCAAACTATTGCATGTGCCTTGAGAAGGCCTGATTACTCCCATCTTTTCTAGTTCTCTAATGGTGGCAGTAAGCTTGTCATACCCCTGCTCCCTATAGTTTATATATGGTCTTGCATTTATTCCTCTCTGGGAACCAAAAGCTATGTGGGCTCCCATGTGGGGTGACCCACAATGATGGGTTTCACTACTCGGTTACGCAACCTGATCTCATCTTAGCTAGATCCAGACCTTGAAAAACATCTACACCCAAAATATATTCAGGGATGGGGGAAATACGCACTAGGAAACCGTGGGAAGTATGCAGATACTTAGAGACTGGTTTGTCCCCCAAAACCAACAGCTTTTATTTCTCCCTGAAATGTCAAAGGGTCTCCATAGAGATGTGTATATTCAGCTACAGTGTTTATTAGAGCCACTACCGTTTATTAGTGTGAGACCAATAAATAGTTAATTCCAAGTGGGGCCTTCGGAGGTCCCCTTGTGCACAAACTAAAGGGCCTTGTTGACCTATCCCCTGGTCTTTAGGGGTGTGGTATCCACCTCTGAAATTCCTCCATCAACAGAGCGGCACTTGGCAACACGCTTGGCTCTTTTGATCCTTCCTTCCAGGGAGTAACCTGCTTTACCTTAAGCAAAGCCTTCCACAGGCTTAGCAAGACCCAACTGGGTTGTCTAGATTTTCTCTCCCAGTCCCAGAGGACATCAGATCTTGCCACAGTTGTTTACAAGAGACACTGATGGGCCTCCTTTCTGCCATCTTATCTTTGGCAGGATTCTTTGTTTTCCTGTTTCTCAACCCATTTATTTCCCTTAAGATAGATTCTTTCGGTTCCACTGAAGTCAGCCACCACAGCAGCCACTGGAACAATGGGCCAATTAGCCACAGAGGCAACAGCAGATACTCAAGTCCCGAACCATGCCCCTAGTGCTGCCAGCAAGATTCGGTCTTCCCTACCAGAGGAAAGAAATTATTTGTCTGGGTCTCTAAAATCCTAGATGTAAATGGCCCATTTCATCCCCAGCTCACACAGTTTCGTGTAGCTCTTCCACAGAGGTCCAGCCTAAAGGACAGGAGGGAACATCCCCCTTCATTAGGGCAAATTATCTTAATGTTAACATTTATCCAATCAATCAAATTAGCTAAGCACCTGCTATTCCTACCCATGTCTCGGCACGGGATCTTTGTTGTGAGGCAGGCCAGGTAGCAACTGAGGCCAACCCCAACATCTCAAACCCATGCAACCCAATCCCATCTCCCCCAGTCTCCCCCCAGTGGAAACAGCCCCCACCTCCCCTTAAAGCAGCTGGTGAGCAGCCCCAGTTCAGCGGCGGAAACCCTGATCATCCTCTGACTCGTGGGAACCTCCCCTCGGGCATCTCCAGGCTCATGAGTGAGCCTGGCCCTTGTGTGCATCAAAGGGTGTGCCTGAATGTTTCTTTCCTCCCCTGTGATAATGTCCTCCTCATCAGAGGACCCATCATCCCAGGGGGCCCGTGCCTCAGCATCCCAGCTCTCCCGAGATACGATAGCACCTCACACCTTTGCGTAGCAGCCCATACCCATGCATCTTCGCCATCAGACCTGCCATGACCTCCAAGCCTTACTACTACCGTTAGACCCTCCCGGGCACAGTGTCTGTACTAGAGGAACAACATGCAGCCAGCACATGCCTCTCCAAAGCTTTCACTTCTCTGGTGTGTTCCAAACCTCTCCTTACTCATAACTCCCTTCCTATGGCGTCAGGAAAAGCACAGATCGATGGCCAACCCACTACTCCAAAAGCTTCTTCATTTCCCCTTCGGCATTTCCTTTTCCACACCGCTTCTGACAAGATCTTTAACAACCCCTAGGGCATTCTTGGGACGTCCCTGTATTTGAGACACTCCAGAAGCCTGGCCATGTCTCCCCACATGGCAGTGGCTGGCCAACATAGGGTTTTGCCCCACAGCACCCTGTGCCAGTTTTCAGTCTCCTGCCTGGCCAGCCTGTTGCTAGAAGGTGCAGGACGGTCAGTAAAGCACCCTCCAGGCTGGCGAGGCACTTTAAGACCAAAAAACAAAGCATACCAGTCCATACCGTTCACAGTTTTATGCTGGATGACTGACAGTGAGGGATCTAGGAAACGATGATCCGGACGTACTCAGCCACCTTATACAGCTCTTCAGCGCCCAGTCTGGGCCTTCCGCCCCAGCTTTTATGGAGCAAAGAACGTGGTGGAGATCCACGGGGTAGTTATCTAAAGTGGGGCCTTCTGTGCACCAACCACCCCTAATAATTACCTAAAGTGAGGTCTTCTGGGCACCAGCCACCCCTAATAGTTATCTAAAGCGGAGGCGCACCTGGGTGGCTCAGTCGGTTCAGCGTCCAACTTCAGCTCAGGTTATGATCTCTCCGTTTATGAGTTCAAGCCCTGCCTCGGGCTTGCTACTCTCAGTGCATAGACCGCTCTGTCCCCTCCTTTCCCTCTGTCCCTTCCCTGCTCGCGCTCGCTCTCTTAAAAATAAATAAAACATTAAAAAATTAAATCTAAAGTGGGACCCTCCGTGCACCACTTTAGGGAAGGTCAGAAAGAGCCTCCCGCATTCAGGTCAGAACACACATTTACCTCCATGGGGTGTGGAACACATGGCCCCAAGAGGGGTCCTTGCAGGGCAAGAACAAGATGCAGGGCCAAAGATGGGCTCAGTGTTGTCAGCCCTCCTGCACCACTCTTCCAGCTGCAGATGACAGGGAGGATAGGGGACCTAAGAGACACTGATCCAGAGAGCGGCTAGTGCTCTGTGGCTGGCGGGGAAGAAAAGGATCATATTCTTCCTGGTGTTTGAGCAAAGACACAGGAAAAACTGCCATTGGTGGTTGCAGGTAGTACAGCAGAAGGTTTGCATAGAGACTGGGGAGGCATGGGTGTAATCAGTATGAAATTACAGGTGAGCAGAAATGGTGAGTAAGCAGTACGAGCCGACTGGGGAGAATACAGAGCAGGTGCACACAGAAAAGCCGATGCTGAGAGAAAAATCAGGCTGCCCTAGGGGGACAGAGAAGCAGTTCCCAGGGGTTGCTGTGACCCCAGACTCCCCTTTACCTGAATTCCCCACACAGCCTGGCAGCACTGAGGCCCCTCCTCTCGGCACCTGTGGCTCTGTGGCTCGTCCACCGCCTCTCCCCACTTTTCACACACGCTTGAGTGTCCTTCTAGGGATCTCTGCTCTGCACAACCACAGCTCAGACAAGAACAGCAAGGCCACAGAGCTCCAAAGTATTAGAGTTTCCAAGATTTTCCAAATCTTGAAGTTACTTGATTTCAAATGACAGCTGTGCCAAAAAAAAAAAAAAAGAAGGAAAAGAAAAAAGAAAATACATTCACTTGTCATTTATAAAGTGCTTTCTATGTACATTATCAATTTTGATTTTATCCCAGCGAGGAAGCAGACGCTCAGTGACAGGGAATAGCTTCTCCAACATCACACTATTAATAGATGGGGGTGGGGGCAAGTCCTGGAGTGTCAGTCACCTGTGAGCTTTGCCATCAGGTGACGACTGCCCTGCTGAGATGACACCAAGACCTTGGGGACCTGTTACACTTCATGCTTCACTCCCCGACCCACATCCCCTTTGTCACCTGGCTGTGGTTCTACAACCATTTGGTCCATGCTTCAGTTGAGCGGTGTGAGTTCTAGTTCAAATGAGGATTGTGGCAAATAGATCCGAACGTCCAGCTCGTGATCCACGTCTGGATCCTGCGACGCGCCCTGAGGGGGGTTACTGGGCGATTCCACCACTCAGGAGGGGTCTCTCCCACGGAGGAGTGTCCTGGGGGCTAATACCGCCATACCTCTCTGGTAAGCCCTTTCCTCAACTAGATCTCCGCAAAAACACATCTATTTTAACTTTGGAGTGAGTCATTAGCCTCCACCAAGACAGGAGCACAAATAGGTTTAAAAACTAAAAATAACTAACATTTTTTGAATGTTTATTATGCTTCAGGCATTGTGCTAAATTCTTTACACACATTCATTTAAAACTCCCAATAACCCTATGAAGTAAGTATTATTACCCTCATTTCTCAGATAAGGAAACAGAAGCTAAGAGAGGTTAATTAACTTGCCCAGGGATACGGGGCTAATACGTGCCAGAACCCGGATTTGAACCCAGGCAGTCTGCCTTCACTAAGCCTGTCAGATTAGCTGGATCCTCTCACAGAGTGCAGGCCCTGAGGAAATGGATCATGAGAAGAGAGCCTGCTGGTAGGCAGAGAGGGGCTGGGGGATGCCCACAGTATCTGGTGCTCCTTGACTGGATAAGACCCAGTCTAGGGCCCTAGGGAGTCCTGAGCATCTTAGAACAGGCCAAGGGCAAACCATAAGAGATTCTTAAAAACTGAGAATAAACTGAGGGTTGATGGGGGGGTGGGAGGGAGGGGAAAGTGGGTGATGGGCATTGAGGAGGGCACCTGTTGGGATGAGCACTGGGTGTTGTATGGAAACCAATTTGACAATAAATTTCATATTTAAAAAAAAAAAAGAACAGGCCAAGGGCACGGGGTGACAGTCTTCGAGAGTAGGTAGATGATTCCAAGAGGAGGAGAAGGGAGGGAAGAAAGCGGCTTTCGGAGAGGACAGAACAACCCTTCTTTACACATTATTAGCTGGGAGCCAGGTGCCATTCCTCCCAGACTTCCGTCATCCTATAGCTGCCTCAGGCCTGGTCTAGAGGACAAATCGGTACTATGACCCCAGACAAAGCCCAGGAGCAAACTGTCCCATCTGGCCCCCACCAATGGTCTCAGGTGCTTCCCAGGGGAATCCCATGGTAGAATTCCTAGTCTTCACTGAGACTTCACAGCCATACGCTGTCACTGCCTGGTTAGGGATCAGGAGCACCAGGCTGGACCCAGAACCCCCACCCATGACTGTGGCTAAGTCAGCTTTCCTCCCTGGCCTGGAGGTTCCCCTTCCCAAAATAAAACAAACGCAGTCAGTGATAGTATGGTGATGCCTCATACTCCTTCCTGCCAGCTCAAAGTATCCCAAAGAGAAAGATCGTCAGCTCTGGAGCCAGGAAGACCTAGGTTCAAGTTCAGCCATGTCACTTAAAGTTGTGTGAGTTCGGGTGAGTCACAGACTGCTTCACACCTCACTTCCCTCAGCTGTGCAAACGGCATAGGCTGCTCCGTGTGTATCCCAGGTTTGCTCGAATAAGATCATGCCCATGAAAACGCTTTGAACTTGGTAAAGCCCTTTGTACGCGCAAGTGCCAAGTATGAAAATCTGGGATTTGTTCCTTCCTCAGTGTCTCCTGAAGCCAATCTGCCAGCTCTACAGGGAGCAGAATCCAGAAGGATGGCACAGAGCCAGCACCACCCTCTCCCCCGCCCAAACCCACTCAAGACCCTCACCCAGGGTGGGCATACGCCCTCTCAACATCAGAGGTGACTCTCCTTTGCCGCGATCCCTGCTGGTCTCTAACAGCCCTCCTCATCCCAATGTCACCTCAGAAAGTCAGATCTGCTCCCTGGACTGTAGTCACCTCCAAGTTGAACTTGGGATCGTGAGGGTTTGTGACAGGAGGTGCCCAGCCCCGTCTGCTCTGGAAAGTAGAAAGAGCTCACCGTACCGCCGTCTCACAGTCCATTTTTCAAAGTTTGACGTCAATTTGCGGCCTTAGATTGGTTTTTGTTTCTCCGTACTTTGTTTTCTTTTTTGTGATGAATGGTTATTGTCAAGCTGGCTTAGAAGAAGCGATAGGCAGGAGGTGGGGGCCGGGGCGGAGATAGCACAGTGGTGGGTTTCTTAGTTGGGTTATTGTTTACATTTCTTTTTTCAGGGAAGAAAATGGAGTGGGAGGTGGCTGAGGTCACAGCCGGGTCATCTGAGATGTATCCCCGGGGTCCTGCTGTGGCTGCCTGCTCCCTTTGTCCAGGCCAGGAGACACTGAGACCTCTGCCCCTCTCTTTTCCCCACAAGTACATGCCTGGTCTGGGGGACAGGCGGCATGTCACGGCTGCAGCGGCTGATGCTGTCAACTGCAGATAAATACAACCAAAACAGACCCAGAAAATTATTTCCTCTTAATGGAAAAATTATCAGGCCCTGAGCAGCCTGATCTAAGGGCTTTTAGAAGTGCACAGAGAAATATACTTGAGTCTTCTCCCCGCCTCCTCTTTTCCCCACTGTCCCTCCGGGGAGGGTTCTGCAAAAACCATCTTCTCCCAGATTCTGTGCCGGGGCTTTGCCCGACTTGCAGACAATAGGATCTCAGAGATCGTGGCTTAGGATCACAGAGAGAGGTCTCTTAGGGTCTCCAGGGGTATGACCTTGAAAGGACAAAGACATCACCCTGCCTACCTCTCTCATCCCAGATAAGTAAATTGTTTAGAGACAAGTGACTTGCCAAAGGTTCGTGGTCACTTAGCCGCTGGGACAAGAAACTAAGGCTTTTGACTCCAATTTCCCTTCCCATTGCCCCAAACAGCCGGGCAATCCTTCCAGATCTCTGAAGCCCCTCGCATCATTCACTTAAACAAACAGTCCTTCAGGCCCAGGGACATTGGATTTTAGGCGGGCCGGCACCTTGTCGGAGATGGGGCTTGTGGTACAGTACGTGGTTTGTCCACCATTCTTCCCTTCTTACTCTGCCATGGCTCACCGTCTACAGAGTAAACATCTCCACCCGACTGGCTCGATGCTTGCATCTTGCTTTGATTAATGAAATGTTGGTAGATGTATCATGAGCAGAAGCTTAAGTGTGCTTATGCAGTTTGGCTCAGTGGTTTTGCTGCTTCTGCCATCTGCCATGAGGCTGCTGATCCCAGAATTACAGACACGTGGAACAGATTTGAACACGGTCCTCAGCCCGGAGCAGGCCTGCCACCCTCGTCAACAAACATACCTGTGAGTGAGAAATAGAACTGCTTGTTGAAAACCTGTAGTTTTGCAGCATTATCACAGCGGAAATCTGACCGCTACAGTATGGCAACCCTCCCTAGCAAGGCAGGGCCTGGCCCAGGCTTCTTCTTCTCCTGGTCATCAGGGACCTCCTCAGGGTTACAGAGGAGCAGGAAGGCAGGGCCGAGAGATACCGATAACGCTGACAGGTGGCCCTCTCCTTGTGGAGCAATCTTCAAGGGCCCCCACTGGAGGGGCTGACTGCGGTAAAGTCTACATGCTTCTTTTTCTTCTAGGTGTCCCTCCTGGCAGGATACCTATTGCACGAGTCAGGAGAGGCTAAGTGCTATCTCAAACAGTCCCCAAGTCTCAGGGGCTTGAATAGTGCATGTTTATTTCCCAACCGTGTCACAATCCAAAATGGCAGCAGAGACGAGAGGAGAGGCGGACTCAGGGGCCATTTATCTAAAGTCATTCTGCCTTTGAGTTCTCCCCTGGACCCACTTCATCCACCCAGGTGTTGGGCAAAAAGGATAGAGTGGAAGACCCCGTAAGAGCTTTTCAGGGCTGCGTCTGGAAGTGGCATGCATCGATTCCAGCCACATCTCACTGGCCAACACTCAGTGAAATGGTCCCATTCATTTGTAGAGGAGTTGGGGAGGATAGAGATGTCTGTTGAACTATGCACTGGGACCAGGAGAGGAAGCTGGTACTTGAGAGCAGCCGGCCTCTGCTGCCACCATAACGTTATTCTTAGTCCACACCCAACTAGTCCCTCCTCTCTGCCCAAGACAGCAGATTATCTTATACGAATCCCCTGTGGCTAACCTCTCACAGCCTCCTGGAATTTCTCAGGGTTTCACCTGCCACTGGAACTCTGCCTCTCTTCTCGTCTCCTCAGTTCCTGTAGCCCCGGGTCCAAACTCCCCAGCTATGCCCAGACTCTTCAGACTGACTTGTGTATGGCCTTTCTGACTGTGGTTTGTTTCTCTTCAGGACATTTCTTCTTGGACCCACCCCACTTCGTCTCCTTCTCCAGACACTACAGCCACTCTTAAATTTGACCAGCCTTCTGAGATACCATATTCTGGCTATGCCAAGAGCAAGGGCTTCTGTTTAATCAGAATAGCAGAAGTTATTTTGAGTTCTTAACCAGGAGAGTCACATCCAAATGGAATTGGGGTTCTAAGAAGTCATTCAGCGATTGACTGAGGTGAACGGGTGAACTGACTAAGGGTGGATGGAAAGGGATTGAGGAGAGGAGAGCAGTTAGGAGATGACTGTCCAGCATTCCAAAGAGAGAAATGGCAAGGGCCTGCACTAGAGCTGATGCTGTGGAATGAAAAGAGAAGGAGGCACCCAAGAGATGATGGGGAAGGTGGACTAAAGTTTGGAGGCACATTTAGCTTCAGGGATGGAGAGAGGGAGGAGGCAGGGCCACATCCTGGGTTTCCAACCTCCACAGCATCTCTGATTGCCTGAACCCACTTGCTGGCCTCCCTCAACCCAGCCCCACCAAGTTGCAAGGCTGCTCGGCCCTTCCAATCTACTTGGAAGGAATGTGGAGTTACATTTAATTAAAAGTATCTACACAGAAACGAGATTAATTAAGTCTCTTTTACCCAGGAGCCCTCTCTTTGTGTTCACTTAAATGAGGTTTTAAATGTTGTCTCAATGTTATATCTGGGCAAGATTTCTCCAGACAACACTTCGCGTGGTTCCGAGGCTCCCACATAGCTGGCTGGAAATTATTTAGTGATGAGAACAATCCAAGGGCAGTCTTCTCCCCCCTCAGTCAGTTGAGCTCCAGGCAGGTGGGGACCTTGGGCCACAGAAAGTCAAGTTTTATAATGAAATGGAGGGAAGTTCTCTCAGACAAGAGCTAACTCCCAAGGCCACCCCTTGATGCAGAACAGGTGGTCCAGAATGGTCTTCTGAGTCATGTTTATGGAGTACTCACCTGATCCAAGTTGTTCTGAATACAAATATGGCCTCCTGGAGCCAAGTGGCTCAGGCAGCTCACCCACAGGCAAGATGTCTCTTCCAATCAGCATTTTGTTAATATAGCTCCACATGGGAGCTGGAGGCCTGGTTGAGCCCATGGGAAGCACCCCAACCACCCTCACCATCCATCTGCAAGCTGCTGACCTTTACCCTAGTATCTTTTCTTAAAACTAACATTCCAGAAAAGTGCATCAAGCTGGGTCATTCTCAGGAGACACTTGCGGGAAACAGGAGATGTGGAATGAACCCTGGGCATTTACTATCACGTACAGCCAAGCATGTGACCCACTACAAAGCCAGTGGTAGGACAGGATGGAGACAGGGCAGGTGCAGCCACCATCACTACCTTAGCCCCTCAGCAGGTGTTCACTAATGAGCAGCCTTGAGACCAAAGGAGGCATACAGGGAATGAGGAGCCCTCAATTGGTCCTTGAACTTTTAGAGCCTAATTAGGGAAGAGGTCTATACACAGACTGATCATTCCTGTCTCTGGGTTCTATCATTAAAAAACAAAGGGGGGGAGGGTTCCCCCTATTGGATCAGGTGGTGCCTGTTGTAGGGAAAAATTTTGTAGGGATATTCAGTTTAAAGTATTCCCCAGACTTGGGTCATTATTAATTTAATTTGATAAGCATGTCTTAAGCACCAAATGGAGGGTGAGGCATTGTGTCAGATGCTAACGCTAGAAGACCCAATAAGATAAAACCTCATTCTTGGTCTCTCTCCGTCCCTGGAAAAGGCGACGAGCATCCAGCATCTTGGAGGAGCTGCGTCTTTAAGTGGCATGCGCTTAAGTAGCAGGATCCACGCTAGGAAAGCCTACCATCTTGCACACCATGGGAACAGAGAGGAGGACCAGAAGTCTGACCTGAGGGTAGGAGATCCTGGAGAACTTCCCAGGAAAAGTGTATCTCAAAGCCTTACAGGATGAGCAGAGATGACCCACACAGAGAAGGATATGTTCCAATAGGTCAAAGCCCACTCTGCTTAGCCAGGGCACCTCCAGCAGCATGGTCCTCTGCAAGAACCCAGACGGGGATGGGGCACCTGGGTGGCTCCATGGGTTAAGCGTCTGACTTAGGCTCAGGTCATGATCTCATGGTTCGTGGGTCTGAGCCCTGCCTTTGGCTCTGTACTGCCAGCTCAGAGCCTGGAGCCTGCTTCGGATTCTGGCTCTGTCTCTCTGCCCCTCTCCCTCTCGAGCTCTGTCTCTCTCTCTCTCAAAAATAAATAAACATTAGAAGAAGAAGAGGAGGAGGAAGAGGAGGAACCCAGAGAAATGGAGCACAGCTACTTGGCTTCAACCCAGTTCTACCACCTACAGATGGCCAACACTCTGTGCCCGTGGCTTCCTCATTGGTAAAATAAAGGAAATGATTCAGTAGATGTTTCAAATGGTCTTGTAGGATCAAATGAAACAATTTCTGAGATCAGCCCATGCCAGCCTCTCCAGAAATCTGAACTTCCCTCCTCACCTCTTGTTCTGACCCATAAAATGTAGTTTTGTAGTCAGGTGTGTTATTTCCAAGCAACAGAACAGATTCCTGGCAGATTTAAGCAGAAAATGAATTTATTTAAAAGATGTCCAATGGTTCCCAGTTATCAGGAAGGTCATCAGAAAATGAGGCTTAGAAAATGGGCAAAGGGAAGACAGAAGGGCGCCTGGGTGGTGAGCTGGTTAAGCGTCTGAGTCTTGATGTCCACTCAAGTCATGATCTCACAGTTTGTGAGTTCAAGCCCTGCCATTGGGCTCTGTGCTGCTGGCGCAGAGCCTACTTGGTGGTATTCTGTCTCTCTTTCTCTCTGCCCCTCCCCTGCTAGTGCACTCACTCTCTCTCTCTTAAAATAAACTTAAAAAATTTTTTTAAAGAAAGAAAATGGGTAAAGGGAAGATAGACTTTGCGGCCAGGAGCACCAGCAAAATCGGGTCACAGAATAGAACTCCTACCCCACGGATGGGACCAGCAATCTCACTAGTGGCCGTCACTGGAATCACATGTCTCTGCCACCATCTGCCTCCTGGGTCGGTCAGCTGAGAGTGGGAGCACCAGATTGGCCCAGCCTGGGGCATATGTGAGCCCTGCTTGGAAAGCAAGTAGTGGGAATTTTCCATTCCTTCAGAGGAAAGCACAGTCTGCCTCCCGCCACGACTCAAATGACGGGGAATCCCCATACGACTAGCAAAGCAGCTCGATGCTGCAGAGGCCCCACAAAGGAAAGGACAAAACAAATGTCCACCACAATCCTCCACCACCCGTGTCCTCTCCTCCACGGCAGCCTCCCTGTGGATGGACCACCAGCAGATGTTCTCACCGTAGGGACACTCCCCAGGGGGTGGCCAGACTATTAACCCCATGAGGACGGTGTTCTCCAGCTCCGAGATTCTGCAGTCACACCTGCTGCTGTCACTGTCCCCTCTTCCGCAGCTCACTCCTGAGCCCCAGCTCCCATTGATATGGTGAGCACGAGCCTCCTGTAGCTAAAGATTAATTGGTGGGGGATTGGGAGATTTCTCTTCCATAACAATGGGCTTTTCTGCTTGTACTAATAAGATGCCAATTAGGATATTTACATTTCGGGTTCAACCTGAAGTTATGCCCACTTTCCAGGAGGTGGACCAGAGGGGTGGGCTGTCCTAACTGGCTGTCAAGTGGGTGGACGTCAGGGCGGTCCTCGCTGGGTGAGGCTGAGCCCCTCCCTCCCTGGGACTCTGGGAGGAAGGCTGCTAGCTCTGGGGAAAATTCAAATGAAGCCAGGTCTCCCATCCCATTCCTTCCGTTAGGTTCCAACTCCTTGGAGCGGCTTCAGACAGCGTCTTATTACATATGCCAAATGTGGTTTCAGGAAAAAACGAAAGAGAAAAACTCTATTAGACACAAGAAATCAATTCTGTTTTATTTTCACTTTCTTGCCCCAATCTCCTCTTGAGACCACACCTAATGTCATCCTCCCCATCCCCACCCCTAAGGAAAGCTCAGGACAGGGATGCCGGACATTTGGCATGGGGTCGCTGATTCTGCCTGGACGTGGCCACTTTTGTTCTCACTACAGGAAGCAGGCGCCTACATTACAGAGTACTTTCACACCAACAGTATGCTTAACACAAAGCGTTGCAGAGTCCCTGGGGGAACACAGGAGTCATGGGGTGTTAGGTCCTCTGCCTGGACCATCTACAGAGAAGCCAGAGCACTTTCCAGCCTGTGCTAGAAACTTGACACAGTCAGGAGTTAAGGTGCCTATTTCACAGGCAGGTACTTCATCATGCCCTGTCCTGTTCCATTTGTTAATTGTTTCGTGCCTCCGTGTGTGGCTTCCCCAGCCAGCCTGTGCACGTCTTGAGGGCATGGGCCACAGCTTCCACTTCTCAGCTAAGGCCACAGTTCCAAGCAGCCCAGTGAGGGCCCAGGTAATATCAACTGGTTGGCTGAGCTCAGCATCATCCCTACCAACCTGACCCTTCTTCTGAGGGAGGGGCCCTTCCCCAAGCCGATGGATGGTGCGGTGGAGTTTGCGGTGGGGAGACCTGTGTCTGACTCCCCACAGACATGGTCTGGCTTCCCAGCTTCTGCCCTGCTGCCTGTGCGAGTGTCCTGTAGCTGCTCTTTCTGTAACAAGTAGGGCCAACTGGGTGGCTTAAGACAACAGAAACGTATTCTCTCATCATTCTGGAGGTCTGACCTTTGAAATCAACACCACTAGGCTGAAATCAAGGTGTCCTTCAGGGCGGGGCAGGGGTGGGGAGGAGTCTGTGCCTTGGCTCTTCCAGCTTCTGGTGGCTTCTGGGACTCCTTGGCTTGTAGCCACACCCCTCCAGTCGTCAAGGCCAGCATGTTCAAGTCTCTCCCTGCTCTGTCTTCACATTGCTGTGCGTGTGCGTGTGTGTTTGTGCACATGTACAATCTCCCGCAGGCTCCCTCTTATAAGGACACTTACGATCGCAGCTAGGGTCCCCTTGAGAAAATGCAGGATGACTTCCCCATCTCAAAATCCTTCACGGAAGCTCATGCGCAAAGACCCTCTTTCCAAATAGGAAACATTCACAGGCTTCCAAGATTAGAACCTGACATCTTTGCGGGGCATATCCGCCTACTACCGCCACACCCCCCCTCCCCCCACCCCCGTTACCTCTTCTGATCTGGAACAAGTGTCCAAGGGTCCTAGACTTGCTTCTCTGAGTCTCAGTTATCCCTTCTGTGGCCCAGGAATGATTTTTCCCCATCTACTGACTTCACGGGGTGGTGGTGAAGACCAAAAGATAATACATAGATTGAAAGCATTTTCTAAGCCGTAAAGCCCCACACAAATGCGAGACAATATTATTGCAGTGGGAGAGTGGCAAGTTCAGCACTTGAGAAAACTATCAGGTTTTAAAACATGTGAGGGAATAGAAACCAATGTTATTCAAAAACCTCATTTACAACCCCCACCAAAGCCTCCCGCCCTCCCTACCTCCATTCTCCCCCGTGGCTGTAGGGGTGTGACAGAGGCCTGTCTTGGGGGTGGCTTTGTGGCCTGAAAACAAATCATTCTTCACAGCTTGCTCCCAAGTCCAATAAGCCAGAAGGAATTGGTAGAGAGATTTAACGATATGTATTTCAAGAAAAAGATGAAAATGTGTCTACTTTTAGGAGATGCAGTAAAAATGCATCGGCCCCACAATAAACTTTGCAGTGAAGATGCATAGAGGGAAACATATAACGCAGTCAGGGCAGTAATGTCTCATTTATAGAGAAATCCTCTCAGAGATATATTAGATTTTGCCCCCCACCCATGCCCTACAGCACAGCGTCTGCAAACTGGGGGTCTCACTCCTCCAGCTCCCTCCAGCCTCTGCAGGAGGCACATTGGCTCAAAGGCAGCCTGACCCGTGGCCTCCCTTTGATGTCCCTACAAGACTTGCCAACTGAGTAGTTTGAAAATCAATTACACCCAGGATGGGGAGCAATGGCCCACAGACCATCACACACCCACAGCTGGCTTCTTGTTCTTATAAATAAAGCTTTATTGATTCACGGCCACGCTTGTTCCATCTATGGCTGCTTTGGTGCTATAACAGAATCGGGAGGTTGTGACCGTATAGTGTGCTGATGCCACTAGCTCACAGGTTCTTAGGCAGAACTGTCCCTAAAACTAAAACTAAAATAATAGCTAACATGTGGGAGCCTTCCTCTGTGCCAGGCACTGTGCCATGCCCATACGGACATTACCCTATGTCACCCTCACACGTGGCCCCAGGAAGCAAGTAGTACTAGTCGTACCGGGGAGAAGACTGAGGCTCGGGGACGTTCAGTAACTTTCTCAAGGTCCCAACGGCTGGAGACCATTCGAACTGGGATTCATCCCCATGGCTGTGCAACTCTGCCGCCCTCCCGCCGGCCGCCACTTACAGCATCAGCTTTCCAGGTGGGCACTCTCAAAACCCTCCTGCGGTCCTCGGCTGCTTCCAGGTGGGTGGGATCTTATTTTCTCCATCTGATTTCAGCACACCGCCTGCCTACCGGGTTCCCTGTGCCAAGGAAGGGAACACGGAAGGTCTTCCTGGCTTCCTCCTCCTCCCCTTCCCTCGACTGCCCACCCGCCCCTGCTCCCCATCCTGGTGCATGCTCAGGCTGGCTCTGCTCATCTCCTTCCACATTTCCATGTCCCAGCCGGGCCTGCCTGCCTGCCCCGCTCCTGGGTGAGTTTCTGCCTCTGTTCTCAAGGCTCCAGTCTGCTCCAAGGGGGCATGCGGAGAGAGGATGGGAAGCCAGGCATTTGCATTCCACTTCCCGGGGCTGTTCAGATCTTACCTGCAATTCTTCTGACAAATCCTTATCAGCGATGCCCATGGCGAAGTCTGTGGTGACTTTGTTCATTCTTATTAGCTCTGCACAGATTAGCTCTTCACAGCGCTTGGCTGGTTCATACCGATTCTTGATAAATGTTTTGACTGATTTTCCTGACTTGGGAACGGTTGGGGACTGGGGTGGGGTAGAGGTGGAGGACCGTGAGGAGAGGGGTGCTGGCGAGCCGGAAGGAGAGAAAATTGTGGACAGGATTACATCTGGGCTATGAAATATTCATCACATGCCTGCAAGAGCAGGGTCACACCGCTGCTTCTCTCGGAACAGCTTCTCCACCCAGGCAGCGCTTTGAAATGCACCAGCTCAGGCGGGCTGGGAGCACCCCCCCCCCCCCCCCGCCCCCAACTGGCCCCACCACCCCCCTCTGCCCCAGAGGCTTCTGAGGAAAAAGGGGGCGGAGAGAGCTAAAAGTAGGAAGAACAAACCGGCTCACTTGGGCTTCGCTGTCTTCCTTGGTCTCTCCTTTCTCACCTGCTCATCAAGAACAGCTTTTGATGGTGGAATACTGATGTTCCAGGTAGACCTAGCTGGGTCCCTCTTCTCGCCACTCCGGGAAGTGCGCCTGAGAACTGCGGTCCGCCTTCCTCTCCTTTCCGTGAGCTCCTCGGGCACCCCCACCTTCGAGGATTTCAGACAGGTGCGGATAACAGCGTTTTTCATCACTGTGTCCTGTATTTCTCCCACTAGACCGGAGTCTGCTTCAAGACTCATCTCCCCCTCCCAAGCTCCTAGCACAGGCCTGGGCACGTGAGATGCTGGAAAAAAACATCTTCACTGAGCCCACTATGCTCCATTACCTTGGCAGCGTTGGCCAGCAGATACCATCACCCAGTGCAGGCATCGCTAAATGACGTTTGTCTTCTACGCTCTCTTCCTGAACCTAGACGAGGCTTTCCAATTTTTCTTAGCACGAGCCTCCAAGCAACTACTTCCAACCTGACAGAATTGACTAGGACACAGACCCCCATTTGCCATCCTGGTTCTTGGGTCTCCCCCTCTAAGTTCCTTTCAAGCAGACACCATCTTTCTATTCTGAGACCCCGTAGGGTCCCCGAATAAAGGACGCGTTCGGTATGTGTTTGGAGATGAAACAGATGACCATCGTCCTTCCGACGGGAATGTGCTCCTGGACCTACAAAGGAAAGGTATCTCACCACTTTCCGTAGGTATCTGCTCAAGGCTTACTCTCCAACAATCCCTTCATGTGTCTAACCCCAATCCTTCATGCCACAAGTAGGATACTCCTGGGCTTTTCTCTCATGGGAGATGCCATATGCTTTGAGGAGTTCATATCTCCTTTCTCACTATCCTTCGCCACTGCCCACAGGGTTAAAAATTCTGGAGCCCGGCCGCCTCAGTCTGGAGGAACCCAACCCATGCCAACCAGATGCCCCTCACTCCAGTCCCAGGAAGATGACCCACTGCCCACAGCAAGGAGGCCTGGAAACTCTTGAAGGCCCTCTCTTGCCACAGCCACAGTTTACTCATTAGCCTTTTGCCAGATTTATCTTCTCCCTGGTAGCCTGCAGTGCTTTGATTTGTCCTGCTGTCACCAGGACTAATGTTGATGGCAGCACCCCCCGGGGGCGCGGGGCTCTCCAGCCTCCTGCCAGAGGCCTCAAGGAAAATGGATGAGCAACTGACCTGCAAAATAAATACCAGGCTTCCAGGTTCTGATAAAGATTAAATATTGGAGGAGTCATTTCAAATGAATATATAAAAGCAAATGGAAGAAGCCTTTTAGACACCGACAGAGTGAAATACAGGCAAACAAAGAGAGATGTCTTCGGGGAAGTTCAATGGCAGGGAAGTTGGAGGCTCAGAATGCAATCTGCCCACAAATACCCCAGCTTCAGCTTCAGGAAAGATTCCAAAACAGTCATCCCTGCTTCCCTCCCCCTTCCCCACCCAGACAGTGAAGAAGAGAAAGCGCTAAGCTCCAAAGCCGCATGCCAGCGTGATGCTGAAGTCAGCTTTGCTGACGCTGGCCCATCCAACCGAGGGAGAAGCCCCATTACTCAACACCATCTGCCTTTGGCGTGGGGCAGCCAAGAGCCAGGATTATTGGCGGGGATGGGGCTCTGAGGCCCCAGAGGAGAGAGGTACTGGGGAAGAGCAAGGTCAGGCATGGCCGAGGCAGAATGGGGAACGGGGAGAGAAGCCAAACGTCAGCACATAGAGCCGGTGTTCCTTGAGCCTGGGGTAGAATGAGGTTTCTGGTCAGAAACTTGTGCAGATTGATTGCACATCCGGAAACCCCAAGTCGCCGGGATTGCACGTCTAGACTCAAAGGCTGCTTGAGCTGGACGGGAACAGGAGGGACCTTACCTCGCCTGTGCCTGCTAGGGGCTGGGCGCTGCCCCAGGCACTGCACGCTGGGGTCTCACTGCCCCTGGGACGGGCCGGTGACATGGGTGTAGCCCTCCACGCTTTACAGGAGAGGCCACAGCTGTGGGAATTCATGCCAAGAGGTGGGGTGTGGAGATAAAGGGGGAGGTGCTCTGACTGAGCTCTGAGGGTGGCTTGAGCACCACGCGGATTCTTTATCTAGTTCAGCGACTCCTCACAAGCTGAGCTGTGGGTGCTACTCCCCCCCCATTTTTACGGACTAGGCAGCTGGGATGCAGTGAGGTTGACAAGATGCAACATGAATGCAGGGGGTCCAACTGTGCCCCCAAATCCCATTCTCTCTCTAACAGGGATGGTTTGTAGACAGTCTTGGGGGACGGGGAGATATATGAAGTGTCACTGAGTTTTAGGTGGAGCCGTAGAAACTGAGCCTTAAGTGGGTTTGTATGTGAAGGCCAAATGGGGATGTCAGCTCCCTTCATCCTGTTCTTCAAGCCATGGTGACAGCTCAGCCAGCCTGCAGGGCCCTGACTCCCCTGGCCTGAGGAGTCTCCAGGGAGGACTTCTCCCCAGAAGCTGGGTTGCACGGCATCCTGGCTGCACAACCCCAGGGTTGTATGCTGCTCCCATAGAGCGTAACCTGCAATGACCACCATGGCTGCCCAGACACAGTCCAGCCCCCCAACCCCATCTTCCTGGAGGGCACAGCTCTTCCCACAGATGGAGCATAAGGGAAAAGGGGGTGCCCAGGACAAGGGGTAAAGTGGATTTTTTCTACATTTGGGGTTCAGAGTGAGCCTGACATGGGATGGCTTCACTTCATCTTAATAATTTAGTTCAGATCAACAGATATTGATTGACTGAGTACCTGCTCAGTGCCCTGTCCCATGCTTGCCACTGAGCATTCAAAGAGGAACAGAACATTCCTTGCCCTCAGGAAGCCCACTCATTGCGTGGTGGGGGAGACAGACACAAACGGTCTGCATGCTCGGTAATAAAAAAAAAAAATGACCTTGTCTCTGCGAATCAATTTTTGCTCCCCAAAGTACTCTCCTATCCATTTTCTATTCCATTCCCATAAAGTAGGTGTTGCTATTCCCATCTGGGGCCAAGAAATCCAGAGCCTAGCAAGGTTGTGAGGTTTGTCCCAGGCTACCCGGCAGCCAGCGGCAGGTCTGGGGACAGCCCTGGGGACAGAACTCCCTGACCCTCCTCAGTTCCGCCCACTGCACTGGCCAGGCCTCTTCCTCAGGCCTCCTGCTGCCCGGTGCCTTCAGGGAGCCAAGAGCTCGTTCTTGGGTCTCTGGTGGCCCCGTAGGGCTCCTGACAGGCCGGGTCATTGGCCTGACAATCACAGAAGAGAAGGTTTATGGAGTCAGGGAAGAATGAAGTGTCCAGAACAATTCCCATCTCCTGGCCTTCGCTTCTCCCTGTATTACTGTGCAACTGTTTCCCTGGGCACCAGGGCAATTTAGCAAGTGTATTTTGCATCACTCAAGCAATTTCTGACATTAACTCTCCCTGGGCTTTCTTGGGTCACCTCTCCTGCTCTGATACCACCTGTCCTGGCTGCAGGAGACAGCAGCAGGCGCCACCTGGGGCCAGCTGGGTCGCCTGGGAGACTGACCCGCTCCAGGCCAAACTCTTAGAGCCAAGTTTCTCGGCTCTGATGGCTGGCTGGGATCTTTGATGATACTCTTGCATGGCCCCGGAGCACTTTTGCGGCCGACAGGATCGGGCCCATTTTACAAAGGCAGAAACTGAGTCACACTAAAGTTGCTTGACCTGCCACATAGGAAGGCTGCTGACTGATTTCCACGGCTCATTCCCCTCCCCATTCTTCATTCCATCTCCCCCAAGAGGAAAAGCAAAACTGCTCCCATTTTCCTCCGTGCTTTGGCCCAAGGTGATCTTCAAAATATTTAACATCCTCTAATGCAAGGGCATTAGCCAAGCAGAACAAAAGCCTCAGGGCCCAGCAGGGTCCTGAAAGCCCCCCATCGTGCCAGGTGGAAACCCTTTAGTGTGTACCCTTTAGTGGGGTGGGAGTGCTGGGGGAAGGGGGGATCAGGGGAGGGGCCGGAGCCAGGGGAGTGAGTGAGAACTCAAGGACCTTGAGCCCGTGAGTCTATACGTATTTCAATATTTGATCCTGTGCTGCCCCATCGGCCCTACTTGTGAATGCTAATCCTCCAGTGCTCAATCGCCTTCACTTCTCCCCCAACCTTCCTCCTCCTCTCTCCCTGTCTCTGCTCTTCTCTTCCACCCTTTCTCTCTCTTTCCTTTTCACATAAAGATGAAAGAAAGGGGAGGGTTCATTCCAATACTTTGAGATCCCTTGCACAGATGAGGATATCAGGATTTGCAGACGAACAAAAGGGAAAGTTAGGAGAGGCTGAAAATTACCGCGTGCCTATTAAAAATCAGCCAGGCTGAAGCAGTCCTGACTAGCAGACAGGGCCTGTAGCTCCAGGGAAGTGGTACTTAAGGGAATTTGCAATTAAGAGGAGCTTGGAGCCTTGCCACAGATTGCTTCCCTCATCTTTTTTTTTTTTTTTTTTTAATTTAAAAAAGAATCACAAAGCAGGGACCTAAATGGAAGATGACAATAATGTAAAGTGACAGATGCTAGTTTGGCAGAAAACACCAGGAAGACCAAGTTACTTACCTGTAGCATTTGTGCCTCAGCCACACGCCCAGCGCTCCATCTCAGTCTGCAAGGCAGAGTCTTGGTGGCTGTCCAGGGACAGCTGTCCAAATTCCTGAGAACCAGGCTCAGCGTCCAGGTCCCTCCAGCCCACCCTGGGTAAACATGGGCATCTGCAGGCGGGAGCCCCAGCCCCAGTGGGCATGCCGGCTCCAGGAACCCTGCCTCTTCCAGCTGTCCTGTGGGGGGCAGGGAGCTGAGCCACCCACACCAGCCTTTCCAGGGACCTGGCAGCCCTGTCTGCCAAGAGCCACATAAATCGTTCAAGATGGCTTGGTTTCTGTTTTCAGAAGCAATTGACATAGGGGTCTGGGAAGGACAGTTTGTAGCTAAGGCCTGGGACGCTCAGGAGGAATAGGGCTGCTTCTGACGGCCGGCTTTAGGAGTAAGCAATCGCTCCGTGAGCGATTCCCCACCTGTTGGGTATCAGAATCATTTGGGGGAGCTTTATAAAAATATAGATTCTTAGGACCCACCTTCAGATACCATGATTCGGAAGAGCCTGGGTAGGATCTGTGGATCTGTGTGTTCTTCTTTTCAAAATCCCGCACATGATTTTGATGTGGGTTTGAGAACCAGTGGTCCATGTGGTAGGATCTGGAGGTGTTCTTTCCCGAAGAGCTTCCTCACTACTGCTTGTGCTGGCTAGGGCCTCCTTCTCTGTAGGTAACACTTGGTGAGTAGAGACACAATGACATCTTAATCAGCTTTCTAGATCCTTCCCACCCTATCGTCTAGCTGAAGCTGGGATCGCTGGGGGAGGCAGGTGCACGGGTGTGTGTGTGTGTGCACGCATGCGCAAGTGCTCCGCAGCACGGTGACTGGCGGGGCAGGGAGGGGATCGCCCACGGCAAGGGCGGGGGTGGGGTGGTGCAGGACACCGAAACAAGCAACTCCCCCGTCGGTATGGGGCTCCCTGGCCTCCCCATTATGCTTCATTGTCACTTTATTAGCCACCGCTTGGCCACTTGTCCATGACAGTCACCCTCTGGAGCATTCCTCGTCACCTCCCCGGCATCGATTTTTACATGCGGTCCTAACACAGCATCACACGGCACTGCACGGTTTACAGAGTAGTTTTCACGTATGTCATTTACATCTGCTGTGGACGGCATTTTTGTGCCCCGCCCCCTTCCCCCAGTTTGTATGTTGAAATCCTATCCACCCCCACCACCACCACAAAGTGATGATGTCGGAGGCGGGGGCCTTTGGGAGGTGCTTTGGTCATGAAGGTGGAGGCCTCCTGAATGGGATTAGTGACCTAATAAAAGAGGCCCCACAGGGCTCCACACCCCTTCTGTCACACAAGAATACATCAAAAAGACTCATCTATGCACCAGGAAGTGAGCCCTCAACACACTGAATCTGCCGGCACCTTGATCTTGGACTTCCAGCCTCCAGAATGGTGAGAAATAAATGTCTACTGTTTATAAACTTCTCAGTCTATGGTGTTTTGTTACAGCAGCCCGAAAGAACGAAGGCAGCATCTGTGGGGCCACTTGTATTTCCATTTCACTGGCGAGGAAGCGGGTTCAGAAAGGAAAGTGACATGTCCCAAGGTGCACAATAGGTAAGGACAAGGCAGAATGGGGCCCCCGGACGCTAAATGCTGTGTCTTTCTAAAGATGTGTATAGGTGTTCAGTGAACAGGGCTCAGGGCACCTCTGCAGGTGAGTGGGCCTGGGTCTATCAGGGTCAGGGATAGCACCTATCCCCTAGGTAATCAGAGTAGATCTTACGTCCTCTCCCAACAGGGCAAGCGTCACAGCAACATTCAGCTTTTGCCTTGTTCAGAGGAGCGGCCTCTTGTCCGGATCTATAACTTTTTTTTTTTTTAAGTTTATTTATTTACTTAGAGAGAAAGAGAATCCCAAGCAGGCGGAGGGCTCCATCCCACAAACCGTGAGATCATAACCTGAACTGAAATCAAGAGTCAGACACTCACCTGAGTCACCCAGGTGCCCCAGGATCTATAATTCTAAATAAGGTTCTCAGCTTGGCTACGTGGGGGCCTGAAAACATGGGATGCACGGCGCTGACTCTCCAAGGTGATGCGTCTCAGCCCGTGGAGAGGGGAGGGTTTCAGGGCGAGGCAGGTAGCTGCCCCTGTCCATTATCATGGCTGCGTCTTTCAGGAGCCAGGGCCCAGTGATGGAGCCCGAGCACATACACGTGCAAACACAAACACATACATACACAGTGGCCAAGCCTCTGGATCTCAGGCACGAGGACTCTCCCCTCTCCATAAGAGAGTGTCTGCAAGGGCAAAGATTCAGCTCCCTCCTCAGACAGGCAGATGCCCTAGGAGACTCAGGTTGCTGGCCTCCACATCCTGGGAATGGGGTCACTGTCCTGGATTGATGGAGGAGAGTGGCTACCATATGGGGTCACCAGCTCCACTGGGGATGGGGAGGCCCAGACTCCAACCCACCTCCATGCCTCGAGAGCTGTGGGACCTAGCAGTTGCTGCTGAACCTCTTTTAGCTGTAGCTTTCTCCACTAACCCATGGTGTGGTTATACCAAACATTCTGTCAGGTCCCACACAGTGAGTCCGTGATTTCTGTGATAGGCTTTCTCTTAAAAATAACGGCTAATATTTACTGAGCCAGCCCTACGTGCCAAGTGCTTTGTGCACATTATCTCATTTAAAGCTTCTAATGAGGGGCGCCTGGGTGGCGCAGTCGGTTAAGTGTCCGACTTCAGCCAGGTCACGATCTCACGGTCCGTGAGTTCGAGCCCCACGTCAGGCTCTGGGCTGATGGCTCAGAGCCTGGAGCCTGTTTCCGATTCTGTGTCTCCTTCTCTCTCTGTCCCTCCCCCGTTCATGCTCTGTCTCTCTCTGTCCCAAAAAATAAAATAAACGTTGAAAAAAAAAAAATTAAAAAAAAAAAAAGCTTCTAATGAGAAGAAGCTTTTATTAACCCCAGTTAGTAGACAGAAAAGAAGTTCGGAGAGGTTAAGTAACTTGCTCAACATCCAATGGCTGTTACGTGACAGAGTGAGGACTCCAGAGCCCTAGGCCTTACTTAACCACTGTTCTTCTTCTTTTTTTTTTTTATCTGCTTAAGAAAAGTATTTCTTGCTCTTAGAAACAATAGTCCACTCCACAGAAATAAAATTAGCTTAGGTAAGAAGCAGGAAACTTGTAATATAATTAAACCCAATGCTACTACTATTCAAGCAGAAATATTCCTGAAATGCACAACCAGGACAACCTTGCTTTGCCTTTGTTTTGCAAGCCTCTTCTGAGTCTACAGTGGATGACTTTCGCTTTTACCAACTGGCAGCCGTGTGGCCTTCTTTGGGGAAAAAGAACCCCAATTTCTCTCCGGGGAATCACTCCTGTCCCTGCTCTGGATGTCACTGGCTCCAGGGAGTAGGGGGGTGGCTATGTGTCATGTAACTCTGGAATGATCGGTCAATCATTTCCCTGGCTGCAGTGCGGGTTTGGGAGATGTTCCTGTGACCCTAGACAAATCCAATGAGACACAAGACATTAAAAAAAATTGTTTTAATGAGTCTGTTGAGAACTCCTTTCTCTCCCTGTGACATTGGATTTGGCTCTGGCAGGCTGTGGGCTCAGAGCTGGGAACAGTCACCTTGCCACTGCTGAAGCCCTGCCTTAAGACGCTGACATAAAAGGGAACGGGGCTGGTAGGTAGAAATATCGTGCTGCCTGAATCCAGCCATTTCTGAAAATCTAGGTCTACCCTCCAGAGTTGTTGGTTACATATGCCAATAAGACTCTGTCTTGATTTAAAGCCTATTTGAGTCTTATGTCTGTCACTGGCAAACAGGAGAGTTCTAACTGATGTAAGACCAGCGTTCGAGGAGTCAAGAAGCCCAATTATCTGGCTTCAGCTCCCATCCTCATGGGAGGTGAACCCCTTCCAAGGTGACACCTCCTTCCTAGGAAAGACTACCACGTGGCTGGCATTTTGGGGGCTCCCTGGACCTCTGAACCGAAGGGTGCCCTGAGTTTCCCTGACCACAGAGGTCACCTCTGGGACTACTGGAACGACCGAGCTGGATACAAAGGCCTGAGAGTTGGTTGTGAGACGTAGCCTTTCGCCTCCCTCAGATGGCGAGACACATCATCGCTGCCCCGTGCATTTGAACAAGATCGGTCCTCTCCCCCCAAGCCACTTCCCGGAAAGGTCACGCACTAGGGAACACTTCTGGACAGAAATGTTAAATAAATCAATTCATAAATATAGATTCACATTTGGCATGACCTGACTTGTCCCCTCCATTCCTATATTGAAGTCCTAATGCCAATACCTCGGAACGTGACTGTATTTGGAGAGAGGGCCTTGAACATGAGGTCATGCGGGTTGGGTCCCAGTCCAACATGACCGGTGTCCTTATGAGGAGATTAGGACACAGACACACGCAGAGGGAGGACCACGTGAGGACACAAGAGAAGGCGGCCATCTGCAAACCGAGGACAGAGGCCTCAGGAGCAACCAGCCTGCCCACACCTCCATCTCAGCCCAGCCTCCAGAATACCGTGAGAAAGTAAATTTCAGACTTTTAAGCGACCCAGTCTGTGGCACTTTGTTGTGGTAGCCCTGACCGCAAACGAATACCGTACAGAAATTATATAAATAGTGATAGAAATATAAGACTATATACTCATATATGCATATACAGCTGTGTGTGTCTGTAACTAACTACATATGGTTGACTCCACCTATCTCTTTTGTATGCATATTCTTGCAAGACATCTCCATGGGCCCTTCAAGGTCACAGGACAAGAATACTTTCCTCCTCTGCAGGCGCGGAACAGGTGCCCCTTGTCTTGGCCTGCCCACTGAATGAACATCTACTTGCCTTTGAGGTGGGCAAGTTTCTATGAGCTTTCCAAGAGAACCGGAGTCACCTCCTGCTCTGTACACACACCTCTATTAAGGCACTGATCCCATCGTGCAATAATTGTCTGCTCAGGGGTTGTCTCCCTCCTGCAGCCCGCGGGTTCCTTCTCATCCTGGCAGTGCAGGCAGGGCCTGGGCTGGATGAAGAGGGTGCAGAACGCTGGGGGCGACCCCGGGCTCCCGGGCTCCCGGGCAGTCTGCTTGAGAAGTCACTCGTGGTGGGGGGACAGGACAGGAGTGTGGGGATCTCGTGCCCCCTCCGAGGGGATTAAGGGCACAGCTCGGAGCGCTCCACCGCTTGGGGAGCCCAGCTGATTGGACAAACAAAAGCCTCAAGTTCCGGGACCACGGAGAGAGAATTGCAGGGGCTCTCGACAGCAAATTAGGCATTTAAAGCCAAGCGCAGTGGCTTTCGGAGATTAAATGCATTATAGATTTGCTAAACGCGAGGCGAGCCAAAGAATGCGTAGATGGCTCGGGCTCCCCATCGGGCGGCCGTGTGGGCGGGACGCGGTGGGCAGGACGCAATCACGCCGCCAGAATGCCAGGCACGCGGGCTTAATTTTTCATTTGCAATCAAGGCCACGTCCCCCATTCTCCTAGTCCCAGAAATGCGGCCCTGCGTCGAGCTCCTTTCACGGACCGTATTGCCGAGAGAAGGGAATATTATCCGGAGATAATGGTGTTGATTATGGGACGCAGCCAGTGCCTGCCGATGAGAGTGGGGATGCTGGACTGTCCGCCCCCTGGCGCCCTGGCGGGTCCCAACGCTCCTGCAACCCAGGGGGGCTCACATCCCTTCCTTGAATGGGGGGCACAATTAGCCTCCTCGGAAAGTCCTTTTATTCTTTCATTTTATCCTCACTTTTTTTTTAATCCAGGAAAGCAAACAAGAAAGTTCTAGAGTACAGGGTGTTCAGAGAAGGGGAGCAGGTGCCATAACAGGAGGTGGAACAGTGGGAGTCAGATCAGGGAAGGGGGGGAGAGGGGGGATTCTGGTCCCTGCACCTGCCACAGACTCTGCTTTGTGGGTCTGGGTAAGGCCCTGGGTAAGATCCCTCTGGACCCAGTGTCTGCACCTCTGAAACAGGATTAGGACCCAGTGAGCCCTGGGATTCTGTACTTCACAGGTGGGGAAAAGTCTTTCTGCTCCTGAAGAAATATCAGAAGACAACTGGGTGATTCTCACCCAGTCTCTTCTGAAAAGCAGACAAAAGAAAATTAACTGGAGTTTCAGCTTGAGGGACTCAGGTTAGACCAAAAACACCCGAATTATCACAGAGGGCAGCTGTTGAAACAGGGACTTGGATACACCAGGAAGTTTCAAAACTTCCTTGTCTCTAGAACCTTAAAGAATCACAGCAGTACATTAGTCCAGGGTACACTAGGCATAGGCCTTCTGTAAGGTGGGGGATGGACCTCACTGCTCCCTGAGCTCCCTGAACCAACTTAATTATATCTACTGTTTATCAAGTTCCCTCTCTAGGCCAGACACACATCCAGGCACCCTGCGTACCTGGTTTCATGTAGCCCTCCACTCAGACCCAGCCACGGAGCGTTCTGTCCCTAAAACAAGCACACACAAGTTCGGTGACTTCGCCAAAGCCACCGCCAGCTGTAATCGGGAGCTGAATCTGAACCCCAGGTCTGACTGCTTCCAAAAGCCTCGCTTTTTCCAAGGCACCCTTCCTCTCTTGCTAGGACGAGGCAGCAGGGAAAGTGGGTGGTGAGGGCTCTGAGGGCATTTCCGCACAACTTCAGACAGGAACCCACTGCTCACCGCTCCGTTGAAGGAACCACATTCCTGGCCAAGAAGGGCGCCATCTGAGCGACATGTACCGTGTCCTGCAACCTCCCTTGCAGAGGTGACTGCAGAGTCCCGGGCTGGGGCTGTGGATGGGAAGGAGAGGCCTCGCAGGACTCCCCGCCGGCGGGCACAAGCACCCGGCCTGGGACTTCAGAGACTCAGGCTGACAGCAGCCACTTGTGATCAAATATTCCTTTTGCTTCTTTTTTGGGCTCAGAGAATTGCTGCCACAGGGCCACGTGCTTCCTGATGGTGTGGAGGAGCCGGCCATGGAGTCCTGGGAGAGAGAGGAGGGATGGTCAGCCTTGGAAGTATCGGGGCAGGGGGTGGGGGTGGGGGCGGGTGCTGGGCCTCTGAGCAGTCCCAGCACTGTCAGTGTCTCAGTGGCTGCAAAGCCCTGAGCCCACGCTCTGCCACTCAGCCTCTGCCACAGGAGAAGCACGGGGGGACACTGTGGCTTCCAGACAGAAAAGCCCAAATGGTCCTGCTTCCCCCAACCCTCCAGTGCCCATAAGACACAAGGTTCAAATGCCCCTGGGTGCTGATAGGAACCCAGGCCGAGAGCCCAGAGTCATGACTGCAGCTGAGCCCCGAGAGACGCACTGTGCAGGGGAAACTGCCAGCTTTGCGTCACCGGGTGCATGTGACCTGCTTTATCCTCAGTTTCTTCACCTGTCGACAGCAACGATGAGGACACCTGCCTCAAAGAGCGGTCAGGAAGGTTAAACGAGTCAGTGCATGGACAGCATCTGGAACGGTGCCTGCCACAGAGCGAGCACTGTGTGAGCATCAGCTATTAGGGTTGTCACTGTCGTCCCCACTGCTACTATGAAAGCCACTGGGAAGAGATAGCAGAGGGAGCAGTACAAACACAGGAGCAGGAGAAGCAAAAAGGTCTGATTTCTTTTTCGGGTGATTTCCTCCCCCTCACACAAGACCCAGCAGCCCGGCCCCAGGCTCCTTCCTGGACGCCACCCCCAGCCTCGCTCAGGCAAAGGCCTGGCTCCACAGCACAGGCTGCGGGGAGACAGACTGGGTGGATGAGGGCCACCAGCCAGCCCAGGCCTTAGCACCAAAGATGTCCCCCGTCCCAGGAAGCTCCTTACTCCCGAGCAGATTCTCACCTATTGTCACCTCTGAGAAGAAGGCAGTGGGGCCACATGTTCGCACATATATGCAGTTACCTGGCACACAGTGCACTGGGGGCTGACTGCCCTCCTCCCTCCTTCCCTCCTTCCTTCTCTCCCTTCCTCCCTCCATCCCTCTGTCCTTCCTTCTTTTCTTCCTCCTCCCTTTCTCACACCTCCCCGCCCTCCTTCCTCCCTCCCTCCCTCCCTTCTGCTCTTATTTTATTTATTTTAGCCTGGATTCTCCTCTTCCCACCTCACCCCCTTAATGTACTCTCAAGGCAGGTGCAGACACACTCGTGAAAAAGCAGAATCCAAGGTCAGATATTAAGGGATGAAGGAAGCCTGTGAAATTACCAGGGTCTGGGGTCTGGAAGGTGGCCCAGCTCAACCTTGTTGTTTATTAATACCGAGGTTCTTGCCGGGGAGAGGAGAGGCAACATTTTTTTCCCCAAGTCCAAACTGCCCCTGGGTGGCCCTGGAGCCCTTGGCTCCTGAGGTGACTGAGGGATTGGAAGGGACAGGGGCTGGCCCCCCACACCTATGGCTCAGTGTCCCCTTCCTCTCAACATGGACTTGCATGGCTATTAATTTCATCAAGACGTTCCCGGCATGTGAGACTCCGGCTGCTTCTTGCTGCCCAGGCGTCTGTGCATGTTTGTTTAACACAGGGGGAGGAGACCAGAGAGCAAGCAAAGGCTCAGAGTTCAGGAAAGAGCGGGCTCACGTGTGCGGGTACCAGTGGGCAGGTCTGACTGACAAGATCTTTGAACAGCCCCGGCACACAGTTCTGAGAAGCCATGAAGCCAGAGTGGCAGGGAGAACAGGGCGGGAGGAAAGGGAGGTGCTGGGAGAGGGTTCCAACAGAGGGGTCCCAGGGCTGGGGCCGTCACCCTTCCTTGCCAACCCCAGGGTCTGGGGTGTGGGTGGGGCCTCACATCGGGGACCCACACAGTCTTGGAACCTCGGTCCCATCCGTGCAGGGAGAGGGGCCCCTCCCAACCCATGGTAGGTGCTGACGGGGCTCACGGCCTCTGACGGAGGACACTTGGCTGTTCTTTGTACCCCTCTCCTCAGCCTCAGCCACCCCCTCGGGGACATGATGAGTCATAAGGAACAGGGAGAGCACAGCTGAGCGCCTCTCCCCAACAGACCTGTTCTGCATTGCAGATGGCAAGAAGGAAAGGGGTTCCGGAAAGGTGTTTCCAAGATTCCAAGTGTGTTCTTTCAGTGGCTGCGTTCTCTGATCTCTGCCTCGGCTCCCTTGCACCTTTCACAAGCCGCCGCCGTGAATGGGAGGACCGGGGGCAGAAGGCTGTACCCCTCCATGGGCCAGGGACAGAGCTCTGGGCAGGAGAGAGCACTGTGCGTCGGGCCCCTGCTCTCTGCAGCCCTCTTTCTGGAGTGGAAGCCGGGCGCAGCTGCCTCCCACTACCTGTAACGTCACTCAAACTGCAGGTGCAAACCACTCCTTGCAAAGGGGTGGGGGAGGGCTGGTTTAACGGTGGACCAGCCCCGTGGGCAGGAAGCCACTCAGAGGCCCTTCCCAGGTCCCCAGGCTGGAAAGTCAGTGGGGCCACCCCGGGATTCGAAGGAAGGGGAAGCGCCTCGCCAGTTCTCTGGACGTGGAGCCTCCGCCCATCCTTGTCCTATCACCTAACAGTCCTATCACGTAAAAACCTTCTGCTTTTCCCTGCACCCAGACAAGCACTGAGCTCAATTAAACTTGTGGCACAAAGACGCGACTCAGGCAGCATTATTATCCCACCCCGCCCCCACTTTACAGGTGACAAAACTGAGGCAGAGATGGCTTCATTAACTCACTCCTAAGGACCGCACCCCCCTCCAACCTTAGGCTTTTAGGGAAGGATGCTTACCAACAACCAGAATTCCCTGGTACTGAAAGTTCTTCTACTAGTCTGACTTGCTTCCCTCCTCTACAAGGACAGCCCCTTTCCAGCTGTGAGGATCAGCTGAGAAACACATTGCCAAGGGGTCCCCTCTTCAGGTGAAGCAGGTGGTTCCAGGCAAGGCTGCCATCTTGGAGAGAAAGTCCTCAACCCAGAAACCCAAGTGGTTGGCTATATCAGGAGCTGACTCCACTATGCGTCTGTCTTTTACTGCGTGGAAGGGGAGGGGGGCTTGGAATTACTTTAGGTATAGATCTCACAATTACTCTCCCTCTCTCTAATTTGGATGTTAATGTATTAGCTGCAGCTTTGCCTTCTAGGCTAGAAATTGTTTCCCCCCGCACCCCCCCCACCCTAAAATTATACATCCAGATAGAGTAGTGTTCATTAAAGTAAGATTAGGAGAGGATAATATGTGAGAGGTATGTAATCTTTTGCAAATGGTTAGTAAATTGGAACTACCCCAATTACAATCTTGTTCATCACACAGGGCTGAATGACTCTGCCTGGGACGGGAGTCTCAGCCACAACTCTGCTCAGCTCACATTTCATAAATATTGTATACACATG
Source organism: Neofelis nebulosa (assembly GCF_028018385.1). Lineage (NCBI taxonomy): Eukaryota > Metazoa > Chordata > Mammalia > Carnivora > Felidae > Neofelis > Neofelis nebulosa. The sequence goes on from NC_080791.1 coordinate 12,977,511, forward strand.
ATATTCTCAGCCATCTGCTTCGCTGATCGCCGAGCACATTTTCTGACTTTCTGGTTGACTGCAGAGAGTGACAGGAGCAGGGCGGCCATCCTGCCTTCGCGCCTCGAAGCCCAGCTGGGCCGGCCCTCCCCAAGGGCTCTGCGACATCATGTGCCTGAGGCACGCGCCCATGCACCTAACTCAGCACCGTGCACGGCTGGATGGGGCCCTCCTCACCGGGAAGATGCCCCCACTAATGCCTCCATGTGGCTCCCAGGGTCTCACGGAGCCGGCACCCGGGGGCTGTGGGGCTGTACTAGCAGAGATCATCTCTAGAAGGGGCACACAGAAGCTGACTTAGAGAACATGCTCCATCCCTGGCCCAGGATCGTGGGGGGCCCAGATGATGTCCTGGGTCAACTGCAGGGTTCTGCCTCTGGCTGGCAGGGGCCTCACGTGGGGTGAGACACCCTCAGTTTTCAGGGTACGCTCGGCCTCACAGCTAGGTCAGATTTTCCACCCACCCCTTTGGGTGGGCCAGAGCTGCTCCGGCCGGCCCCTTTGTTTCCCCCAAATCCCACTTCTTTCAAAGGGGCAGTGAAGTACAATGATTTAGAGTGAAGATTCTGGCCTCAGAGCGGCTTGATTTAAATCCTACCCTGCTATTGGCCAGTTGTGGGATCCTTAACAAGTAGCTTAACCAATCTGTGTTGAGCTTCCCCATCTGTAAAATGGGTATAATAATAACAATACCTACCCCTTAAGGTTGTGGTGGGTCAAGACTTAGGACAGTACCTGGCATACAGCAAGTGCTTAATGAATGTTAGCTATTATTTTATTGCAGAGGTATTTGGGATCTCAGAATTCCCCCACAAACAGCACATCTGTCAGAATCTGCATATATTTTGCTAAATGTAAACTCTATGTAGGAGAGAACCAGACAGAGAAGGGCCTGGCTCCTTGTGTTGGCAATGTGCCTGGCACCAGGTTTTACCGGGATTATTTCATTTCCTTCTCAAAGGTCTTTGAAGCATGTATGTTTTTGTGTTCATTGTACAGACGAGGAAAGTGAGGCTCAAAGCATTTTAAAAAGATTTGCTGTTGCTGCCCTTTAAACACCTGCAATGTACCGTTTTACAATAAAACCCCAAATCCTTAACACCGCTTGTAAAATCCTCCATGATCTGGCTGTAGCCCCACTGCCTTGTTCATCTACTGCTGGTCCCTGGCACTCCCACCTTGCTGGCCCGTCCCTTTGTCCACACCACATACCATCCTGCCTCAGGGACTTTGCACATGCTTGTTTCTTCTGCCTGGGCTTGACCTCCTTGCCTGTTTTTACTGAAATAATTCCTGTTCATCCCTCGCGTCTCAACTCCCACTTCTCCAGAGAAGCCTTCCTGGGACCGCCCCCCCCCCCCCCCCCCCCGCAGACCAGAGAAGACCCTGCTTCCACATGCTTTGATGGCAACCCCCATGTCTCCTTCATAGCATCTCTTGCAATTGTAGCTGAATATTCCACTGTGTGCCTGTTTGCTTCACTGAGGGCAAGACTCACGGGGGCACCGTCTGTGTTAGGAGAGGGCGGGCCATGCCACGGGGACATAAATCCCAAATGTCTTGTTTCTCTCTCATGCTGCGAGTCCCACGCGGGTCAGTGCAGACCTCCTCCACCTGGTCACTCAGGGAAGGGGAACAGGGGAGATGCAGCACCTTGTGGCCATACCATAGGGAAAACCGCCCTTCTCAGGGGCTGCCAGGGGGAGGAGAGAGACTGGAGAATCGTGTGTGGGCACATCTCCTCTGCTCTATGCTCTGCCCAACGGCGGCAAGGTGGGGAGATGTGGGGGGCAAGTGGGGTATTTGATCTGCCACAGAGACATTACCCAAGGTGTTCCCTGACATGTTCCCCGCGCCTGGCATGCTGCCTGGCACATATGGGAGCTCCCCAAGTATCTGCGGAATGGATGAGGGCAGTTGTCGGGGCAGGGCAGTGAGGATAACCCAGTGAGCGGGGGAGCTAGGCCTTCAGACCACAACCCTCCAGATTTCAAAAGCTTTGGCTTTCGCACTCTGCCTTGTTATCTCCCCAGTTGGACGGGATGCTTTTCTCCTCCCTACAGAGAGGACAGAGTAGCAGGTGGTCACATACTTGATAGATTTGTTTTTCCTGATGAAAGTAATGAAAGCTGCATGTCCCCCAATCAGCCTTGCCATGAGCCATCGAGCCACTCGCCAGAGACAAGGGGCAATTCATGTTCAGCAAACGTTTCTTAAGTGCCTACTGTGTGCTGGGTGTGCCATCTCAGCTGGTGTGCGTTGAAGCCCGGGGCTTCCTGCTTTCCGGGCAGGGGTACCGATGCTCCATGCTCGGTAGTAAAGCTGGATTCAGAGGTTGGCTGGCTCTAAGCTTCGTACCCATCCCCCCCGGCAGCCAGTAGCTCCCGGAGGATAGCAAGCCAAGCGTCAGAAGCATCTGGGGTGCTTGTGGACACGCAGGCTGCCTGGCCCCCACCCCCAGAGCTTCTGATTCAAAAGATATGGGTGGGGACTGCGACTCTGCACTGGTAATGAGCTCTAGGTGATGCTACCTGTAGGGCCAGGGCTCACCGTTGGGACGCACCTGCCGGGCAGCCTGCTGCCTGGTGGCGAGGGGCAAGGTGTGCTTCCCTCGTTAACTTGGCTCAGGTGTCTTGGCTGGGGAGGTGGGGATCAGGAACGCAACACCTCGGTGGCTGCTATTTGGCACTTCTCTGCGAGACTGCCTGCCATCCAAGTGTATAAAATGAGAGGGTTGGACTGGACGAGCTCTGAGGTGCTCTGCAGATCTGACATTCTATATTCTATGATTGGATGAACTAAACCAAAGCTACAGATCCCATTTAAGTCTCTTCCTAGGCGGGAAGTGCTACAGACTAAAAATTGTGTAACAATAAATGCCTAGGGAAGTCAAGGAGTTATCGAGTAGCCACTGTGAGCTCCGTGTACTGCAGGGCTCTGGGGAATCCAGGACAAGTGTGAGATGTGACCCAGCTGCACCAGGCACCAGCAGCCTGGCGTGGAGCGAAAACACACGCTTGAGACAATGAGAGGGAAATGTGTCAGGATGTAACCAAGTGCTAATTGGTGTGAGTCTCTTTAGGGGCTACTGGCAGGGTTTGGGAAACCCCAAGAGGGAGGTACGACTCCGGGAGCCCAGACAGACGCTTGACAAGTACCTACAACCAACATCTGTGTAACCCCGTGGCATTTTTATCTATGTGGTCGCCACAACCTGGGGGCGGGGTGGGAGGTGAGTGTTTTGAGGGTGAAGAAACAGACTCAGAGACTTGCCCAAAGCCAATTTTTATTATGAATAAGTTGGGATTTGAACCTAGGTCTGCTGACAGCAAAGCTCACGTCCTTCAGGGGACTGGGCAGGAGGGACGAGACGGATGGCACACCTTGCCCAGGCCACGTGCAGGGTTCTCAGATGGAGGAGGCGGGCTGGGTGAGGCGTATGCTAACTCAGTAGTCCCAGGAAGCCTTCCCGGGGTCCCTGATTAGGCTGGCAGTAATGCACATCATGGGATGGCTGCAAGAAGGGCTTTATATGGCTAACATGGTCATCTGCCAATGGCCTGGGGAGCAGCCAGGGCCCAGCTAGGGCAGTGCACTGTCGCAGTGCTCCTCTGGGTCCCGGAGGCTCTGGGTTTCTACTGCCTCTCTCCAGGCGGCCATCTTTGTGTGCATTGGAAAAAAGGCATGCCTTCCAAGAAGATACAACTGGGCATCAGGTCACCATGCTTGGCTAGCAGAGGGTGGGCTCTGGATCCCTGCCCTTGATCTGACACTCTTGTCAAAGAACGGTCTGTACAACTGTGTCTGGTAGCCTTGTCTCCCTCCCACCAAACATGCACACCTGGACCGTCACCCTCTCCTTACCCAGGGAATTCACTTCCTTGGGGGAACTGGAAACCTCTGTGCCTTCAAGCCACTTCGTCCCTCCTTCCCCACATGCTTTCTAACCAAATCCCTCCTATGAGGGGCTGCTGGTGGGGCTGGAAGCGTCTGGCAGAATAAAATCCACAAGGTCAGAGAGAAAGTGCAGCCAGAAGCAGTGGCTCTCTATCTGACTTTAAGGATGGTGTAACAAAGGAGACAATGCCAGGAGGCAAGGCTTTGGAGGCATCCCCTCCCCTCATCAAACTGTTAAAATGGAATACCAAGCTCAAGTCTTTATTACCAAAAAAAAAAAAAAAAAAAGTAGCAGCAGCTGAAGAGTGCAAGCCAGGGAGGGGGGAGAGAGAAGAGAGCCACACTGAAATCAATACCGGCCAGGACAAGCATTATCCCATGTGGAACACCTCAAGCCTCTGCCTAGAAAATTTGATTGGATCTTCAGAAAAACCTATTAGTGTGTTGTCAGGACCTTCTGGTGATAACTGACCAGCTCCCGCCAATCGATGTGCTTCACTTGTGTAGCTCCTGATTTTTTAACAGCATAATTGTTTTTTTAATAACAGGCTGGCTCAGCCACTCCAGCAAGCGGGGAGTCAGAGCCAGACTCCCAACTTAAAATATAGAGAAACACGAGGCTCCAGCCACTTCTTCCTAATTGCACAATTACTTTGAGGAGCGCCACGATGGAAGAAGGTGGCCGGGGGTGGGGGGGGGGGGGAGGTTTGTTGCAGCGAAGCCAAGTTAAGGAAAGTCACAGAAGTAATTACACAAGTCAAAATTATTTGCTAAATGAAATCCGTTCGTCACAAAGGAACCTTTATTTAGTTTTTAAAGAAAAAGGGCAAAAATTGCACCATCTCAGCACGGCAAGGATACCATAAAGCAACAGTGGAATTAGCGGTCAATTATTACAGCTTCTTAATTTTCAACCCGAGAGCTTGCAACGCATTTTATTTGGGTTTTTAAATGCACTGTAACAACAGCAGTATTTCCGCTCTTTACCACGCCTTGGATCTGAGATGTCTAAGTACTTTACAAACAAATAACTCCAAACAATTTGGGATTGAGGCTCTTTATAGATGGAGAGCAGGGCCCAGGGAGGAAGCAATTTGCCCAAGGTCACGGGCTGAATCAGAGGCACAGCTGGAAACACTACTCATGAATGCTGGCTCCTGGAGCCTGAGCTCATCACCACCAGCCTGCCTCCCTCCCACACACACCAAAACAAAACCCCAAAGCTGGAAGACAGCAACAGGGCAGAGAAGTCACCTGCCCTCCAAGGCCCAGGGTGTCCACACTGACAATTTGCTGAACCGATCGGAAGCTGGGCGCACAGGTCAGATATCTCTGCACACTGCCGTGGCTGAAACCAAGAGAATCAGTAGCTAATGAAAGTTTACAGTGTTCTCTGCATATTTGGGACAGCCCAGCTTTCCATCTTGATTCCCCTGAATATTTGTCAGTGTCTTGCAAAGCGTCAGCCTTCCGGGCTTGATGGCTCACTCACAGTGGGACTCTGCCCACCTGGGCTGGCTCCCTCAGGAACCTGGTGCGGTGTGCTCAGTGTTGGGGTGCAGGATTCAGAAAAGGGGAGGAGAGAGAATGAGAGGGTGGGAGGAAGGAGGCAAGAAAATAAAGACAAGGTGGGGCTGATTTCAAACTTTCGCAGGCCCTGGGACCTCCTCTTACAGAGCCTCTATCCCACATCATAGCATTTCTATTACAGTCTCCCGAATACAATTTATATGTGATTATTTGCCAGTTTGGTTGTAGTTTACTGGTTGACAACATTATAGTTTTGTAGAGATTTAATTAAACATTTAATAATTTTGATTTTACAATTTTCTTCTCTGTATTTTGGAGGGTTTTTTTGTGTTTTTTTTTTTTGTTTTTTTGTTTTGTTTTGTTTTGTTTTTCCTCTTTCCAAGTCCCAAATACGGTCACAGGCCCTGGAAATGTTTATAAGACACAGGCACTACCCACATTGACCTTGATGGGTAAAAGAGCCCAAAGAGATAGAAAAAGGGAGGGATGGGGGAAAACAAAGTTGACCAGAACAGCAAGAAAGCAGAATCAAAACCAAACTGAAACAAAAATTTAGCAAAGTGGACTGAAGGAGTTCTAGAAACTATAGAATTGCTGGTTAGAAAGAAGGAAGGCAGGCCTTACCAGGATATTTCCAGGAAAGAGAAAGACCACTCCAACCATAGATGAAAAAAAAAATTCTCTCATTATTCAATAATTTATTGAGCACACGGCCAGATACCGCACTTGGCTTCAGAGATACAGAGCTGGATCAGATACAGTCTCTACTCTCAAGGAATTTACCGTTTTATTGAGGGAGACAGAAAGGTAAACAAACAGTTCAGATATGTGATAAGGACTCAAAAGGAGGTGAGTGTGGGAGGCTGGGCAAGTTCAGAGAAGGAATCCAGGAGAAGGACGCTTGGAATATTCAAAGGCACAGAGGTGTGGACTGCAATGAGCTGGAGCTTGAGGAAGGCCCGGCAGGGGGTGCGGGTACCAGAGGGCCACTGGGTGAGGCTGAAAAGCCAAACCAAGTTGACTCAGCCTCTGAGGATTTGGATGGAATCTGAAGCCAAAAGTCAGCCAGGAGTGGTTTCCAACCAGTTTACTTCCTTTTGGGACTGTGATGGGGCCAGGGCACAGGTTTGGGGAAACCAGAGAAAAGGCTGTCCCCCTCTTGCAGTGGGAGGTAAGGGGCCTGTGTGAGGGAGGGAGCAGGATGAGGTTGGGTCAAGTTGGAGAAGCGTTTAGGGGGCAGAGGGGCAGGAGCTGGGAACGGGTTGGAAGTGGGGGATGAGGGAGAGACAGGGATGAAGGAGGACCCCAGGGCTCATGGCCGCTGACCCTGTTGTCTAGAAGAGGGAGAAGAAAGGAAGGGGCAGGTGTGGAGGAAAGTTTTCATTTCCCCAGAGCCCTGTGATCCTAAGGCGGGTGCCATGCTAGAGGGATCATGTCCCAATGAGGCCTCTGAAAAGCTGTGGGGAAAAGCCAGAAAAACTCTTTGAAGGGTGGGTAGAGTAGGGATGGAGAGAGTCACTGGTAGATTATGAGTGTTTTAGGGAGCACTCCTGGCCAAGACAGAAACAACCCAGAGGCCAAACACTAGACATCTGTTCTTTCAACCTTAGAAGAGAGGGGCTTGAAGTCAACAGGGACCCCGAGAGAACACGACTGAAACCTCTAAGACGACTCTGAGCGCAGGACTGTGGCTCCTGTTGCGATTCACGGTTGAAGGGGGTTTATTGGAAGTGAGCTAATGAAAGCTCCGAGCTATCCCCAGAAGTCTGTATGGCCCCTGGCCAGCTATACAACCTACGTAATAGCTAGTGTGATGGTGGGGTTGGATTGAGACACGGATACCTATCAATCACGGCAAATTCATTGGGTTAAACTCCCATCACCCAGAGCTGACCCTTTCCTACCGGAGGAAGTAATGAGCTAGAAATAAGTGCCATCTGAAGCTGAGTCTAAGTAAATCTGTGCTCATGGACATCTCAAGCCACAGCTTCGGTTTGAGCTTTCAAACAGATGGATACTCTAGCATGAAATTGCCAAGATTAAGAAGAGAATGCTGGTTTAATACGTGTGGCTGGGGAAATAGCCCGGGGCGGTCCGTGGAGCTGGATTCCCGAATCCTGGCCCAGGACTCGCTCAGCATTCACGGGAAGTAAACAGCCCCAGAGCGAAAGCAACTGCGTTTCTTGCCCGGTCTTTGATGTTGGCAAAGGGAAGACAAACGAGGGATCTCTGGTTTGGGGACGGCATGAATGAACCACACATGTCCATAAATAAACCAGGAGCCCTCCAAACACGTTGCTCATTTGTTCACACAAAAGCCGGGCTGGCAGCCCTCTCTCTCGCCGAGCCATGTTCACAGTCGGATCCTTAATGCATTGTGAGCGTTCAATCAAACTTTTAGTGGTGAAACTCTGGGAGCAACAAGCCAGCTAAGCCCAAACGGTCCTTTTGCTTTTCCATCTTTTGTGGCTGCCTGGCTGTGCTCTTATGGGTTTCTGTTGTCAACAAACTCCTGGCTTGCCTGTGAGCACTCCAAATTATTGAAAATGACTACAGCTTAAGACTGGCAGGATGATTGTTAAAAACAGCCCTGGCATTAATCATAGCTTAAGAGCTTTTGGAAAATGATTCTAATTCAGAAGGGGTGGCTTACAAAGAGGCTTGTCGAAAAGCGGAGCAGACATCAAATTCTGAAAGGCGAAAAGCCTCCTTGGTACCCACACCTGGCTCCTTCTGAAATCCAGCTGGCAGACGTCTGTGGGGGGCACAGCTCGTCCCCACCAGCTCAGCCCATCTGAGACCACCTTGGGTTTTCTGCGAGTCTCATGGCACCCCGGGCCCCTGAGCTGGGGGCCCCTGAGACGGGAAAGACTTCTCGGGAGTACCTACAGTTAGAAGTCTTACTGGCTGTCCTTGGAATAAGGAGGAGGTGGCCTGGCGCCTGGTATTCTGTCAAGAGTTGGAACGCCTTAGACCGGTGCTGAAATAAGCTGTGTGCACAGAGGCAGCTGCGTGGGCAAACACATGGTCAGCATTTGCAAGGAGCCAGGCAGGGCAACGAGCTAATACTTCTGCCTTTTGCCTGCCTGGCACAACAAAGGAGAATGATTTTTGCCATCAGCATTCTCCCTATCACGGACTCATCGCACAATTTAGTATGATTAATGGTTTCCATTTAGGAGAAGCCGAGAACGAGAAGAGTGGGGGCGCGCCAGCAACCGGCTGGGGGTGTTCGCGGTTACAACTAGTGTGCAATTGCAAGGGCAAAGGGGACGCGGCCGGTGCCTGCCGGCCGTGCCCTCCACCTTCCCTTCCCCGCACGACTGGGGAGGCACTGTAGGGCGAAGAAGCGCATGGCTTTTGACATGCATTTGCACAAACAAGTCTGAAAACTGCCCCCTTGTGATGCACTGTCTGCTGTTTCGTCCTTGTAGCCTTGAAACATTTGTGACCAGAAGCGACTCCCTCTTGACCTGCCAAAGGGAGCTTCGTTCCTGGAAGTTCCTACCTAAGGGCTGGGTCTGAGGCAGCGCGGTGGCGGGCGGTACGGTGGGAGCTAGCAAACTAACCCACCACCTCTGTCTCTGGAGCCTGCAGGCTGGAAGACCTAGTCTCAGCTCCCATCTGCTGGCTTTCTGGGGAATTCTTCTTCTCCGCTCTGCAGGATCCTTTTCGTCCCACTTCTGATGGCACGGCTTCTGGTCGGATCTCACAGCTGCTGGAGGTGAGCGGTGAGACCGTGGCCGCCATAGCCAGAGACTTGTGGGTGCTGATAGAAACCAACCGGGAAAACAGAGGATTCAAGAGCGTCTGCATTTTTTTTTTTTTTTTAAAGCAATAGCTTTTGCAACTGAAGCCAGAAAAGGGAAAAAATCGGTGATCTTGGCTGGGTCTAACGTGACTCAAGACCCTTCTCGATGCATTGGTGTCTCTGCAAGGAAATCTATTATTTTCCATAAACTGTCTTAAGCATCTCCCGGGCTACATTTCTGGCTGTGTTAAGAATCAAGCCATCAAGAACAGCTGTGAATGTTATACACTTTCAGCAGCAGCAATGGGCTTTGGCAGGAAAGTGGGAGCAAAAAAACCCAAGTAGGACATTTCAGTTGACAGTAATGGCATTTTCCCTTCCTTGTCCAAACGATAAAAGATTCATGCTCCTAATTGCAACACTATAGCTGCCCCCATCACTTTATTCTGGGAGAGGAGGTTAGAGAAAACAGGCCTAGAGAGAGGGAGAGAAAGAGAGAGAGATGGATAGTAATTTCGTCACTAGCTAACAGAGACTGATTAGTGCAGAAGACTATCTTCCACAGCAATACTTTTTAATCAGGTCTGCTGTGTCTGGGCAAACAGCTTTTGTGGATTAGCTAGACTGGAGCCTGCCAGCATCCGTTGCAAGTTTAAACGATGAAATACACAACTACAGAGAAAACAAACCAAAAAGAGTAATAAAGTCACACATTTCAATATTCAGCAACCATTAAGGGATTTAAATATTTGCTTGCTATTAAAGGCTTGCATTAGGCTCTTCCAACACCAGCTCTGGAAGACTGAAATATCAATTACAGATCAATTTTCCCCCTAAGTAAACACTAATGCAGGATAAACAGTATTAGAAGATGCAATCGTCACATTGCTGACTTCAGGATGGACTTCCTGCTGGTAACAGCAAGTTTAAGCCTGGTGATTAATTAACCTGAGAAGATAGCACTTAAGGAAGATTTAAGGCGATCATGTCTGAAATATGACTGAGCCAGCCCACGTTTGGAGGGCAGCTGAAGTCCTGGACCTGGGGCGTGTGCTGATCTGACCCTCTCTAGGTTTCCTCACTTTCCCCAGAATCACCGCCCCACAGCTCAACACCTTGAAGGATTAGGAGGGAGTGGAAGGGCATCGGCCGTGGGTGTGCTCTCGTGAGAGAGAAAGCAGCTGACTTTGAAGTCAGGTTCCTTGTCGGGATTAATTCCCTAGTTGAATATGCAAGGCCTGAAGTGCAATTCCTGGCACCGACCAGCGGGGGCAGTAGACTTTGGAATGAAAAATACAAAAAAGACAATTTCCTACGTAGGGGAGAGCCTGGAAACAGAGGATGGGAAGACTTGCAAAAAGAAACTTCTTGCTTTCAAGTCTCAGTTTTGGGGCGCTCACATGATCCTTGTGCCTAACACCCTCTTTCTGGCATGTGTAATGATTGGGGGGTTACTTGGGGGAATTGAATGATACGGCTCTTATCGGAGGCACATTGGACAATTTTGAAATGAACATGGACAAGGCAAGGAACGTGGCTTGAATTTTTCTAACATGCCATACGTCACGTCACTCTGAAGGCCCTTCTCGGTATATGCTGACAATAGTGAGGCTTTGCTCAGCTATTACCAAATATGTCATTCCCTGTGGGAGAGAAGAGATATTCCGTCCCAGCAGGACCATGAGGACGATGGGCTGGCCGGTGCGTTCTTCACGGCCACTGGAAAGCTCCCTACGCTGACGTGCTTGTCAATGTCAAGGTCTGAAATGCAGAATTGGTGACCTGTCAGACTAGGTATAGTGAGACTCAGCAACGGGGCGCTCGGCTGGCGTCCCTGGAATAAACTATTCCTTGCCGAGTGCCTACTGTGTGCCCACCGCCGTGTGACCATTGGCCTACGAGGCCTGCGGATGACAGCCAGGAGCCCTCTCTTCCTTCGCCTGGACAGTGGCTGAGGACACCCAGCTGCCTCATTTTCGAAAGATTTCCAAAGTATACATGTATGGCTGTTGGGTAGGCATTTCTCTCCCAAGGCATGTGGCTGCCAGTTTTTTATGACTAAGGGCTGTGTACTTGGTATCCTGACCAAAAAGGTCTTAAGCGAATTTTATAACGAAACAAAACGCTCTCACTCAAGCAGGCTCTTTGCACCTGTAGCATGGCGAACGGCATGGTTGCTTTAAGGTTCTGGATGTCAGAATCAAAGGAACATTTGTCCATGGAGTAAGTCCACGGGCAGTACAAGAATTACATTTCAAGCAGACAGAGGACAGTGAAAGATTGCACCAATTAACACCCGCATATCACCTCGGGGTTCTAGTTGATGTATTTGGAGAACACAAGCAGGCCACAGCATTTGTGAAAACCCTCTGGAGGAAACGGGGGCAGTTTTCACTCCCAGACCAAATGAAGGACCGGGCTACTTATCAGGCTCCTGCTCACGTGGACTGCTTCTGGCACCTTCTCATTTGCATACCCCGTGGAACTCAACCGGCAACTGTGCAGCGAGCGGCCACCTCACGCCTACCTCTGTTCAGTGGACTTCTTGGGTCCCTTCATTGTAAGTTACAGCTGAATCGGGAGCCTCATGCTACAGATGAGGGGGTGGGGCTGGGGTCACTGAACGTGCCACATGGCCTGGAATAACCAGTGGATGGTGAGGATACAGGGGTGGTTACACCTTCCAAGGCAAGCGTCAAGAGGATGTGAGGTGTCCACACGCAGAGGAGCCCAATAGCTCCCTTCACTTGAGCAGTGACCACCTCTTGGTAGCCGTGGGGAACCTTCTAGCCTTTCACTCCCCCATTTCCCTCTATCCTGTATGACTGACTTTGTCTGGTGCCTTATCTGCTAAGCTCCTCCTGCTTATCTCGTGTACGTCTCCTAACAGCACTGACGGTGAGCCTTACCTTCCAGAGCAGGAGACCAAGGCCGGGTAGGCTGGGTAACTTGCCCGAGGTTTCACAGCTGGTAAGTGGCAAAGCAGGGCCTGGGGCCCGTACTCCTGATCTCTGCCCTCTATCACCTCTGTAAAAAGCTATGGTGGAGGGGCGCCTGGGTGGCGCAGTCGGTTAAGCGTCCGACTTCAGCCAGGTCACGATCTCGCGGTCCGTGAGTTCGAGCCCCGCGTCAGGCTCTGGGCTGATGGCTCGGAGCCTGGAGCCTGTTTCCGATTCTGTGTCTCCCTCTCTCTCTGCCCCTCCCCCGTTCATGCTCTGTCTCTCTCTGTCCCAAAAATAAATAAAAAATGTTGAAAAAAAAATTAAAAAAAAAAAAAAAAAAAGCTATGGTGGATTAGTAGATCCCACAGCTCGTGCCTCCCCTGCCCCCCCACCCCCACCCCCCAGGGGCCTGGACAGGCCCTGGAAATTTTGACTCCCATGCCTGGGCTGTGAGGGTGCCATAGGACCAGCCCCGCCTTCCACGTCTCACTCATCTGGCTCTCGCCACACAGGCCAGCAGGCTGGCTGGCTTACTGCCCTCGGTGCTAAACTAGGCTTTCGGGCCCAGTGGGGGCCGGCTCAGGGAAGCTGGTTTGGCCCTCCAGCCCATCTCCCTTCTCCAAGAAACTCCCCCGGCACTCTTGGGGCTCCTTAACCATCTTCAGCGAGGCCCCCATGTCTGAGGACCACTTCATGCATTCGCACAGGTGGAACGGATGCCCTGGCTAGTCTCCAGCGACTACCTTATGCTTCTCTGAGTTTATTACGACTCTGAGCACCCAGAAGATGCCAGGTAACCGTGTATCTGATTGGCTGATGTTTTACAGAGACAGGGAAGGGACCAGGCCAGGGTGGAGGAGGCTGACATGAGAGACGTGGCCTTTGGCTTTTCTGGAGCTTACCTTTTCTTCCACTGCTGAGCATTTCCCCATTACCTGCCCGAGAGAGAGAGATGGAGAAGGAAGCTCAACCCCGCCCCCCTCCACTCTCCACCCCGCCCCTCGCTGGGCTGATGGTGGGAAAAGGGCGGTGTGGGGCTGCTCACGTATGTGCGTTTATGAGATCAGTCACCATGAAGTGTAGTCGTTGCTCACTACGGCCTGCAAGGCAAGAGGACCACACACGGATCCTGCTGTCCACCCGCCCTGAGATCGCAGCGGCCTGAACAGGGACAGAGACGGGTCCCCCACAGGCGGCCAAGCCAGTCCTCTGCAGATCACACCATCTTTTTGTTAAAAGAGAGAGAGCTTGAAATGAAGAAGGCAGAATGAACTGTTAAGACACGAAATCCCAAAATAAGAGACAGGTGGAGCAGCCAACACAGGGACGTGGGTGGGGGTGGTGGGTGAAGGGGGGGAGGGACCTTCCGGCTGGCCGGCCACCGCTGCATCCCGCACACCTGCACAGATCGCTGAGTCAGCGCTGCCGTAGCACCTGGAGCACCCGGCCCACCTGTCTGCTGCGCGGGGAGAAGAGAACAAGGGCAGGGAGGGTGAGCGGAGGAGAGAGAGAGAGAGGGAGAGAGCGAGAGAGCGAGCAGTTCCGAGCCGGGGTGGCTGCATTTCCCAGCACCTACTGCCCGCGTTCGTTCTTTCGCGTCGCTGCGCCCGACCCTGGGGAGGAAGCCGGCCCGCGCCCGCCCCGGGCGTCGGTAAGAAGTCCAGAATGAGAGGAAGGGATCACTTGGTAACATTAATTTTTTTTTATTAAGAAGACAGATATTTTATAGTACTTCTTTTTTTTTTCTTTTTTTTTGTAAAAATGGTATACATGAACCAATACAAAATGCGAATGGGAACATATGGATATGAAATTTCTTACACCATAACATTGTTCATGTACACCTCGAAAACAGAACTGGCCTAAAGGGAAAAATAATACGTTGGGGTGACTAAAGAACAAGCTTATTTGGCATCAATGATACATCCTTCATTATTTTATATTCCTTTAAAAAACACAGAAAACAAGTTTGTTCTTTCTTCACTCTAAAAAAAGTGATCAACCTGTACAAAGTAATACTCAACAATACATTTCAAACAGTGCACTGTATACTTAAGAAAAAATACATAAACCAATATACAACTAAAATCCATAATTTCCTGTTTTTGCTTTATTATTATTATTTTTTATTTTTTTTCCAATGCGTGGGGCCTACACTTTGCAATCTACCTGAGACGGAAAAACACCAATCAGAACACATGAACCTGAGACATGTCAACATCGTAAAAGCCAGAAAGTTACATCAGGAACACTGCACTACCATACACTTTTCAAAACAAAGATGGAAGTTCCCAAAAATGAGATGCCAATTTGGTGAGCAATGGTAGTTGTTTTCTTTTTCTCCCCCCCCAAAAAGAACAACTGAAAAAAACCTTTTAACGACATGCTAAATGGTTCTCACCCTTTGATGTGGTTATACTATGGTCAGAATGGGCACTAAAGGGCTCGGGATAGAGCTGCACGTTATAAAATTCATCGAAAAAGGGATGTTCGTTGTGGCTTTTTGTCTTGGTTAAGTGCCTAGGGATGGGGGTGGGGTGGGGAGGGAAACAAAATGCTGCTCAATATGGATTTTCTTTTACATACCGGTCCGTTCCCAAAAGGCCCCCATATTGCAATGGTTCTATCAAAGGTTAAAACAAAGACAAGAAAAATCAACACACTTGCAAATAACAAAGAGTTGATACTTTTTTTTCCCCCTTAAATAAATCAGCGTTAAGTTTTTCCACATAATGTAACAATAGTAAAAATGCACCTTGCAAAATCCAAAATTACTCACTGAAAATGTTATATAATATATATTTATATATATATAGATCTCTTTTTTTGATGCCATCTTTCCATAGGGACTGTATTCTGGAGTCTGGAGCCTTACCAACACATATGGTAAGAGTTTAGTTTTCGTCCTTTGGGACTACTTCTAGATTTCCTAGACGTTTCAGTGAAAATCCCCACATTTCTTTAAAAAAAATGTAAATGGTAACTTGACTCCTCTACCTTTTCCCAAGGCTCCCCATCTAAGATATGTTCAAGGTAACTTATTTTAGTAGCTATGCACTATGGCTGCCATCATGCGAAGATCAGTAATTTTTTGGCAGATGGTTCTTAAGGCTGAGGAAAGAGGCCAAGGCTAGTGTATGAAAGGTAAAAAGATAAAAACACTCACATTTGAGTTTTGATTAAGTAACTGAAAATCCCTACATGCTGTTTTTCCACCTCTGCTCTGACCTTTCGAGAACTAGATCGACAGCAGACCAGTGTGAGAATAATACCGGCCCTTCTTCTGTACCTCCTGCCTTTGTCAAGCCAAATCTGAAGGAATGAAAGTTTCACACGGATTCGAGTTGGAAATCCCAGCATGACAAATATCTGTAATATACAGTACATGCAGGCCACATCCTACTGTCTTCCTAACTAAACACAAAGGAAAAACAAAACAAAAACCAAAACCAAAAAAAACCAAAAAAACCCCCGAAAAACCAAACCCTGTCCCATCCAGTCATTCACACACCACGCGGACTTGCTTTTTTCCTACAAATTAGTGAGAAGTATGGCCGATTGGGAAAGGTGGATGGAATCGTTTGAAACAGAAATAACCAGAGCAGGACTATCGTTCCCCCCCACCCCCGCTCCCGACTTCCCCTCCTGTGGCAACTCAAATTTGTCCACTTATATAAAAGGAACAGACCTCACCTGCCAGGTCTGTTTAGGGCGTTGAAAAAGGAGGAGCCCCTTCCGCCCCAAACGTTTCCGGACAGTGCGGGGTCTCTATGCTGAGCCGTCTACAGACACAGAATTAAAGACAGATTCGATCTCATTGTGACACGCCTCACTTTGCAGGTAACCCTGTACAGTAATGTAGTTCCACAGCAAACAGAACATTTTCTGAATCACAGTCTACGTTTCTAGTCTTCACTGCTCTACGTATTTGAAACATGGGTAGCAGCAAAGAGTCCTCGTTGTTTGTTCACCCAAATCTTTACGACAACAGAGTAAGAATGCATTATGGACACACTAAATTCTGAACTATGAAATCTAAACTGTGCTGGTTCTCCTTTCATGAAACTGAATCTTGAACAGAAAGCAGTTACTTCAAAAAATAGACAAAAAAGGAAAGGAAAAACAACAACAAAATACGGGGGAAAAAGATTCTAAGGAATCCCAGCAGGCAAATTCCAAAATGGGAGATTTTGGGAAAAAAAAAAAAAAATCCCAAAAGTTTTGGGCAAAATAAATGTGCACAAAGGAAAAAAACAAAAAGAAAGAAACAGCAGGAAAAAAAAATTTAAAAAGAGGAACACAACGAACAAACGAAAAAACAAGGCACAGAATTTTCTGCAATCTACCCAAACTAAATCCAAGCATCCAAGTTTGACTTGGTAGGAAGAAATGAAAATTTTAAACAACCAACCAACCAACAAAAAAAAAAAAAAAAAAAAAAAAAAAAAAAAGAGGTGTCAAACAGCAGAGTGTACTTTCAAAGAACATTTTTTTTTTTTTTTACACAGCAAATCCCAAGCCTTCCCAGT
This sequence comes from Neofelis nebulosa, assembly GCF_028018385.1. NCBI lineage: Eukaryota > Metazoa > Chordata > Mammalia > Carnivora > Felidae > Neofelis > Neofelis nebulosa. The sequence continues at coordinate 12,994,199 of NC_080791.1, forward strand.
CTCGCACCTTTCCACCCATTCATAAAAAAACACACGAATTTCTCGCAAGTTCCAATATCACTGTCTCTTTATCATCTAAATAGGGCCAGTTGGACACCTCATTGAAACAAAAAGGCTGATCTAGATGAAGTACTCTTTCTTTTCTTCGGAGTTGTTCTGTCCTCCTTCTGCATTGATTATAGCTGTGTCTGCGTCTGCTGCGTCATCGGCTCCTTTGGCTTCATGAGTGAAGTATGTACCTGAAAGATGAAGGGGTAAAGCACCGTGACTGTCTGATGGCCTCTGTGTAAAGTGGTACAGAGATGGCAACTTGCTTTATGGCCATCATCAGCCGAAGTGGTGTGCAGGCAGCAGAGGGGAAAAAACAATTGGAAGAAGAGAGCGAGGTGGATGAGACAAATGGGGATCCGGGGGTTCCAAAGGCACCACTCCAACTGAACCGCTGCGATATAATTCAGCAAATGAGACATTAGAGCAGTGATTATGACCAGAGAATGTCAGCAGAAGAAGACGTGAGTGGGAGCTAGAAATGCAGAGAGCTGGAGAGCCGCTGACTAGCATAAACAGTGAAGGCCAGGACCAATGACCGGCAATGTGCGCGCACATGGTTAAGGACCAAAGCAAGGAAGAGCAATTAGCCAATTAATGAATTAGGGCCCTGACGATGTTCTACTGTCGTCTCAAATCGTTTGTTTGAGCCCCCGTCTCCTGGCTGCGCGAGTCACTGCTGCCTGTCCGTCAGGGAGGCCGCGCCGGGGCGTGTACAGGCACGTCTGACCGTCTCCTGCCCGCCCCCCTTCGGAGTGAGGGGTCCAGATCGCCAAATCACTTGATACGACAACAGGCGTGAGCAAGGCTTGGGGTCTGTCTCAGGGGACGCGTGATTCTCGCTCGTGGTGTGAGTGTAGCCTGGACCCGGATTCATGGATTCGCTAATTGGCAAGGCCACGTTGCAATGACAACACACAGAACGTTCCAAAGCTGGAGACGCTCTCATCGGCAAGTCCCAACCCTTTACAGGAAAGTTGATGGAGAAAGACAAGGCCTGCACCTCGGTATGACGTCTGGGGAGAGTTTACGCTGCCCACCTAAACCACATAGCCCCTCCTCCCGTCATATATCCTCCAAGATTCTTAAAGGGGGAAAAAAAAAAAGGCTGATAACGTTTGTTGTGTTTTCAGGTTTTCGTGAGTGACAAGTGTGAGCAGGCAGGTGGCCAGATGTTCCCTGCCTGCATCCCTCCTCCCTCCGCACAGGACACCCTTTGGCCCCTCGTTCTCCACAGCTGCTGAGGAGACTTGGCCCCGCTCTCTGGCCTTACCCTCCTGGCTCTACCCCGCTCAACACCAAGAGGCTGGGCGTTCTCAGCCCAGCAGGCCGCCTCCGGGGCACGGGCAGAAGTACGCACAGCGCCGGGGGGCCCCACACGGTTTATGCTGGAGACAGGCATTGTGGGTTCTGAAGGTGGTTTCCAGTACCTTGGACATCCACTGCTGTGCTCAAGGAATCCTCCCCAAACCCCAGTCCTGTGCTCACTATGCAAGTGAGTTGATGCTCACTTGGAGCCCTGGAGTTGATGCTCTAGGGCGGCCCCACACGCTCACAGCACAGCGCTCGAGAAAAACACCGGAGGAAGACAAGGGCCGACAGAGAAAGGGCAGAATAAATTACCAGGCGCGGGGGAGAGGGCTAGAGCAGCATGGGGCACAGAGGAGGAGCGTTGGAAAAGATGATTGCCCATCCAGGCTGCACAGTTGATACGTCTGATGATTAATGGCAATTTAAATCAATTGCACCGATGATTTAAAAAATACATATTTATGTGGCTTTTAAGGCACATCCAACCAAGGCAGGATTCTAGCCGCTGTGACCAGCTTACCCCAAGTTTGGGGCCAGGGGGACCAGAGCCCTGTCCAGCTGCTGCCCAGAAAGCAGACGGTTACGGGCACGTTCTTGGCGCGCTTGTCGTTTGGGGGTTCACACCACACCTGGCCCACCGGCCCCTATTTTTACAATTTTTGCTCTATCCCCAATTACGGACTGCAGAATAACAAATCTAGAAAGCTTTTAGAGAAAATCGAAATCAAGACGTGCCACTCATCAACTCTCAGAGTCCTAATCAGCAGCTGCTAAGATTTCTGTTTTTCTTTTCTGTTCTTTTTTTTTTTTTTCTTTTTTCCTCTCTCCCAGTTTCAGGACCCGAACAGCCTATGCGGCCACGTGACCCAAACTGCCTAGCAAGGAAAACCTTGCCGAGTCCCCAGACGCAGGGGCTGTGGTGACGGGAGGCCTCCTGCCTGCCAAAGCACCTTGCTTACCTTTATGTCTGGCAAAGTAGCGCCCCAGAATGATGAGCAAGCACAGCATGGCGAACACCACCACGGCCACGACCCCGCCGATCACGGCATGATCCACCGCTCTGATGGCGCCCTCTTCACCCGCTCGAGAATCTGTCGGGATCAGAAAAGGAACAGGGATGTAGCGCTCATCGCAAGACACCAGCAGCCCTGGCCGCACTGCCTCCAGGTCAGAGGTCACCTTCCCTTACACTGGCGGAGGCAGAGAGACCGTCCAGATGGATCAAGTCACACCAAGGGAACAGACTGACCTGTCCAGTGCCGAACCGATCTGTGCTCCCCACAGGGCGAGTTCACTGTAGGCAGCAGAGAAGTGCTAGTGCGTGTGGAACCACGCTTAGGGGCCAGGCACAGAAGAAACAGTCTGCGTCCAGTCCTGGCCTGGTCTCAGCGCTCGCCCTCTCTGTGTCCGGCTGCGGGTCCTAGTAAGGAGGCGACCTAACTACTTAAGGGTTCTCGGAATGACACCTTCGGGCGGCAACAGGAGCTGCGGAGGGGAGGCTAAGGCAGCTTTCTGCAGGTGCCCAGCGACTTATTCCCTGCTGGGCACAGGCACAGGCAACCCAGCTCTCAAGCCACAGCTGCCTGGAGATAAAACAAGGCTTAGAAGACTAAAGACAAGTGACATGCTTGCTACATTTAGGATGTATGAGGGAGTAAGCCTCAATCTAAAACCTAAAAACCTTTCTCAAAACAAGACAGCCGGGAATAATTGTCCATTGCCACAGACGGGTTTTATTTTATTTATTTAACACTTCACGGTGCAATTAATTTTCCTTTATAAGCATCACTCCCTCAGGATGTCTTCTTGCGACTGAGCAACGACATGTTTGGCCGGGGAACAACTCCAAAATGAACCCAGAATGAGCTATGGCGATGCGGAATGGATGTATGGCAGTGTAAACAATTTTAATTTAGGAATGTGGCTACATCACCCCTTGCTGAAACCCTAATGGCACCCGAGATTTATAAATGTAGTAAAAAACAATTATTCTCCTGTTGATTAATACATTAACATTTTGGAGTGGAAGCTAAACCATTGTCTTTTTTTTTATTGAGTCGAGTACGACACCTCCATTAAAATGATTTACTGGCTGTACCTTACAATTTAAGCACAGCAGCAACAGAAACGGTAAAAATCTTTTAACTTTACATGATTTGTGAAGTCATATGTGAAGGATTTACCATTTAAATCTTTCAGTACAAGAAGCACATGGCCTATAAATCTGTCCCCCTTGCAGTTGCTGGACGCCCGAGAGAAATGCATTTCACCAGGAAGACGGAGAGTGCAAATTCAAGTCAATTTTTAAGAAAGATTTATCTCTGTCTCTCTCCAAAGAACAGAGCAAATCTCTGAAGCCTCCACCTCTAATAATATTTGAAGTTTATCGATCAAGTGTACAGATCCGTGACAGCTAAAGGTAATGGTGCTCTTTTGAGCCGAAACCTGATACAACGCTTTCAGCAGGAGGGCATGATTTACACTTTCTATCGATATTTCCAATTCTGCTGTGAGATTAAGTACTGAAGGATGTGGGGGAAAGAACTCGTGACTGAGGGTTCCACGAGAAATGCTTTAATTAAAAGAGTTTAAATTAAGAAAAAAATGAAGCATTTAAAGCGTTTCATTAAGTTACTTTTCGAAGGACTACCAAAAAACCCAAAAACCCCAGCCCAAACAGAAATGCCGAATCAGAGGCGGCAGCGGCCGGTCGCCCAGGACGACGGGATGATGGGAGTTTAATTGGAGAAGGGAGATGGGTTGGAGGCAGAGTGCACTGCAGCCAATTAGCCCGCTCCGTGATGTGCGAGCCCCTCAAGCAACCTGTCTAATAAGCTCGACTTGAAACGTGGTGGAGAGGAATCGCCCTCCTCGGCCCCAAGTGTTACCTACTGTGGATGCAACAGCCTCTGTGTCTTGAAAATCATTTCAACGAGGCAGAACTTGGCCACGGAAACTTTTTCTTTCCTTTAGAGACAACAGAGCTTGTCGAAGGGGAGCGCTCCCCTCCCCGGGGGGCCCCTCCAACACAGGGTACCTGCTGGGGGATATAGTGCTTCACACCCTGGAGACTCTCTCGCCCACCTGCACAGATTCGGAGTCGCTGATGGGAAGACCAGAGTTGGGAGCTGTGTTTTCCTTAGGGAGCTGTCAAAATAGGGGATCTTGTGGGAGTGAAAATGAACTAACCTCCCATTGCCATGAGCTTCAGACCTATTGAAAAATAGAGTCTTTCAACTCATTCCACAGGTCTTAGAATTGGATGGGGAAAACAAAGTGATACTAGCCATTGAGGAGAGGGGAAAGTTAGGGGTAAGAGGTGAAGAGAGGCTGAGAGCAGAGAGAAGCCGTCCCATTTAGGGGAAGGCACTCTCACGTCCACTCTTAACAGGCTGTCTCCTCCGTCCCTGGCACGGGAACACTCTAGAAGCCAGAGAGACAGAGAGAGAATCTCTGCGATAAAGAAAAACAGAAAACCTCACGGGGAGGTATCTGCGGGATTAACTTCTTTCGCCAAAACTATTCATTTGGCCTTTGCTGCCCAGGAACTTAGAGCTAAATGTGCTGAGGGCTGCTTTTTTTTTCCCCCTGCACTTTGCCCACATTCAGTACCTGGGTTCTAGCGATCTTGCCCACCCTCAAGGACATACATATTTTACAGATACTTATTTATAAGGGTAATCTCTCCAGCTATCTCCTGATACTCACTTGATAAGGAAGTTTACTACCACCAGTTAATCACCAAGACATTTTTCCTGCCTTCAATTACTGCAGACGGACACAGAAGGTAACTGATGTTTAATTTACAGGGAACACTGAGGTGTGTGAGCCCCTCACGGCCTCCTTCCACCCCACCCCACCCCGGGTTCACCGGCACCTGCCACGGCTTGGCGTCCTCCGTGAAGAGCGGAGGAGCCCTTTCCTGCCTCCGTGCACTCCCACCTTCCGTTGCCCTGTGTGGGGTGGGCGGGAGGGTTTTCATAGTGCTGTCGATTGGCTCGAGGTGGTGGGGGAGCAGGGTGAAGGCTGGTTACCTTCTACCAGGGCAGGACTGCCTGCACCTGTGTGCCCGTGCCTCGCTCAAGGCCGGGAGCAAGGGCACGAGTTGTTACACAAAGAGGCAGTGGGCAAATGGAGGGAGTGGGGTGGGGGGTGGTGGGGAGGAACGACTGGCGTGGGCAGGGAGCATCAACCACCACAAGGATCACAGCTCTAACAAAGTCCGTCAGCCGCCCAGCCTTTCCTGTCCTGCTCCTGAAGGAACAGCTCTGCCTATGCCTGAGAAATGACTTCTCAGTGGAACACTTGGGAGAGTATCTGTCACCATCATCCAAAGATCCTGCTCCTCTTGGGGTGCAGATCTTTTCACTCTGGTTCTATGAGCTTTCCTGGGGTGGGGGGGGGTGCATCTCCAGATTTTCGGTTCCTTTTCTGAATCGGGCAGAGAAGGAAATCAAAGAACGAGACTCCACGGACGCCTCCTGCTCCTACAGTGAAAAGGAAACGTGAGTGTGGAAAGCACTTATAAACACGCCTGGTACTCGGGCGAATGGACAGGTCTTGGGTTTAGAAGGTAACGTTTCCTTGTTAAGAAACGAAGCAACAGGTGTTACTAAGAGCGCTCATATTTCCGGGACTAAGCTTTGTCCCCATCATCCTGGAGGAGGAGCCATGTTCCTACTCGTGTACGCTCCTGGTGTCAAGGTTATTCCAGCCCTGAACCGAGTGTGTTCGGGGGGAGAATGTCGCCCCAATCCTTTCACGTGTGAGGCCAAGTAACTTTGGCCTAGTCGTCCCATAGCTCTGGATTTTAGGTATGCCCTGTCAACACAGGGAAGAGAAGAGGTTTTGCGGGCCCTCTCCTTCCGGCCTGTACTGTCCCCTCCTGCAGGCCCGTCTATGGCTCTAAGCGTGACACGAGAGTCTCTTTAAGGACAGATCCGTCATGAGCTGTTTAGTATTCGTGAGTTGGCTTTTCTTTTGGCAAAAAGCTGGGACGACTTGGCTCCAGGTGAGAGTTTACAAGCTGCCTGCGGAATGTTAAGTCGGCCACTACTGCTTGGGTCACAGCGTAGGCCACCCTGGGCTCGCATTAGCATCTTAGAAACCGTGAGGACAAAAACATTTCAAAGAAACTCCCAAGAGTGATGCCCCAAGAGCTCGGATTTCTTTACCTTGGGCCAGGTGGCCTGGCCCGCTCCATTCCTCATGGGCAACATAAAGGCAGTGCTCTAAAGGTGGTGGTCTGCTGAGAAAAGTGATTGCCAGCGAGGAATTTCAGTCCCCCCACCCCCCGCGCTGCAGGGGACTCCTTTTTCTCCACTTGCTTTCCTTCCTTAAATTATTTGCCAGAGCTGTCCTTAATGCAGCGCTCGGGAGTCACGCTGCCTGTGCTAAAACAGGGCCCTGCGACACATCTCGGTTTCTATGGCTACTTTGCCACCTGGCATGGGACGCCTCACAGAAGCTGCCAAGAGAATGCCTTCACCGTGGATCCGTGATAAGCCTAGAAGGCTCCGCTGCCAGGGGCGGGGATTCATGGACAGCCAGGGAATGGCCAGTATGTCCTAGACAAGCTCCTGGCAGACAGGGACTCTGGCAGAGGACGTCACTGAGCAGAATGCTCGCTGCAGCACCACTGCTCACCTTGCAGCCCGGGGCTGGTCTCCTTGCCAAAAAGGACACCCAGTCTCCTCCCTCTGACGAGCTGAAGTCTGATCCAGTTAACACGTAACACACAGTTAATACTACGGCAGGGGACCGCTACCCGGTGTTGGCGATCCCTTCACATTTCCTAACATCCCCGGCTCAGGCTGGCTGGCACATTTAAAACCTTGGGGAGTGTGGAATATGCCTCTTCAACGCACATTTTTATTCTTCCCCATACCTCACAGGCTACCTTAGGGCTCACCTTAAAAATTAACGTTTAAAACACGGAGGAGGTTCTGATGATACTGGTCTTCCTGCTTCTATTGGACAATTCCTATGTTGGACCTTCTCCCGTTTCCCCATCTAATGAATGACTGGGGGGAAAAGTTAGGATTCTTGACTTTTTACAACAGTTCTGTTACGTGGTTTAGTTTGAGACTTTTTTTCCTGGGCTGAGGTCTTTCTGGACAAGTCAGTTTAAGTAAAAACACTTGCAATCGTGTTTATAATGGAAACGTCGCCTCCAGCTTCCTGGGACCCTAGGGATTAGTCTACCTCAGAGGCCTCTTCGTGACCGTGATGTCATGTGCTCCTTCCTGCCAGGAAGACATTTTAAAAAAGCCTGATGGTGGCTTTTCCAAATCTGAGGCAAAACCAAAATCTGAGGTCACAGACAAAACCAAAGCAAAGCAAACCCAACCCTGGTGCCTTCTGAAAAAATGGAGCTGCTCATTCCCATCACCTACGGTAGCTCCCTTCGTGGCAACAAAAATAAGTGTGCATTTGAAAGAGCACAACTTTATTACTGAAGGGGAACAAACTGAATGGCACGCGCTGACAAAATGCCACATTATTTGCTAATCCTAATATGTTATTCTTCCTTAAGATTTGCTTTCCTCAGCACCAATTCAATTATAGATGCTACAAATCCTTCTGACATTTAATTCCCTCTTGTCAGAGAGTAGTAAATGTATACAGTACATGCACAGCTTTCCCATTAAGATGTTAATATATATTGGAGCATACTAGCCTCTATGCAACATAACCTTTCTTTTCTGTCTTCTTAGAAAGCAGAAGGGGAGGAATCAGCGTAAGGCAAGAAAACAGTGAAGATCCCATAGCGCATCCCAGGCAGCCGGCACTACCCTTCACCTGCATTTAATTTTAGCAATGGAACTGCAGCTGCACTAACATTTCAAAGGCACGGTGTGAAGCTACTTAAAGGAAAACTGTGGCCCGCGTCCTCCCCTGTCACCCAGAGCTCAGGATGCATTCATTGAAATTAGAAGCCTGCTCCCAGGCTTTGGCTGTACATCGTCACTACCCAGTGATCAGGACTCAGGCTCTCCTAGGTTGTCATTGCATAGACGATCCTCCAGGAACAGGCCCACACAGGAGACACAAAAGAGTGAGGATCTCATCTCCTGCACAGCCCACTAGAGAGTGCGCTGGGCCCGCTGTTGGGTCTGGGGTACAAGTGGGGCTCTGTTACTTGTCTCCGTGATTTCAGGCGGGTCGATCAGGCCCTATGAGCCATCGAGCACAACAAGACACTTCACGGGGCTGTTCTGAGAGGCCAGTGTATTGCTGAATATGAAAGTGCCTCTCTGGGCCAGGGTCTGGCATATCATAGGTACTCAGCAAGTGTCTGTCAGATTTAAATCTGCTATATTGAAGCCCAAGGAGAGCGTTATCCCAGTTCTTTTAATATTACTGACTCAAGGCAAATACTTATCAAGGCTTTGGGGGAAGGGCTGTCCGCACACTCAGCACTGCTCTCAGATGGTAAGATGCCCCATAAACACTTGCTGAGTTGACCAAGCCCTCTTCCATTTTTGCAGAATGGCACACAGTGTGACTGATGGCCTAGCTGCCCTGTGTGGTTAAGGCTGAAGGCCACCTGGGCCAGGTCATGATTCAGGTGTACCATCAGAGTATGAGGATTTTAAATATTTGCTGTCAGCTAAATATGAGAACAAGTATTTTTTAGGTTGATTTTTCTCCCATCTCAAGTAACTTGATTTAGTTAATTTATCCAACACTAGAAATGCCTTAATGAACAGGAGGGTGTCCTCCCCAAACATCCAGTGTCCCCAGAGACCAAGAGGCACACTCTTGAGTCCGCCCCGCTCACCTCATAATAAGCACTTAGAAGTATGAGTGCCTTTTCCATTTTAAGCAACAGGAAGGCACAGAAGATGAAACCAGAGTTTTCCTTAAAAGAGTACACATCTGATAAAGAGGACAGTCATAAACTATTTCAAAACATACATTTCCCACTAGAATCTCTCTCTGGAGAAAGATGCTTCTGTGGACCTCAGGCATTTGGGGGTGTGTGGAGGATGGATTAATGAATATGGTGAAGTCACCCCAAAGCAGTGTCCAACCTGTAGAACTGGAATTCACATTTTGTGTTGTAACCTGGTGACTGGCTAGTTTGGAGAAAATGTTCCTATTTGATGGCCTCCTTCCTCCCCATGAGGGAAACAGTAGCATGTTGGATTATGGGAAGATCAGCAATCTGATGACCTTCAAACCTACATTGTGGGAAAGCCATGGACAAGCTGCCACGGACCCAATACGATTGTTTTAGCCTCCTGCCTTGTATTAAACACAATTTTAAAAATAAGGAGCTCTATATGTTTTAACCTTTGTGACCCAAAACTTCCCTATGGCCTAGAGAACCATCTTGGTGGGAAATAGATCCCATAATTTTGGACACTCGATGCGACATTGGCACCGAAATCATCTGAGTTTAAGGACTTCTTTGAAGGAGAAAGAGCCTGACTGGATGCTGGAAGAGATCTTTCCAGGTCACTCAGCATGTGGTTCTATCCCTGATGGGCCACAGAGAGCCCGACTTTTCCCTCCTCGTTCCCTGGACCCCTGCATTAAACTGAAAGGGGTCCAAGAGGAAAAAGACTGTCATGGAGACATCATAATAAGGGAAGGGTGGATTTCACAGGGGAAGGAGAGCTGCTCTAAAACTAAAGTCTCCATTTCCTGCAGAGGTCAGAAGACCCATTTGTTCAAATTCTGACCCTGCCCCTTGAGTAAATCACTTAACTTTCGGAGCTCTCGCTTCCTCGTTTGCAAACTGAGACTAACAACCCTTCTTTGACGATTCTCCTAGGATTCTCCTGAAAATCCTCTCATGGCTGGCTCACTCTCTCTGTCCCCATGGCCTTCCATGGTGAGCTTATGTTCTAAGCTAGCCTCCACCTCCTCCTAGCCCCAGTCACTCACTCCCAGTGTACCCATGTTTATTTCTTCCACAGCATTCGTCACTGTCTGCCATCATCTTGTGCTGTGAGCCTGGCTGCCCCACTAGAATGTCGCTGTAAGAGCAGGGGTCTGCGCTCTGAGATCCCCAGCAGCTCCAGCTCCTGGTTGGTCTTGTTTACCACTGCATGCCTGGTGCCCTGCCCAGAGCCTAGCAGACGGAGAAGCTCGAACAGTTGTGCCGAACAAAGAGCAGGTGAGATATGTGGAAGTTTTCTGAGCTGGAAAGGACTGGATAAATACAGGCTAACTACTACACCTTAGATTTATGGGGCCATACCTTGAATTTGTCTACACAGCCCAGCTAGTTTTTCTTTACCATCATCATTATTGCTAGTCTACCACAGAGATGAAATCGCCTGTTTGCCAAATCTGGGCCATAGCTTAGGTGGAGGCAAGGAAGGAAAGACACCCCCCCCCCCCCCCCCGCCAATGTTATGTCTGTTGAGTTTTTCACACACATTTCAAGCAAGTTCAGCCAACTTTGAGGACACTCACAATGACCAGATGGTCCTATATCCTATCTCAGAACTGATCATCTGGACTCAAGGCCTTTAGGTGCTTCCATTAGCTAAATTTAGACTGTATTTCGAGCCAATGTTTCCTTCAGAATCCTTTTAGGGGACACCTAGGGTCTTCCATAATGCCTGGCACGGATTATCAGGGCCATTTAGAGACTTCCTTGCACCCACACTTTTCTACCGATCGTGAGGGAGATGTGGGATTTTTCTAGATCACTTTCTCATTTGCAGGGCAAGAGTTGAAAACATGTTTTGGGGAAGCATGGCAGCTCTGGAATTTCTTGTCGGGGCCTCTGCTTCAAAAGCAGAAGACTGATGGATTGCTCTAACAGTGCCAGAGGGTCATTCCCTGGAACAATGTCTATTTACCAATGCACTCCACTAAACAGTCCCCAAAGACCCTTCCAGTGCTGAAAGGAGGGAGGCCGTGCAGATATTTTTTAAAAGTTTTAAAATAAAATAGAAGGATAAATATGCTTAAAGCTATTCTATTCCACATGGGTGGCAATAACCACCAGCTGTCACCGGGAAACAGCAGATGTAATTGATAAAACAATGGAAAACTCGTGTGGATCCATTGTCAATAAAGTTAACACCCAAAAAAGTAAATGAAAGGGTTCAAGGTGGGACTGGATAAGCTCCCCAGGTCTGCCAATGACTAAATCACTGAGCTACACACAGGCATAATTTTTTACTGCAGGTTAAAGAGGAGGACCAGGTGGGCAACTTGCTGTGCTGGGTGAGGATGGAAAACGGTATGTTGCTCACGAAATTGTCCTTGGTTGAGGTAGTGGTGGTGGATGGGGGAGGTGGGCAGAAGACAGACCATCATTATTTCTCAGGAAATGCAGGATAGAGCATTTATCCATAATAACGCAAGGATGGAATTTCTCCCCAGATGGAACAGGGGATGGGTGGTAATATTATTCATTACCACAGTTTAGCATTAAAAGCGCAACACCTACTCTCATTTATTGATGGACTGTTTAAGACGGGTGTTAACCTGTTTGTCTTGTATTATAATTGAATTCAGTCTCTAGGCTACAGAAATTTGAGAAGTTCATCCTTTCTCAATCAATATGCTCCCCTTCAGTGACCCATTTCAAGACAGCTTCATAAAAAATAATGTATTTTGTTTTAATAAATTTAAACACAATGACAGCTGCTCAATTTTTATTGGTTGTTTTTTTTTTTTTCCCCTTCAGATGTCTCTTTGCTGCCGAGGGAAGCCAAGCTCACAATCAATAGTAATTGATTAATCAGCATCCCCTTTGAACAAAGGTGCTAATCAGTTTTTGATTAGTTCATCAAACCAGATGCAAAGGCAGCCCAAGCCCGGCCTGATAGATCATCAGTGTTCTACATGACTTATGGGTCCTGGGCAACACAGGACTGCAGCGTTCCTGGAGGGGGCGGGGGAGGGGGCACATAAGTATTAATTTAACCAAATTATTAGGAGCACAAACAGTTGTTGGTTTATTGCTCCTGACTCTGGGTGATTGATAGAGCTGCAGCAAGGCCACATCTGACTCGGTGCAGAGCTGAGAGAGACCCGGAGTATTTCCGCAATTGATGATGCTTGAGGAAGGGGTAGATGGAGGATTTAGTCCCATTTTCCTAAAGAGAAGAAAAATTACTTCTGCATATCTCAGTGACCTTCATCTGATAACAGGCCAAGAGGGATCAGGCCAATGAGAACTCCGTCCTCTTTTAGGGTCCTTGAGAAGTTCCAATCGCCAGGGCCACTGTGTCAGAGAGCTGTTTTATTTAGGGTCAGGACATGAACTGAGAGCGCATTGCTTACGACCAGCATTACATTCTATGTAAGGAGAAGGACTTAGCTCTCAAAATCAGGCTAATGTTTTTGCAACTTCTCTAAATACACCGCCAATAAGAGGCAAACATGAAACACTCCCTTGATGGGCTGGCTATCTTTCTAATCTTCTACTTATTTATCTGAATTCATTGGGACTGGGAACTTATTCATCCAACGAGTATCAATCGAGTGCCTACTACACGACAGGCATACAGCAGTGAACAAAACCAAAACGGCCACCCGGAGCTTCCATTCTGTGGAAAAACCCGACAGCGAAGCTCACACTGGGACATGGTACATAGAAAAATAAAGGCATCCTCCCCTTTTTAAAGTTTGACAGAAGCACATAGGAGGCAATAAATCTGCATTTTGAGAGAGATTAGTGACTCTATCTTATTTTCTCACTGGGGGAAACCTGTTGTCAAGGACTGCTGCCACCTTAACAACCAACTATTCAAGGGCACTCAAGTGAAATCTCTTCAGGAAGGAGAAATATGGAACCCTCCCAAAGGCTGGAGTAAGGGTCCACACACAGTCCTACGTCTTGGTTCCTCTATCACAGTAATAAGGAACTGGCCTTCCTTATTGACTTATTAAGAATTGACTGATCAAAATGTTTAAGAAGCTCTAGCTGGTCGGCACTGAAATCCCAGAGCATCATGGCACCTCATATAATTGTTTAGCTCTGACCATTTTGAATCTCCTTGCCACCCACCCCCCCTCCTTTTTAGGATATGCTTCTTATTCTGGATTAGTAACACCTAAATCCCTGAATCAAGCATGAAACCTACTTTTGCAAGAGCTCAGTGTGTTGTGAAAAAGGTCTGAGGTGGATAATTAGTTTACATCATGGTGTGTGACAAAACAATTGCCCCCCTTCCTCCCGCCCCCCCACCCCATGCTTCTAAGATACCTATGACATGGTTTTCTAGTCCATTCTACAGAAGCAGATGGTCAACATGAGCTTTTTCTTTTTTAAATAAAGATCTTCTCTCATAATCCAACATCCTGAAACTGCTTTGTGATGCAAAAAAATTTCTCTGGAACCATTCTACATCTAGAGCATGAAAAATTATTTTAAGCCACTGAACACAGAGTGGCTTCAGTGCGATCCCCAAGATGACCTGACCTTCCTTACATTAACGCCGTCAGTCCCAATCCGAAATAGATGCCCCTAGCACAGGGAAGAACGGGACGTGGGGAGGAAGAAAGCGTTAATAAAAATTTGTTTTCCTTCCGTCTCAAAATCCACAATTGCTAATTAAGTGCTCAGGGAACCAAATGGGCATTTTGCAGGCTGGGACAGAGCGCCCACAGGTTGGACACCGCAGCGCCTTACCTAGTGACTAGCCCTTACCTGAGAGGTCCTCACTGTCCAGCTCTTCTGCGGAATTGGGCAACTGAGTAAGGCCTTACAAGTAAAAACAAATCGTTTTTCTTTCCATTCCTCAAGGGACATAAACAAAACACTTAAGAACTGAGGATGAATTTCTTAAAAAACATGAGCCAAATCTCTTGCTCTCTCTCTCTCTCTCTCTTTTTTTTTGGATAGCTTGAATGCATTAATCCAGAAGTACATTTCTCCAATCGTTTCATTTTGTTATTGATACACAATCAAGGCAGAAAGATTCCTCAGTCTCCACTTTCAAAGCACATGAAACATGAAGATGAATGTTTAAAATCACTCGTTCATAACAGCGTGCAGAATGAAAAAATAAAGGCTGATTGTTAGCTGTCGATGCTCTGACACAGCTCTTAAAATACAAATATATTTAGATGTTACATACTGATGTATGTAAGTTTGATTTCACATTTTACCATAAATTGAAATCCTTTGCCAATACTGACAAATACATTTCGTTATCAATTTATGACAATCTTGGATCGCATATTTCAAAATGGTACAGCATCTGCTGACTACAGATTGCAGGTTGTGTCTTCATCAGAAAATCTGATTTCGCAAAATGACTTATTAAAAAGGAGAATTAAAAAAAAAAAATCAGTGGTTCTCCCGAAAAATAAAACCCTCAAAGCTGAGAAAGCAGTCAGGTCAGGAGATAATCGGGCGGGGGGCTTGCAAGGCCTCTACGAAGCCACCACCAGCGGTGGCCGGCTGTGACAGCTCTCAGCCAGCTCTGATCTGAATTAAAGGAGGGGAAGAAGGAGGTAGATAAACAACAGGAGGCTCAGCTGGGGGACAGATTCCATTTTCTCATGCTTTACTTATGCTCCTTTAATAAAATGTTCACCGCCACCAAATGTTAGACAATCAAGGAGGCCTCTGCTCGTTCCTTAACGTTCTGTTCAAAGTCCTGTCCGATCGCTGCGGATCCTCTACTTTGCTAGTACTCGTCTAATTTGTCGTTTTGCAAGACTCTGTGTGGACCTATAAAGCTGCAAGGACTTTGGGGAGAGCAGTGGTCTTTATTTTTCACCTTTCCCTTCTCTTAGAGCCAAGCACAGAGTATACTCTCAGCAAGCATTTGCTGAATGAATGACGTGGGAGTAATGCTCAGTGAACTACCAGCCAGAGCATGAAACAAACGCTCTGGAAACCGGCAACGTCAAACTGATCGTGCTATTTAAAAACAAAACAAAACGAAACAAGGAACAAAAAACAGAAAACAAAAAACCGAAGTAACAGAAACAATCAAGTAGAAATGGTCAGTAAAAGTTTGGATTTTATAGGTTGTTTTATAAAGCAGTCAAATGAATATTGATGGCTAGGCTGGTGCCATGAAAGGAAGCCATCATATCAGGTCTTGAAGAAGAATTTCCATTATGAACCTTGGGTGCCAACATTCAAGGGCAGGTGCCAATTAGAAATGGGAGGGTTCGAGCCCACGGATGGTTCCCAAACTATGGATTCGGGCAACAAAAGGGAAAGCAGTGAGTAATGCAATCAATTATAGAGGCAAGTGAGCAGGGAGGCTATCCATTTGTTCTGAAATCTGATTGGCTGAAAGTGTTCCTGTTGCTAATTGGCTTTATCCATTGTATAAAGACTGATGAATACAATTATTTGAATAATTGTTATAAATGGGCAACATAAAGTACTTCTCTGTAGTTAATTATGAATTTGCAGTTCTCAGAAGGCTAATCCCTCACTTCTACGTGGCCCAACGAATATCAAAGCTTTCTATATACATGCTTGGCACCCACTGAACCATATTAAACAAGGATGTTTCAAGTAGGCAGCTTTATTGCTGAATGCTTGCTTCCTTGGGGAGGGCATTAGAAAGCTAATTTTAAAAAATAAAGACAAATATGTTTATGAAATATCATTGATATGCAAAGTTTCCCATTAAAAAGCAACAGAGAGTTGATATACACCTCATTAAAGATGAAACTGTCATTTTTAATGGCATAAATTTTAAAATATACCAAATCATCTGGAATCCTCTGCTCAGATTACATCCGAAAGTGGGAAGCCATTTAGGTTAGTGGCGTTAAATTTGTTTTTGCAATACTGTTGTATTTTATGAATCTATAGTACTCTGCCATAGTTGGATAATTTTTGAATAAATATAACTGGAAGAGTTTACTGAAGCACTGAGTATATACGTGAGGACGAGCAAAATTTACCTCCTAAAATTGCTTTGACTTAGGCAGTCAGTCCTCTTTCATGTTAAAAATTACACACCTCTTCTTAAAGAAACGAGATGCGTTTCGTGAAACAGACAATATTCTTCAAAAGGAAACTTCACAAATTAACAACATGTGGGGAATCACTTCTTGGGTTTTTCTCTTTAAACTCCCATATTGTTTATTAAAGCCCTTACCTGGTCATTTCTAATTAAAATGTATCCAGTACATTTCTTTAAACTTTGTTAAACAAATGAAAGGTTTAACTTTTGATCTATATGGAATTTTTTTTTTTTGAGCAATTAATTCCGAGTAATTCATACATGCTAATTTCATGTCTGCACTGTCGGGGTCTCTTCTGTGGAGACGTGTTTTCCCTGTTCGTGGTCTATAAGGTGCTGCACATACCCGAGCCTCCTTAGCGTCCCTCTGCACGTGTTCCTTACTCCTCCTTTTTAGCAGACATCACTGGCTTCTAAAAGTGGTATAATGTGGCAATCTTTAACCAGGTGAAGGAAAACCTCAAACATTAGAAACAGCAAGAGATCCTGGAGATATTTAAATAAAGTCAAGGTCAGAGTCAAGCAAAATTTAAATGCTTGTGGGTTCAGTTCATTAGGGTTTCATATTTTTTTTTTTTTCAGATAATGTCATAAGAGAATGATCAAAGAAAACCTAAAGGAAACAAAACCGTAGCCCACTGGCTCCAGTACCATTCCCAGTATGAAAAAGTAGGCGATGGTCTCTTTCTTACCTAAGCGGCAGACATCTGATCACTTGGCCATATTATGGAAACTGTTACTTCCATCACCAGCCATAAGAGTTCAGACGCCCCCGGTAGTTTTAATCTAAAAGCTCAGTCATCCTGTTCTTCCTGCTTTGTCAGCTTTTGTGGAGAGTTTGTCCCTTCTTCCCATTGGCAGAAATTTGGTTCACGCCGTTAAACAGTAGCACATTGTTTCCAAACTGCATATCAAGGCTGAAACACAATCTTCAGGTCCTGCAGCCATTCGTAAACCTCTTTAGCTTTGTTCTTGAGTAGAACGTACAATGTCTGCAGAGTCCCTTGACTGAATGACAGCCTTTGAATGCCACTGTTGCGTACTCGTACAGAGAGATGTGCAGAGAGGTGCATACACAGAAATGGTGGACATAGAGGTTGTAATAATGCGCACTGCTGGCTATTTTTCTTTAAAACGGGTTTCGGAATTTCCCCACAATTGAATAGAAAGCAATATGAGAGTTTCAAGTGCTTTTAGGATTCTCTCAAGGCTTGCACTACTAAAGAAATAAGTCAGGGAAAGGGTGATTCAGGGGGTGCTTTCCTGAGGGCAGCGGACTAGGGTAGGAGCATGTGTATCTAGCACAGGCCAAAGATTTTGAAACCAAAACTGAAAGTGAAAAATGACTTCAGAGGGGTTCCTGGTTTGAGTCTTACCATAATTACGTACTGAATTAAATAAAGACTGCTGAAAAACTTATCTGGGATATATCAATTCATGAGATCACCAGCCTCTGATATGTCAAGAGGTGGAAGGCGAAAGGACAGGCAGACTAGAAAATAATAAAACAGGGAGGAGAGAGAGGGGAGAGAGAAAGGGAGAGAGACAAAGAGGAGAGAGAGCGAGAGAGAGAGAGAGGACCTCAAACCCAGAGGAAGCCAGCTCACTGCAGTGCAGCAAAAGCACAAGCACTATTCCAGACCATGGACATGCTGTCACCCAGAACCTCACACAGGGGAGGTGGGTGGGGGAAGGGAGAGGGTACACGCAGGGCTGAAAAAGAACAAGGCACAAGACACTTACAGAGAAGCGCCCACATTTGAACAAACAAAAACCATCACACGCACCCACACATCAATAATCATAAGAACGACGACACCATCCGTGCTTTGAGTCACTCATGCATTTCTGCCATCAATTTCAGACCATGTGGTACCAGGATTTGGCAGAGTGTGTTTTTTTTTTTTGTTTGTTTGTTTTTTCGTTTTTTTGCATTGCTTAACATGCACACATAACACAGGATTCTTCCTGTCCAGGCCTTAAGGATGAGCTCCAAAAACACAAATGCTCAAGATCCTTATTCAAAGAAAATCCCTTCGGTCACCCTAGTCTAAAAATCCCATTCTTATACTCGCTTTTATCTTTACCATCAATTAGATCCTTAAAAAACACATTGTGACTGATTGTTGTTTGGTTTCTTTTTGGAGAAAATCCATTTGATTTTGAATCATGCCCATGCACTTCTAACCTTCCAATACATGCTTATTCCAACCAGATATTGGTAAGAACAAATGGTCAACATACATAAACAACTGGTATACTTCATACATACTCTAGCAACACAAGCTTGAATAAAGTATTTTAATGAGTCTTCAAAGGGAAAGATTTTTGGAAATGATTTTTTCCCCTTTTTATAAAAGAAAAGAGAAATATAGAAAGAGCTCCAGTATGGAGATTTTTAAGACAAATCAAGTGGCCACGACTGGCTGACCTAATACGTCTTGTCATTTAAGTTGCCGAGTTCTCAGACCATGACATTTTTCTAGGCCCGGATCTCTATCGTGAACATCTCAAGGTTACTCTCAAGTGAATCGAAATCAAATGGTTGCTGTACTGAAGAAGTTGGGTTTTAGCCACAAGGCACTCAATTACAGTCAGTTCCAGATCTTTATCTCTCTGGAAACCTGGTCCCCTTGCTTTGTAGTTTCCATCGTATTCTACCCCCGTTGACGACTAACCTGAAGATGGGTCTTCCCTCCGCCAAGTAAAATTCTAGATATTACTGTTGCTTTCATTACAGCTTCTTGCGGTAGGCTGGAGGGTATGCTGTTTGAGATGGTGGTAGGACCTCTTGGTGAGGATGCTGTCAGGACTTTAGACAAGTCAGGAGAATGTGTTTATAAATGTATCAAACAGGGACCAACCTGGGCTATCACTTCTCTCCTTCTGCCGTTAAGGAACTGTGTGTGTGTGTGTGTGTGGCCATTGTTTTTTTTTCTCCCCAAGATTTCTTGGCTCTAGGTTGTTTCCCATGTACTTCCAGCCAGTGAACAACATCCTACTGGTGTATTGCTGGCTTGAACACTGTCCTTGAACTAACAAGGCAGTGGTTGCTTCTCTGTTTCCTGCCACAGGAATGCTATAAAGTCTTATTCCAAGTGTCTCTTTGTTATACCACAAAAAGAAATCACCATCACTTTCTTTCTAGACAGAAAGACCTAATCAAAAACCGTGCCCTAGACCAAGACTGGCCCCTAAGCTAACTTCTCATTTTTCAGGTCAGGGAACAGATTTCCTACTTGGAAATACCTCACCCGACTCCAAGACCTACATCCATTAGATTCACATAAGTACACAGGTTTTATTGAAGGGACCTAGCAAATAGAACTCTGGAGTCTTAGGAGATAAATGATCAATATTTCTTCAAAGATCTCACACAATTCCAGAATCTTATGGTTACATTTGACCCTGGAGTCAATTATAGGAAGCTCAGAACTTAAAGCATCTTAAAAAGAATAGAACAAAATCTCTTGAACGACATTAAAATAGCCTTAAAGCTCTGAGACTAATCGATAACAGTCAGGAAGTGCTCAATTAATGATGAAACCTACAAATAACCAAGCTTAATGGAGCACAGTGCCTGAGCCGTAGCAAGCACTATGGGGCATTACCTTAGAAAGTGGGAGCTTTATACCTAACTGACTTCTCCCGATTGTCAGTGTAACTGGCCCTTTAATTTTTCCCTTTGTGCCAACGACAGGAAAGGGCCAGGTGAGGTGGGCAGGGAGCCGGGAGGGATTTACTGCTCTTCATACCTAAGTTCATTCTGCTTTCTTGGGACTCCTCGTCACAAAGCACAAATACGGGGGCAATGTGCCAAGCGTCAAGGCCTGACCTTCAGGGACAGCTCACCCAGGGCAGGTTTTGCTTAGAGATTTCCAACTGACAAGTCCTCAAACGTAGGTCTGTTTTAAGGAAGTCAGTCTGCGCTAGGAAGAGATGCTTTGCTAAAGGTGCATGAACAGTAAAGTGTTGGCTGATCACCTCTAGGCACTTAAACGATGTGTCCCAACACTGTACAACATGCGAAGTGATTTAAATAGGCCCTTTACCAAAAAATTCCCTGGAACTCAATTATTAAAATTCTGCCCAATTTTTAACTAACGTATCTTTCTCTAAGCACAACATCACCAGGGTTGAGAGTTAAGAAATAAAGTCATATACAGATGAAACATAATTCTAATTTTCTGACTGAAGAGACACAGAAAAGTTAACGAACTTATTCCAACCTTGTAAGGTAGGATGAAGTTGTGAAAAGGATAGCCCGGTGGCCTTTTTTTTTTTTTTTTTTTTAACCACTTTTTGGTTAAAACCTTAACCAACTTTTTAGTATTTTGCCTACAAGCTGCCTGTACACAAATGATTTTGTCGAGTCCTACTTAATGCTGCTAAAACTTATATATGGTGTCATTCTTGGTCCGGAGAGGGATCCTGCCAAATGCTGGTGTAAATAGCGTAAACCTTCACGCACGCAGAGAGATTGAGAGTGAACTGGCACTGGTTTGCAGAGGCAAACGGGATTGGGAACATAATTAAGAGAAGAGTGATGACCTCATGAATTTAAATGGGACTCTTCTGTTCTCACCTGTCCTTCAGCCTCAACTAGTAAGGGATC
Source organism: Neofelis nebulosa (assembly GCF_028018385.1). Classification (NCBI taxonomy): domain Eukaryota; kingdom Metazoa; phylum Chordata; class Mammalia; order Carnivora; family Felidae; genus Neofelis; species Neofelis nebulosa. The sequence continues at coordinate 13,015,088 of NC_080791.1, forward strand.
CGATCGACCCCTCTTCCAAGTGTACCTGGGATTCTAGCCTATAAATGAAGAAAGCAATTGGGTCTTTAAACCAGAGGCTGTGATTTTCAGGCAAGTATTTGTTTTTGGAGTCCCTTGTATTTTGGTGTCTGCCTGGAGTTCTATCAACAAGGGCCATGACCTGCGTCCCAGCCAGTGAGGCGGCTACCTCGCCTCTGTCACCACCGGCTGCTGAACTCACAACAGAAATGACAAGACCCGACATCCTTTCAAGCCTTAAAAAATTATAGTATATTTATGAGATCAGTCTACTTGAAACACGATTTCCCTTGAAGACTGCATTTCTCTTTTTCCCAGGCTTGCCTTGCCTCTCAGCAGCGCTGAGAAAGTAGATAAACAGTAATGTGATACCAACCGTGAACTGCGGGCTCTGTCGTCGCTGCTGTGTCTACAGACGGGAACAGAGGATTGGAGGAAGGGAGGAAACAGGAGGAACGGCATGCAAAAAAAGGGAAAATGGAAAAAAAATGGAACAGATAATATATGAGCAAGCTTTCAAAGAACATCGCGTGACAAGCAATAATAAATGAAAAGCAAAAAGCATTTGAAGTGAGTTGCACTGTTTTAAGACATGCCTTCAGCTCAAAGCTGCGAGCCAGTGAGGAAAACAGTCAATTCTTTGGTTCTGGGGGTCTTGCCGGGACACATCTACTTGCTAGTCAATAGTCAGGGGAACATGCAGAGTGAGGAGAAACACCAGTGCAAACTCTTAACGCATCAAGGCTCAGGACTGTGAGAGAAGAGCCCAGTCGGAAGGCTGGCCGAACAATGGATTCATACATTCAAACATTGCCTTTGTTTTAAGCCAGCCCACGCGGGCACTCGGCTTCGTGCCTGCCAATTAGGCATCACCGTATCAATCACACTTTCAGGATCCTTGTGAGGCTGGTAGATGCCGGTAGACGAACACATGAGCTGAAGGTTTCCATCCTGTGTGTTATTCCAGCAGGGTTCAGCGGGAAAGTTCAGTTAACTGGGAGGCCATGGGAATGAACATATTAAAGGTTTCTGGGTAAGTTTCGGTACACACCCCGCCCCCCCTGCCGCCACGACCCACCACGGATCCATTCTTCACTCTGCAGTTCTTGCTGTCGTACAGCCTATGAGCAGAAGACGGTCAGGGAAATGGCCACGTCCACACCATTTGCCAAACGCCACTTTTGATCATGTGACGTTCCACAAATTAAAGGACCCAGCTGTCCCCGTGTTCACAGTTCAGAAGCACAATAGTTGTGGTGAGCTGCCAGGAGCCCTGCCTTCACGGCGGCAGCACGAGACGGCACGTTCACTTTTTCGCTGCCAGACGCCCTTGCTGGGGAAGAGGATGTGGTCTGTCTCTTCTTCTATTTCCCATGCTGTTCGAGTTTCCTCCTCCTCCTGCTAGGCTTCAAACCAGGCCTGCTGTCCTGGCTCCTCTTCATAGGAAAACTGCTCAAGGGGCTCAAGAAATTTCCTTTTTATTTTTGGCTAGAGGGATAGTGGGATAAATATCTAACAAAATGCACGATGACATTTTTTTCCAGTCTTTTTCTTTTTTCTTAAACACCACTCCCATGGCCAACTCAATTCCAAAGTCAACCCATCTGGCCACACTTCCGTGTTCAGCTCTATACCTCTCCAGTATGTTTCCTTCCACTATCCCCTTCTGGCCTGAAAAGGGCGGTGATACGGGCACAGCAGCTCATCATCTCTAGCTGGGGCAGTGTTCTTGGTTAAAACTGCAGGCAGTTACCTGTCCTTTTTTTTTTTTTTTCCTCTTTCTCTCATATAACGCAGCTACTTAAGCTGGTAATTATTTTTATGAATTCTAGAGACTCCAAAAGACTCTTCCAGACATGACACAGGCAATGTTTAAATGCACTGGGATGCCAACTTTTTTTTTTTTTTTTTTTTGGTCATATGAGCCTGGTGCTTCAAGTTTGCAAATTTGACCCATGAATTCACACCAGTGTTCCTCTTCAGTTGCATGCTTTCCTTGGGACCCTATACCATCAAAAACTTGCAGCCCTTCTAAGGAGCCAGAATTAACCAGCAGTCTGAGAAGCCACTGCAGCTTAATATAACTTATAGCTGAGTTTCTGAAGATTAGATGAAGGAAAGAAAGACATAAAATACACCGCATAAGAACACAATACTTACTTACAAGTCAAGTCTGTGTGCATAAAATAGCAGTAAAAAACAATACCAAGAATTGTACAGTTGAAACATTGCTATACCAGACTGTCATGATGCAGCTGACACATCTCCTTACTTGAAACATTCAAGTCAAGCTTTAGTTTGAGGTGTTTTCAATTTCAGGGGCAACATCAAATGCACATTTGTACAGAAACATTTATATGCAGGTTAATACATTTTATGGGTAGGCATTGGCTCCTTTCCAAAATTAAAAAAACAAAACAAAACAATAAACACTTTGGCTTATTTTTATAGCAGCATTTTCTCATACGCTTTATCTTTTAGCAGGTGAACAATTAGCATAGACTGAAAGAAAGGAGGTGGAGTAAATCCTAAAGGTTAGAGCCCTAAAAATCGTATCTCTGCATTAACCAGTGACTCCTCGATTTACTGTTTCCTACATCCCAACACTGTCCGCTTTATCACGAAATTAACCTGAGTGAACCTGGGCGTAGGCTTCTCTGTGGGTACTAGAAAATAAAGGAGAAAAGTCCACAGTGCAGCTTGCTTTCCCATTCTGGGGATGGGAAATCCATCAATTGCACCCAAACGGGGAGGAAAAAGGAATGCCGGGAGGGGGAAGAAACACCTTCGAGGATGGTTCAAAGCAAACACACGTTCACATCAAACCACACAGTCACTGCGGCTGGAAATGGCAAAGTCATGGTCAGCAACGGAGCAGGAGAATAGAGCAGACACACAGGCTGGCCACAGAGTTCGAGCAAGGTTTGAGGGTGTGTCGGGGGGCGCACTGATTCTAATTCTCTGAGAGCACCTGGTGCGCTATGTGAACAGAGGCGGTTTCGAGTAAAGAATGAAAAAAAAAAAAAAAGCAAAAAAACCCTCTTCTTCAGAAGTGACTTTGTGCTCCCTGCAGGAGAGCACTGTCGCAGAATCTAATTCTCCTTCATAATTGCATTATGACTTCGTGCAGAAACCACAGACACCCTGGCTCTGAAGCAAGTGTGGCTCCGTTAGGTAGGATTTATGAGGGGCGTCTCCATCAGAAGGCTGCTGAGACGTGTGGGCCCGCCCCTGTGCATCAGCTTGTGGGGTCACTCTGTCGTCGGACAGCATTCTGAGGGTATGGGCAAAATGCGAGCGGTAACCTTCCAACGCACGTCAGCAATGCTGCGCTTCACTTGAAAAATGACAGCTCCTAATTGTCCCAACGAAGACTTCTTTAAACTTCATTTTGCCTTTAAGAAACTAATCTCTGAGCTAGGCCCCGGGGAAAAAGAGGTCACAAAGAGTTGAGTTGGGCTCTTGGTGGCATAGGGTTATGAACCTGAAAAGGCCTTGCTGAGCTTCTGTCCCTATTTTAATTTTAATTACAAGAAGGGCAAATGTATTGGACGCTTATTTTAAATGGTCAACAACAACAACCAATCCCGTGGTTTTGCAAACCCACTAAGTGTGTACGGCCTTAACAGTCATTCTCTAACTGCTTTATGAGTATAATCAAACAAGGTGGCCAAGGGCAGGCCCTGTGCTATTTTAAAGATACGCATTTCACTAAATATTGACTTCTCGGTCCCCCAGCCATACACACAGTTTATGGCACCTTATCTTGAATAAATTAAACATCACCTATATTTCATGTGGCAGTGTAAGATACTTACAAAATGGAAAGGCTCTGACAATGTGTGAGATTAGAGACAGTAGCCATTTAACCAAGTAGCGAAAAAAAAAAAAATTGCTGCATGAGAGGCAGCTGGGCAATATTTAGTTGAAACAGTCATGTGTAAGCTCCACTGTGGCACATTCTAATCCTTTCATATGGATTCTCTCCAACTTAGAATTGTTCATTGAGTGTGACAGACTGGGGGTTTAAAACTAATCCATAAATTAGTCCATGGTCTCAAACACAACGGGTGCCATAAATGAAAATGAAAATCCTAGAACAAAATTAAATTCACAACCTTAAATACTTTCTCTTCTCCAATTGCTCTGTAGTCCTCCTGCGTTACAATGCACAGATTCCCTGCAAGACTGCATTTTGGGGTGTGTGTGTGAGTCGGGTATATGTTAAAAAATACACGGGGTAATAACCCAGAGAACCCAATCTGCTCAAAAGCAGAGTTTAATTGTAAAGAATTTAAATTTTCCCATTTTGATTGTCATAAGCTTAAATGAAAGCATACTAAGTAGTCCAGACATATTTAATACACTTTCCCCCAGTTTATTTTCTTAACTAAAGTCAATAAGGAGCCAATGGGTTTTCTTAATTGAATTCCCCTTCAGTTTGTGTTACGGGGCTGCTTTAAATCTAGACACTAGGGCAGGCAAAGAATTCCCCTGACAATTTTATTTTCATAGTTGTGTTCTGCTGGCCAATATATATTAAATATATGGTATTTTAAAAAATTCTTTTCTTTATTTATTTCTGACTTATTTGAAATCTATTGAAAGCAAAAATACGTGCTGGAAAATTAAACTTCGAAATTTATTTTCTACCGGATTCCTGGTCAATTTTCTTTCCAACTATGTTAGGCTTTAATTAAACTCCCATTTCTGAGGGCCGGGAGAAAGGGGACAGGAACACACTGGAAGCTACAAAGGTCCACATAGAAGAGTCACGATAAAACTCTCTTCCTTCTTAAAGTCACCCTCCGCTCCTTCCATAGAACAGCTGGATGGGGAGTGGACTGGTTTTTTTGTTAAGCAATTTCAAGTTTTGTTCAGAATCGTTCACTACTGCTGCTATGCCCCTGAGATCTTTTCATTTGCAAACCAGATGTTCTGAAAATCACAGGATCTTGTACAGTGGTCTCCTCTCACAAGGAAACAACTCCTCTGCCCTGGTGTGGGTGACGGCTGGGCAGGAGGGGCAGAGAGGGGGAAGGCACAGGTGAGGAGAGGGACGGAAGGGGCACTGCAAGGGAGGTGACGGTGCAGAGGGAAGGGGCTCTAGAAATAGTCACTTCTAGTCTTCTCTGCTTACGTGCTGGAGGGCTGGTTCCTTCTAAGTCCTAACTTTCCAACCAAGACGGATCCAACCATCACTTTCTAAGCCTGAGAAACCCATGCGTTTGAGGCTAGTTTTCTGCACTGTGGATAAATAATCTCCTGGATTATTTTTAAACAAGGAACATGAAAGTATGGAAATGATGATAGAAGCATTAGAAAAATAACCCTCAGTTCCTATCTCTCAGGCCTTTTTTTTTAAAAGGCAGAATCAGATGACCTTCATCAGTAGAGTATTCTAACTGGTTTTATTCCCTCCTAAATCAGTGTGGGTCAAAAACTGGCTGGCTGGGGCGCCTGGGTGGCTCAGCAGGTTAAGCATTCAACTTCGGCTCAGGTCGTAATCTCGTAGTTCATGGGTACAAGCCCCGCGTTGGGCTCTTTGCTGACAGCTCTGATTCTGTGTCTCCCTCTTTCTCTGGCTCTCTCTCTCTCTCTCAAAAATAAATAAACATTAAAAAAATTAAAAGACAAAATTGGCTGGCTATGATGCTATTTGTAATATAGGCTTATACTTGCCAGCAAAATAAAAATCTACACACTGGAGACAGTATGAAAAAAAAATGGCCACGCAATTTTGGGGCAAAAACTTGACAAGATGGCTCATTACAAAGATGTCTCCTTCATATTTGGTAGCACCTAATAAGATTCTTATTTGGGCACCTAGATGGCTGAGTTGGTTACGCATCCGACTTCGGCTCAGGTCATGATCTCATGGCTCATGAGTTCGAGCCCCGCTTTGGGATCTGGGCTGACAGCTGGCCTGGATCCTGCTTCGGAGTCTGTCACCCCCTCTCTCTGTGTCCCTCCCCCACTCTTGCTCTCTCTCTCTCTCTCTCTCTGTCTCTCTCTCAAAAATAAATAAGCATTAAAAAAAAAAGATTCTTGTTACCACGCATCCTGGCCTATCAGTAACACTCAATACGCATTCAATAAATGAGGAGTGACAAACAGTCTTAATGGAGTAGATGCCAACTCTAGAAAAAAGGTAAGTTAGTAAACATTCTAGAATGAAAAGTGTGTATTTCCTAGCAATGGTGGTGTGATACATGCCTGGGACATAAATACACACAACGTACACACACACACTGAACACAGATGCTTGAAGTAAAGTTGGGCCTTGGTGCTTAATTTCTAAAATGCCACCCTATCTTATCCACATTCTACCCAGTCCCTGATGGCAGACGGAACTAATTGTCCTGTGATGCCCTCCTTGCTCCTCTGCCCATGCCACCGAGTCAGCCCTTACTGCATAGTACCTCCTGTAATTGACTTCTAGTGTGTACAACCTATTCCCAGTGCCATATTTTAAGGGGTTCAAGGAATTTTCTGTCTCCACAGGCACCAGCATGAAGCTGTCCATATTACGGGGGCTTGGTATTTGATGAATGAATGCCTAAAAGCAGCTAAGCATATACCCCTCGCACCACGCAAATATCACAGAGTGATATATATAACCCACATACCCCTAGCACAGAGTAGGAATCATTAAACCAAGACCCTGGAGAACAGCAGCGTTACATGAAGCAAGGCTCTCGACCGTAATTCTGTCCTAAGCACAGGTGTACTTCTTTCCTTTGTATGTAAGACACCGAAAACATGTGCTATGGTGTTGGACTTCCCTCGCTTGGCATACTCTGTGAACTATGGCTGGACTCTCCTTTATTGTGATTGGATACACTTTACACACACAATGGCTGACGACATGAGACTATGAAAGCCTAAATAACGTGAGCCTGGGGTTGGGACCCACTTTCTCCAAGGTATACTGGGTTTTGAGTGCTTAGACACCCGTAAGAAAAACCTTGCTGTTTTCTTTTCCAAGACACACAAAACACTTCATTGGATACATACTTTTAAAAAGAGAAATACTCATTTAGAGATGACCTATTTCATGCCTGTGAAAGGATTTCTAAATGTGTTTCAGGATTTGGCCCTATAGCTATTCATTTCTTATTCTAAAGTGATTTTAGTGTTTTAATTTATGACAGTCACATGTATAGTATGACCTGCATGTTGAACTCCCCCTGGGCCTGAATTTCCTACTTAAGCTGCTAAGGGTGTTTAAAACAGTGCTGAGTGCGGTCTAAGGTACATTCCTCGTTAAGCAACTAACTCCGGATGCAACTGGGCAGAGACAGTGCAACATCCACATGATCTTGGGAGGGAAACACGAAATATTTTACTAAGCTGACTATAGGGAAAAGTTGGATCCAACTGTTGGACAGGAGCAAAATCTGTCACCCCAGAAATAGGTAATTCTACATACATCTCATACGCAAAGTCAACTAACTTCAAAGAAAATTCAAAACAAAATAAAATAAAACAAACCACCCCCCCACCTCAGTCCCCCAGTAGGGTGGTAGGTTTTTCTTTGATTTTAATTTAGGAGGGAAATCTTCATGAAGGACTCTGACCCTGGGTAATGGTCTGGCTGTCTCTGTATTTTAACAGAGGACTCCAGGGTCAATTTAGATTATGCAGTTTGCTCTTCAATATTACAGCATATATCTTCATGAATTAAACTACGTGGGCAACTTGGCATGATATTAAAAAAAAAAAAGGAAAAGGAAAAAAAAAAAGGAAGTGGGGGCTTACCAATAGCAACAGTTGAAACAGAAGTATATGGTCGGAATGTCTATGTGCATGGGATGGAAGAGACAGAGAAGAAACTCAGGGCAAACCACAAGGAGACGCTGGATGGCTCCCATTTCAGTTGGGTCCCTCTAATGGTTTTTTATTTAGAAAGGGATTCTAATGATACTAAAGGCCTAATAGTTGTAAGGCTGCAACAAGGTCAATGTGGCAAGTTGACATCACATATTCCTTTCAGGACTCTAGAGCCTTCAAAAAGTCCTCCCGAGAGAAAGCTACCGCTAGATGTGAGCCTTCACACAAAGGTCAGGAGACCGACTCCACCCAGAATGCACGGGACAGAGATGCCCAGCTCTTCCCCCTCCACCACCCTGCCGGGTCTAGGACTCTAGGTGGCACCAGCACATCGGATTGGGCTCACAATTTCTTGCTTTCAAGGGTCCCCAGGATGAAGCTTTAATGTGCTTCTGAGGGAGTCGGGCGACTGGAGGACTCAGTGGCAGTCTGCCTCCCTGACAAGGGGAGCAATTCGATATCCTGCTTATGGAAGGTACAAAGTAACACAGAACACTTCCTTTCAGAGAAATCAAAAATCAACTATGCCCTTCGAGTTTAAAAATATTTTTCTATTGCATTCGTACATTTTCTTGTAATGAAACTCTGACCTGGGCAATGGGTTTCAGTTATCGCATCTGAGTGGGAAGAAAGAAATGGATGGCTGTGGGCTGCCTCTTCCTCTCTCTCTCTCTTTCTCTTTCTTTCTTTTCTTTCTTTCCTTCCTTCCTTCCTTCCTTCCTTCCTTCCTTCCTTCCTTCCCTCCCTCCCTCCCTCCCTCCCTCCCTCCCTCCCTCCCTTCCTTCCTTCCTTCCTTCCTTCCTTCCTTCCTCAGGCTTTATGTATGTTCCTGTCACTGGATTTAGCTGTTGCAGCTTTTAAGGCTAACGGGGGCTGTAATGCAGCAAACAGTGCAAGAGAGAAGAGTGCAAATTAATTTAGCTATCCATTTGTCAAGATCCAGTCTGGAAGATTTTTTAGGAACCAATCTTAATCTCAGGGATAGCCTGGACCTTTAAAATGGGACACACAATCATTCAGCTCCATAACCTTTAGTCTGTTTGAAGTAAGGAGCAAATGTTAAATTCCACAAGTGTACTTTCTGGGCAAGATAAATATATGTAACACTGCTTGTTAAGACGCAGGAAGCCCATACGATCACATCCGTTAAGGCAATGGATTCTACAATGCTGTACGAGTGGCAATTTTACTTTATTCTTGGGTATGCCAGCAAGAATCTGGGTGCTCATTACCACAGATGCCTTTTGTGTGTAGAGAGGGTTCAAACGCTAACGTTGAAAGGCTAAGGCACATCTACGAGATCATCATGCATCACGGGGAGACCCGAGGCCGAGAGCAGAGACAGACAGAAGCAAAGACAAGCCCGTATGTAAAGGCAATTTCTATATGGACAGAAATGCAGCATTGTTTGTTTTTAAAATTTCCTCTTGACCAGAGTCTCTATGGTTGGAACAGTGATCACAGAGAGTTGCAGCTGTTGAAGGACACAAGATTAGCTTTACTCTGGGGTGAAAAATTAAAGCTGTGAGTGGGGGGGCAGGGTAGTTCAGGGGCGCTAAGAAAGGTCTTAAAAAACAAAACAAAAACAAACCAAAAACCCAAACCAGCCTAAGCTAGTGAGAGGCTAGCCACAAATGAAAAGCATGGTTCCATGTAATGGAGAAATGGGGTATTTCTGCAGAGTGAGTAAGACCTCCACTGCCTTGCAATACAGACCTGGCTAGCCACCTAGATGGAACCTTCTACAACAACGAGAGGTAATAAGGGCTGACTGATCCCTGGGCCCCTTCTGCAAAGATGAACAGACTAGTTGCAAAGGACAGTGGTGGGTGGAGGTGTAATTCACACGGACATCCAAAGGGCCGTTCACGGGAAATTTCAAGGAAACCTGCCATTAAGAGCTCCGGCCCAATTCAGTTTACAACCTGGATAAGGGGCAAGAGATCACGAAAGGTAAAAACCTAGCTCCTGGGAAGTTGATAGCCTGGCTGACCTGGAACCAGTTAGGCAGGAGCAGCTTTGCTGTGTTTAGGAAGGAGACAGAAAGTGGGAGGAGTCTATGCGCCACGTGACCAAGCGGCAGAAAGAAGGACGTGGAAGAAGGGAAACAAATAGACACTGAAGGGAATTTAGGAAGCAGCCTGGGTGGAGCGGAGTTTAGAGTGAGACACAAAAACCAATTGATGGATTTTCAGAAGATTTTAAGTGAAGTGCAGGCACTGATGTTTTCATAATTAACCTTCAGAAAAACCCTCGCTAGTGGCTTTTTTTTTAAGGTTCTCTTTGTCCCACTGTGAAGGTTAGAGAAAGTGAAGAAAATGAGATCAGGTGATCTATCGTCCTACTTCATGAACCTCCTCTTCCACGGAACACTCTGGATTTTTGTCACGCCTGTCTCACCGACTCCCACGAAAACCAAACACATCTCCAGAAAGTCAGTATCAAGGATGGCTGCCCGATCCCGGGTGGTAAAGAGGGCCTACACACAGAGAACGATGACTTCAACATTCAGTGGTTTAGAAGAAGTCCTGTGATACGACCGTATCCTGGGGCACGTGGCTCAGAGACCTGGCAGTGTCTGCGGATAATGGAATGAAGCGGGAAAGCTGTCTTCTAAAGAGGTTATTATTATTATTTTTTTCCTCGCAGAATAATTACCTTTACGTGTTCTGGAGGAGGTACCTGTAAACAGTGGTTCGGGGAGTCCTTACCTAAGGAAATCCTACACATCTAGTAGACGTGATGCAGCCATGACCTTTCCCAGCGTAGCAGGCGGGAGAAGCATCAAGGCTCCCAGACGAGCCCCCTCAAGCAAGGAGGAGAGCCGCTGGGTATCAGAAAGGGATGCATCGCATACCTTCTCCCTTGGTGGTCGGCAGACACAGGAGACAGTGAAACGCATTTTGGAGAGTTTCAGACAGTCCACCAAGATAAAGCCACAGAGTTACAGCAGCTGTGGCCGCCTCTTCCGCCCCTCCAACAGTTAACGGAGGGCAGCAAGGGGTACGTGGGTGCCCGGCACGGAGAAGACAGTGACTCCCCTCTGACCTCCTGACCCAGGCAACACAAACAGGTAGTAACACTGTCAGCAGATACTGTCTGGGGCAGGAAGGAGGGCGATGCATTTAGGAACACAGCCTGCAGGGGCATGCTAAAGGGTGTGTATTTTCTTTCGTACGAACGAACGAACGATGGAATGAAGACAAGGAGAAGATCCAAAGCCAGAATACTTACCATTTCATCAACCATGGCTACGCCTAAGCTACCGGCATGTTCTCTAATAGCCAGGCTGCTATGTTCCCTAGCGTTTTGCTTTAAACGGGGATGCTGGAAAAGAGAATTCTCTTAGGCACAAGCTGCAAAATATGTCATCTACTGTTAAAGGCCTGGATGTTGAAGATTTTCTGAGGTCCTTAGGAGTCAACGTAAGAGTAAAGTCTCTAACGCCTCTGAAGTCCCAAAATAAAGGAACGGTTAAATTCCGAGGATTCAAAGGGAACTGTTAGCCTTCTTTGCATACATACCAGAAAGACAATATACATTCAGGACATTTCCAGTGGTAATGAAGGTACCGTACCTGTGATGATGGTAAGGATGGTGGTGGTGGTGGTGGTGGTGGTGGTGGTGGTGGTGGGAGGGAGAGTTGTGGGGGGATCTGGATAAAAAAAAAAAAGGAAAATCAAACCCACAGTGCTGAACACAACAATGATCAGTAATGACAAAACGAAGGCATGAGGACACTGAGATGTTTGTCTGATGACTTCCCCCTCTGCGGCCAAAAGCCTCCCTTCCCCGCCTTCCCCCAAAGAGTTGTGTCCTGTAATCCTAACCCAAAACCTTAAATGGAAAAACTAAGACAAGAAGAAAAGAGATTTGCATTAATGAAGCGAACTAGGGATGAGGAGATGTGAAGGAGAGAAGGGAGGAGAAGTCAAACCAGGACACTCCCACCCCAGTCTGATTTCAAAGGTGAGCTTAAGCCAGCCCCGCCCCCGAGAGGGTACAGCGACTGTCATTTCGTTTTATACTTTCGCAGATGGGAGAAAGGAGGAGGGGTGGTGCCGTTCTAAAGGGCTCCCATCGGCCAAGGATGAGCGTGTTCCCGCTCCCCTGCTCTCCATGACGGCTAACTTCATTATTCCCCATCAATACATCCCAGCAGGAAGGAAAACTACTTCTATACACTTGTAATAAATACAAAGAAGACAGAATGTCACCGCTAAATATCAAGTTCCAGGCATGTGAGATTTTACCGAGATTTTATTTTTTAAAAGTCAATAAATTTTACAACTTATAAATATTAATACGTTAGTTGCCTTTGCTCCCGTTGAAAGCCTGACCTAAAGTGGAAGGTGGCGATAAAACCAAAAGACCGTCTTCCATCTTGTAAACAAGGGAACGAGGTATAAACGAGGCTTGACCCTCAAAGCCAGGAATCCCATAGGGGATCCTCCGTCAGATGTTTGCTACACTGTATATTCTTGTATCAGCTCAAAAATTATTTGGGGGACAGGGGAAGGGCAAATATGAAAGAGAAAAAAGAAAATCCTAAGCACAAATGATCAAACTGAATGTGTTAAATTGTCAGCAAGACTTTGAACTAAGCAATCATTCTGCTATAATAGCGCATAAGACGATTTGAAGGCTTTTGATTTTAAATTTTATCTAAAGCACGTCAACTTTTTCTCCCTGACACATCTGGTGTCCTTTTATCTCCAAGAGAGCTCTCAGATTGTCTAATTAATACATCAAAACTTTAATTATATACTGCACCTTTATTGGCTTTGCTACAACTTCCTGAAAGTTTGTGAAAACACTATCTTGGTGCCTGGTTGTAAGGTCTGCTTAAAATGATTCCTACTACTGATCAATAATCTGGAGTTTTAATTTTCCTCGGCAACTTCTCTCACGTACACGCAATGTATGAATGTGTTAGGGAGGACTCAGCAGCAAAGTGTTCTGTTCTATGGGAGACTTTGCTCATTGAAGGTGGGGACACGGGCAGTGTAAAAGCAGCCTCACCCACGAGTCCAAAAAGGAATTCATTAAAAAATAAATAATATCAAATCTCATCCTCCTCCAAGAAGCAGGCTGATGATTAAATTAGTGGTTTCAAACTACCCTTGTAGACAAACAGGCAGAATGTCGTCTTGCTCCTTGGACACTTTCTTATGGAGGCCCCAGGTAAGGAAGCATTCTGTGACCTAGCAGATCATTTGGACGCACCCACCCCTTGCTGTAGGCACCGGGACAGATACAGATGAGTGAGGTGCACTGGCCCCCGAGCCGAGCTCTGAAGACATCCTGTGCCTTCTCCTACCCACCTCAACTGTACCCAGGGACGTGCCTGCTGCCCAGCATGGGGGCAGCTAATGCGCTTCTTCTGTTCTGGTTCAATTACAGTACTTATCACCTGAAAAGGAACATCTGTACCCGAGAGACTTCCCCTGATACACTCTAATGCTATTTCTGTACCTACCTTTCTAAGTATTGGCACAGAACGTGTGATATCCACAATGCAATCAAAGGGGACCCGGAGGCCCGGTTTTGAAATATGATTTTGAAAATACGATTACGAACGAGGGGTGGGCCAGACTAACAAGGGCAGAGACTTCAGAAAAAAGGTCACGGGTCCCTTTCATTTTGTGAAAATCACACACTTCCAATTATTTTCATCACTACTGGGGTAACTGTTGTCCTTCACATCTGGCTCAAGTGACCCGTTAACAGCGAGAACCTCATTGCTCAGATCGTTTCTAGCAATAAGAGCAACGATAGGCCACTATTTAAGAAAATACCGAGTTGGAGCTAATGAGCTGTGTTTGACACATCGAGGCTAAAAGAACCAAACCAAATGGGACTCAGGCACTAACCACCTAGATTCTCCAAGTATAGAAGCTACTTCCAGAGAATTAAACATTTTAAAGGCACGTTAATGCTTAGTTCATAAGGTACTTTGAAAATTACCCTGGTAGTATGAGAAATCACCTTTGAAAAGAGGAGCTACTCGCAATCTTCCCAAATTGCTAGAACATTTTATTAATAGACTAGCAACACCTCAGGTTGGTAGTCTAGCCTGCCATGCCAAGCAGTGCTACTAGCTTAGACTGCGGGACGCAGGAGCATAACGTGCCGGGGAGGTGTGTGTGTGTGTGTGTGTGTGTGTGTGCTCACCTAAACAGGTAGGTCGCTATGTTTCCTGGCTTTCAGAAACGCACTCTAGCCCAGAGAGTAAATTCTCAAAAACAGTCTTATGTTGGAGGGGAGCGTTCTACTGGGAAGCAGTGAGAATAAGAGGAACTACAAAGAAAGACACAAATGTCCCTGAAGACTTGGCAGTCGATGTCCCTGAAGACTTGGCAGTCGAAGTATCGTGGCTCTGAAACATAGTTAGCAACCCTGGGAACTTGGGCAGCTTATGTGATCTTTCTAAGCTTCATCTGCCATCTGTAAAATAGGATGAGGATCTTGTTACCTCCTGACGTTACTGTGGAGATTAAAGGTGGTCATGCACATGAAACAGTGGGACAAAGTGGGTGCTCGACAAATGCCAGCCAGAAGCTGGTATCCAAAATTATTCAACTATATCTGCAGTCCATGAAATCCACAAAATGTTCCTTATCTTGAGATGTGGGAACAGCAGGTACATTAAACCAGAATTGCTTTTCCAAATAACTTAGTCTTCTGAGTCCAGGAAGCAAACCATAGACCAGAGGGAAATTTGCCACTGGTTTTGCTCACTGTAAACCTGGGAGTGGCATCGGAGGGGGCTTGCAGGAGGCTCAAACCCTCACGCAGAGAGAGCAGAAGGGGTGTGGAAGCAGAAGAGAGGGATATGCCTCCCACTCCCCTTTTGCACGAACAGACTCTGAACAGTCTGAGGACCAAGGTGGCTCCGTGGAACGTCAACTGAGAATAGGGCATGTGGCACCCCCTCGCACCTAAAGGAACAGCCATCCCCTCTCCTCGGCTCTCTTAACCCTTGGGCAGGACTGATGCCATTACAAGTGCGGACCACAGACAACACGGGTATAGTGTCCAAAAGAAAAGAAATCTCAGAAGTCTACAAATAAGGTGAGTGGATGTGATCCTGTAATTCTGCATTATGTTGAAAGAGAAAAACAAACAAACAAACAAAACCTCAAGTACAGGTTAAGGATTAAATTGCCACATCCATGTTGATGTGTTATAAAGCATGCTTCTATGCCTTCAAAAGGAGTGACTCCTACTTTCTTCGTAAGGAAGGTGGCCAGATTCTAGGACATAAAGGTATAAATATTCTGTGGGTATAGTTGTGTGCGTATAGGTGTAGATTCCCATATACTTACACTTGGATTATTTACCGTGCTAACATGGAGAAGGAAACATACACACATATCCATAGATTTATAATATACTGAAAATTTCATGCCTATGGTCACTCACTCCGGGTCATGTCAGTTCATGACTATGCTTCCCGGCATAAAACCAACCAAGAGACTTCAACTGGCCAGAAGAAACTCAATTTGCCATCTTAAGACTAGAGGAATGCAGTGCATTCCTCAACTAAGTTGAGAATATTCAACGTACACAAAATGGACAATAAGCTATAAATGTGAAAAAGTTTAAAATGCCTGCCACATAGATGTTCAATGAATATCTGCTGGGTTAGAGAACATAATTCATGATAATATGCTTTAATAATCCTGTAAAAAGATATTCAGAAAACAGACAAATTAAAAAAAAATGCATTCGTGTCTAAAGGAGTAGCTATTGGTGGTTTATGTAGCTACCAAGGACCTTATATATATTTTTTCCCAAGTATTTACTGACTTGTGACATCTTCCGGAATGTAATAGCTTCATGCTGAAAACAGGATACTTGTGTTCATCAAAGCAGGAGAAAGCCTAGCTGAGGTTTCACAGGGAAATACCACTGGGAATAAACTTTCTGAGCTAAATAGCCATTAATTGGCAAGGCTGAATTTTGTAGTCATTATTTCTAACATCATCTCCATTGCTTGCGCCTGAGGACACAGCTTTCCTACTCAGCATGACCAGGGACTGTGATCTAGCAGGAAAGCCCCGCGATTAGAGGGGGAGAGAAGAAAAGTCACTTCCCTCCCAGGTGGAGACACTGGGCTCCACCTCAGGCCAGGCTTCTTTAAGTTCTTGAAGAAAACACACTGGCTTTCGGTTTTCAACTTGACCAAAAGCCCTGAGAGTGATCTGCAAGCAGCGGCTACGTGGGAATGAGTCTGGTAGAAGGAGTGTTTTATCTTTGCACGTACCGTAAACATACAGCATATAATCCGAGTGAGCTTTCCCCACTATGTTGGAAGCTTCACAGCGGTATGTACCATTATCTGTTTTGTTTAGGTTATTGATGAACAGGTTGGGCCCGGACAGGACGGCGTGTTGAGGCATTTCGTCATCGACTCTAACCCAGGTCACCATCACAGGCCTGCAGAGGAGAGAGGAAGAAGACAGGTGGCTTTAACATCTCCCACCAAGATGTCTGCGTCGGCTTCTCACCCACGCATTGAATGAGTCACATGCAGGGTGACACGATTAGAGAGAGCCCTGCTGGACATATTTTCAGTTCACAGAATTACAGCTGTGAAGTCCTCCCCCCCAACAAAATCTGTTTGGAATATACTTTTTGGTCAACATTATCAGGTGTTGAAAAACCTTCAATAGGACCACAAGCTGGAGCCTCATTATTTCTGGTTCATCTTTAAAAATCAGCAAATAAACCAATGTGCCCTATTTTTATGTCCTGCTGTGTGGTTTCACACCAATTCAGACAGGACAGAGCTCACCCGTTGTTAATCATCTCATTAATTAGGGGGAAAAAATCAAATTCTTGGCTAGTGATACAACCATTAATCTGATGGTTACTAATATACCAACACCCTTGCTTAGAAGCCAGTTGTGATCTTTAAATGGATTTGGAAGCATAAGAGACTCTTGAAAACTAAGAACAAACTGAGGGTTGATGGGGGGTGGGAGGGAGGAGAGGGTGGGTGATGGGTATCGAGGAGGGCACCTTTTGGGATGAGCACTGGGTGTTGTATGGAAACCAATTTGACAATAAACTTCATATATTGAAAAAAATAAAAAAATAAAAAAAATAAAAAAATGGATTTGGAGTTTTGCAAAAATAAATGGACTTTTTTTTTTTTTTTATTTTTACATCTGAACACTGCTTTCTTTTGTCCTCTGCAATCACTTCCTTTCTCCGTTACCCTTGCTCATAACCTGCCTCCTTCAACCCAGTCCACCTTTTCTGTGTGTTCCTTGGCAAAATGCCTTGCTTTGCTGGCTCTCCAAGCCCCACACACTGTTACCCTCTTGCTCTGGGTGCACCGGCAGGCCCTGTGGCTCAAGGGTGAGGCTTCTGGGTCAGTCACTGAGGGGCACATCTCCACATGGGCTCCTTATGGCACTTTTTCAGAGGCATGTTGTACCATGTTTGGGGGGCCTGGGTGGCTCAGCTGGTTAAGCTTCCGACTCAGTTCAGGTCATGATCTCATGGTTCATGAGTTCGAGCCCCTGCATTGGGCTCTGTGCTCTCAGTGTGTTGCCTGCTTTGGATCCTCTGTCTTTCTTTCTCTGCACCTTCCCCACACACTCTCTCTCTCAAAAAAATAAATAAACATTAAAAAATAAGTAAATAAAGTATCACATTTGTGTCCATCAGGGAAAAGCAAATTTCACAAGATGCTCCAGAGCCAAAACTGCACACGCAGAGCATCTTTCAAACTCACTGACTCTAAAACTCCCATTCTTCAAGACAGCTCCCTCAACCTCCTGTGAAATTGGGACCACAGGGAGGACTGTGCCTGAAACTTTCATTTTGTTTTTCTTTAAATTAAAAAAATAATAATGTTTATTTTTGAGAGAGCGAGCGAGCAGGGGAGGGGCAGAGAAAGAGGGAGATACAGTATCAGAAGCAGGCTCCAGGCTCTGAGCTGTCAGCACAGAGCCTGACGCAGGGCTTGAACTCACAGACCTTGAGATCATGACCTCAGCCGAAGTCGGACGGTTAACCGACGAAGCCACCCAGGCGCCCCTGAAACTTTCATTTTAAAGGAAGGGCACTGGAGACATGAGAACAGAAGTACCTTCCTTTCGGTCCCTGCTGCTACCTCCACAAGCGGTGACATGACAAGACCCAAGCTTAATGATGAACCAACACTCAAGTTAGCCCTGTCAAGTAGCATTCCAATTTTCAAATGGGATGTGAAGTTACAATTTTTCCTTAATTACACATGGGCTTGTCATCACAACCCAGTAAATTATTTAAAAATTAGCACTGCATATGTCCCCCCCCTTGCAGGCAATGGAAAATGGGTCTGCCCGGCCATCACATCTAATGCCCTGCTGCTTGACAGCTGAAACAATCAGTGGGGGTAAGTGCTGAGAATATTCACAACATTTAATGGCAAGTTAAATTACCATTTTTATTGTATGCAATTTCTTGAGAAAATAAATAGGTAATATGCTGGAAGGGAGAGCAGAGTAACGGGTGCTGGCTCAGACGACCACACACTCGTTCCGATTTGAGAAGAGGAACAGACAAACACCCTCTCTGGCATAAATGTCCTGAAGGAAACATGTAATTTACTGTCCCCATGGCACATTCAATTGAACGCAGTACCTTCTTCTGGGGGGAAAAATACAGAAACAAAATATAGGCTAGCAAAACCACCTCCGGTAAATGTGGTTAATGTGGCTGTCTACAGTGGCAAAAGGCCTGTGAGAATTCTCTTTTTCTCCACCAGATTGTTTTGGAGGTAAGACAGGCCACGGACTAAGGCATAATCCAGTTTACAAAAAGAAAGATCTGAATCTTCTGCAGAGTTCAAAGGAGACAAAGACCTCTCTGCCAAAGCTTAAAGTGTTTCAGAGCAAGTAACTTTGAAACGGCAGAGGAAAAGTGAAACAGAGCCAGGACCACCTCCTATTTCCTAAAGGTCATCTTTAAAACCCCGAAGGGTTAGTAGAGACAGAAGTAGATTCTGGTCCACAGAGAGGGAAGCACAAAACAGGGAGGGTTGAAGCGGGAAGAGAGCGGACAGCAGCCAGCATCCCCCTGGTTCCCCTGTTCTCTTGTCATGGATCACTCCTTAGCCATCACGGGGACAGTGCTTTCCAGAGATCCTGGGGGAAGCTTTGGTAAGATGCTCAGAGCATGAGGACTGCGATCTTGATGTTGGTTAGCAAAACTCTGAGGGGGAAAAGAATCCTAGCACAGGGACAGCAGAGGGAGCTCAAAACAGAGTTTACTGTTGGGGACCACTCAGAGTTTGAGGGCTTCTAATCCCAACATTGACTCGTTCCAGCTCATGATTCCATGGATTGTTTTTTTCCCCTAAGAAACAGCTCAAAACAATCTTCACTCTCCTGGAAAGATGAGAGTCTCTCCTCTCCCCGGACGAAACTGAACGAGGTCTAAAGTGGCCCCACTGCATGGCTGTGATGAGCTACTGTGGTCCCTCTCATTCGCTTGCATGCAGTTGGCAGGGAAGCAACTTCCTTGTACATTTCAGTCAAATAAGATG
Organism: Neofelis nebulosa; assembly: GCF_028018385.1. NCBI lineage: Eukaryota > Metazoa > Chordata > Mammalia > Carnivora > Felidae > Neofelis > Neofelis nebulosa. The sequence continues at coordinate 13,034,484 of NC_080791.1, forward strand.
GTTAGTACATTCTTTCTTTTACGCAATGGTGGGTAGTATGTTCCTTGAGAAAAGTTCTGGGACAATTCCTTACCAACAAAAATATTCCCATGAGTCACTTTTATTTGAGAGAAGGAGAAGCAAAATTAAAGGTAGGGCAAATTCATTTTCCAACGGCTGGCCCTAATCACAGCAGCTTAATTTAAGTCTGAAAACCGTCTTTCCAGCAGCTTAGACGTTAACACAGAAGGTAGCAGATATATCATTAGATTGTGGGCATGCTAAAAATTTATTAGGATTATTTTCTTGTGAGAGAAGATAGTTCTGGCAATCGTGTTGATGATAATAAAATAGAATTAGCTGTGATTTCAATCTTAGCTGGCATTTCATTTTTCTCCCAATCCTGACCATTAAGAACCAACCACAGATATTTATTCCCCCTTTCACTGAATATTCCTTATTTCATAAAACAAAACAAAACAAAACAAAACAAAACAAAACAAAACAAAACAAAAAACCTTCCATCCTTTACAGCAGGAGACAGGTGACAGGCTGGTGAGTTGCAAATGCACATCTCCGTGTTGTGACATTTACTGCTCATGACCCTCTTGCCAACCTTGGCCTTCAGAACTTACTGGGGCTTCCCGATGGCTTCACATGTTAACTCGAGCGCATCCCCTTCCCGGGTTAGGCCTTGTAGAGGATAAGTCATCTGAATATGCACTTGAGGCTTATCTGTGTGACAACAACACAAAGTATAATGTTTAGCAAATGGTATCAGGCAAAAAATCAGACTTGCAAGCCGCCACAAACCCCACACCACCAGCACTCGCTCTCTCCCCATCCTCATGCCTTCACGAACATCCTCCTAATTAGTTAGTAATCCTGGCATTTGCTCAAATTAAATTGACTAATAACTCTAAGGAGTGAACCGTGAGTAGATAAGAGATTCATAAGCCAACCGCGCCACATCAAACGTTTCCTGTGAAATACATTTTGTTACATTGAAGTTTATCTCCAAACTCACTCAAGCTAAAGGAAACTCATTTGCCTTCATGCTGAGGTGAAGCCACAGATATTTGTGGTGCTCAGAATTGATACACTTTATCATATATCACATATTACTATGTGACAATATGTTGTGACAATGCATATTAATGAGTTTGCCTCTTCTATGCTCTTGATTTCAAATGGGAAAGGCAAAACTTCTGAATTCCACTCCAATGCCCTTAAGAATGAAGAACTGGGATGTTCTGGTGGTCCCAGTGAAACTCTTTGATGTCTCAATGTATACATGTGAGAAGGAAGGAAACGGACAGGTGCTGAGAGTCTACTATGGTGGGAACCATCAGTGGTGGTGGAATAAGCCAGTTTTAGGGATGAGAACACTGGTACCCAGAGGATGAAGTAGCTAGGCCAGGGTCCTAGGGATGACTTAACGAGAGACAGCCCTGCGAATGTTGGGATTGCTGGTTCAAAACTACATTTCCCAATGGCCATCCAAAATTAAAACCAAGTATAGCATCGTAAGGCAGTCAAGGACTCCAGTAAGTGACACAAGTATTCTTATATCGATTAGCTACTGAAAAACTGTGTTTGGACCTTGTAGGGGTATGGGTAGGAGCCATGAATGACGGGAGCTGTGGGGCACAGGGAGGGAACCAAAAGGGGTTGGGATTAACTTAGATATATTACACAGATATATTTACCAACAAAACCTGAATGGAATCGGGAGGCTTTTTTTTTTGTTTTTGTTTTTTTCTGTGCTGAACTAACAAGCTATTAATCCCTAAATCAGTTTTCTCATTTAATTCTGTGGCTTTGTAAATGTATATTTTTGGAAATGTACCCAAGAGTAATAAATGTGAGAGGGCAAGACATCACTTGGCTGAAAGGTCAAAACAATTTCCATAACTTTACTTTCTCAGACAATCATACCACCTAAACAACAGCTCCTTGGCCTTTTACAAGCAGTGCTTAGCTCATTAACATTCATCCTATGGACTGAGAGAGAAATCAGAAATATGGCAGGGCTCAACTGATCTGGGCCCATATGCAGCTAACAAAGCTGCACGAGGGAGTCCTCTCTGGGGTGGTTGCTTTCCAGACGCATTTGTACAGTCTCGTTCCCATCACAGATCTTTCTCTTATGTCTCTGGAACCCATGTGGCATTGCAAACCTTTTAAGAGAGGCTTCTTGTATACCATTGCACCCTGCACGCCATGAAGCTGCTCTCTGGGAAGCTAAGTCACCTGCCGGAGGATAGAAGTTAGCAGCCCCCAAAGCTCCAGCGGACCCTCGCAAGTAACACGGCTCTATCCTTGGACTTGTTGGCAAAGGGGATGTTTGGGAGCAAAATGGTGTGGAGGTTTCTGGGGTACTGGTGACTGGGTTGGGAAAGCAGTCACTCGAGAAAGGCAAAAATACTCCAGATAAACAGGATGACCTTGAATGGGGACTGGCTGCTGGGCAAAGGCAAGAGCTCCTGGGCACCGTTCTACAGACTACAGCTTACACTAAATACAATTGGGTGACATATGTGGGCCTATTATTTTTGGTGGCATAACACATAAACACAGAGCTGGCTGGTGAAGTTTATTAAAAACACAAAATACAAAAATAAATAAATAAATAAATAAATAAATAAATAAATAAATAAAGGGGGAAACACAGACAGCTGAAGACCTGCTTCCTTATATTTCACATTCAGAAACAGCACCACTTAATGGGGTTCCTGGTTAGGAAACCTCTTGTCATTTTTCCCCAAGAAACATTCTGGGCAAGATTAAATTTAAAGCCCCAAAACTGGGGGCGCCTGGGTGGCTCAGTCGGTTAAGCATCTGACTTCGGCTCAGGTCATGATCTTGCGGTCCGTGACTTTGAGCCCGAGTTGGGCTCTGGGCTGACAGCTCAGGGCCTGGAGCCTGTTTCAGATTCTGTGTCTTCCTCTCTCTCTGACCCTCCCCCGTTCATGCTCTGTCTCTCTCTGTCTCAAAACTAAATAAACGTTAAAAAAAAAAAAATTTAAAGCCCCAAATCTGGGCTGAAATGTAGCATTTGCTTATAGGTTAATCTCTGATCTATGGAAGGACTACATTTTCCACGCGCTGCTGACTCCCGCCCATTAATTAAGAAGCAGGATGCCTGCTGGCCTATGTGGAAGGTTTTTTTGTTTTTTGTTTTTTTCCCCTTGTGTAATTTACAAGCAAACAGAGAGGGTATGTTTTTCCGCACAGTGCGCCAAGGGTCTTATGTGCTCAACTTCCATTAATAATAAAGGGAGTGTTGAAAATCTAATGCAGTTTTGCCTCTTTTCAGTACCACTGACTTTTAGTTAAATGCTTTTTTATGTTATTATGGCTGTTTCCCAGTTGCCTACTACTCACAGAAATTAGGAAGAACAAGCTAAGGATTTGCGATACCTGGAACTTATATATATATATATATATATACACTACGTACTTATACTATGTACTTATATATATATATACTATATATATAGTATATATATATATATAAGTACATATATATAGTATATATATATATAAGTACATAGTAATATAGTATATATATATATATATATTATATACTATATATATATATTTTTAAATAACATACTAAACCATAGAAAATACACCTTCAACTTTGATAACTGATTTTCCCAATTTACTCCTCAGGTTTCTTGGAGAAACATCTACCATCTACTTACGGGGACAGCTGCCACAGTTACCTTAACAACCAGCTGAAAAGGTAAACATTTATCTTGTTTGTATTATACAGAAAAAATGTCGTCCTCTGTTGACACATGCAGTATTTATAGGCATATTATCTGACTGTGGGGCAGCTGAACTACCTTCACACCCAGCCGACGAACCAAAGAGAGAGTCTATGAGCCAAGCTCTGTGCCCTTCTTTTGCCCTGAAAGAGGAACTCAGGTGTGCTCAACAGTTGGACTGGAAACCCTGGGATTCCACTGGTACCTCTGGAACTCAGGGATGCTACATTTTCCCAGGAAGATCCAGACTATAAAGTGAGAATGTCAAAATACCGAACAATCCAGATGGCTGAATGACTAGCCCAAAGGTTATCATTTATACTTTAATTATGTTCATAAATCAAATGCTATAACCCACCAAACCTATTCTGAGACAGACCCAGACTCCAAGATTTATTTTTAAGTAATGAGGTAAGGCCAAGTACGTTTTCTGGGTGATCACTTTATGCCTCGGTTGGTGTTCTAAGGCACAAGGCTACCAGCCAGACGACACTTTCTGCCCAAGTGCAATAACTACCCAGAAACGTATCGCGCAGAATGGCCTAATGTCATTATAAAATGGAACTGCTATATAAAAATAAGAAAAATAGTTAGGTCTGTGCACTTATGGAACGTTAGAGTTATAGAGGTGGCATCACCAATAGCCAATCAATTAGGTCGAGTGATCTGAGGTTTTCCTAATACACTGTAATTTTTTAAAACCCTATAAAAGACATTTAGCAAGACTCTTACAGCAGGCAGGATTTGTTCATTAGTCAAAGTTGCACAGAGGGTTAAATACCAGGAGGCTTTAGGTCACACTACAGTAGCAACCAATTAAAAAAATAATATTAGAAAGACATTCCAATTTGATGAGGCTTTCTTTAAATGTGCTTTGCTCTCTCCATAAAGGGAAAAAAATATATAAAAGGAAACTCTTAAAGAGGTTAGAACGGCTTGCTGGCAGATTACAATTGATTTCATGCCAGTCTGACCTTGCACCACATTCTATGATCTTTCCAGAAGATGAAACTCGAGACTCTATAACCTGTATATCACTTTCTTATGTAAATGAAAAGCCATCGTCTCCTCTCTGTATCACAACACCAATGTAACGGGTTTTGAAATTTATTAATTAAAAAAAAAAAGGTACTCTGCAGTTTCCTTTTGCCTGGGAGGTCATCCTTCCCATGTACCAGTCAGGAGTAGAGCTGAGGCGGGAGGAAGACATCCCTGATATCCCAGCACGAGACTTATTACCACGCGGGTCTCCCGACACTCTCTCCCGCTACGAATTTCTACTTCAGGTGATGTGGGCATCCAATGTCCTTGGGCGCTCTGACTGCAACCAGGTCCCAGGGCTTGGGTGTAAATTTGCTCCTGCAACTACATTCCGGATACAGGCCCCTCATGGCCCTTCCTTAGCTTTCGTCCAATATTCTGAATATCCATCAGAGGGGGACTGAGGATGCCTGTGGAGCAAATGTGGATGGTTCCAGGGCCTAGCAGGGAGAGCTCAAGGGCAGTGAGGGCCCAGATGTATCAGAAGTTTGGGTCACCACCTGCGTGTTCGGCTGGGGAAGCATCAACCCAAGAGTCTTTGTCAATCATGGAGGATTACCGCAGTTTGGAGGAGCACAGCGATGCAAAGATTAACCTGAGATTTGGTGAGTATTAGGGGTTTTTTGAGCTCAAGGCGAGACTCGGCCCGCAAGGTAGGGCTGCTTGGATGGCTACAAGAGGGCGGCTTAGCACTGAAGGAAGACAGCTTCTGGTAGCGTGAGGTGATCGGGCCTGGTTAGGGAACAGTCACAGCGAGCTTTCAGAGGACCTCCGCATCTTGCAAAAGGTTTGCTTTCTAATGTCATGGTATGTTCATGAATAATTTTCACTGCCATTTATTTTGTCTGTTTGCAAAAGGTGAAGGACCTCCCGCTGCTACATCTGTACTAGAATCGGGGCGCCGCAACTGTACCTGCGGAGGACAGAGCCATGGTTTGACAGAGTCAAACCTGGTGGGGGGGTGGGACCGGAGAGCACGCGCCCCTCCCCCCCCCCCCCACCGCGGCAGGAATGCGGTTCCTTCCCATCGCAACTTGCAAGTCGTTCTGTGGATACCGAAATTACTGTTTACCCAACAGAATCGAATTTTATTCGGCGACGTTTGCGACAGAAGGTGGTTTCCAGAGCTTGCGAAGCGGGCTGCACACTCGCACAGTACTCCTCCCCGTCTTGGAGAAATCTTTAAAATTTTGGAAGTGAACCCTGAGCAAGAAAAGTCTTCCAGCGTGATTTTCTCCCAAAGAAGGTCAGCTCTGTAAGAAGAAAAGTGTTCGTTCGCTCTTTTGTATCCCTGGTACCTAGTACGGTGCCAGTGCAGTAGGCATTCGATACTTGTTTACCAAGCTGATGGATGAATAAGAACGTGGAGAAATCTACCACACAGCATGAACTCCTAGTCCAAGCTCTGCTACTCACTCAAAAGAGAAAATCAATTTGTGAATACATGTGAACCCTGTTACAAGATAAACTGGGCCCATTAAAATTTTTGAGGGCTTATGTGAGCATACGTTGATTCGAATAGGGCAACACCAAACTAAACATGTTCTAGCCACAGAGGCTAGGGAGGTTTTTTACAGAGAAGACAGGGAAACAAAGCAAAGGACATTATTTGATTGTTCGTGGCTTAAGCAGTTGCCTTATTTGGGGAAAGCCTAGTTAGCTGTTCCTGAATGGTTGTGGCTTCAGTTTCATTTCTTTGGAGTATGGGGACTTTGGCTCTAGTTTAGGGTTGACCCCATAGGCTACCCAAGGCATTAGAGCCACCCCAGTCTTGTTTAATCACTTCGACAGCCCTCAGCACAAATTATTATTGTATTATTCTTTCGAAGGTCAATCCAGCTCCCCAAATGTGAGACTCAGCTCAGGTGTTCTGATTTGCTGCCTCCATTTCACTACACATATATTTAGCATTTCTGGCATAGCTCAAGCTGGTATCTTAAGGGAAATCATAAAGGATGCTGTTTGACCACTGGCTTTAGATTTTCAGAGTTTTAACTCCACAACCATTTATCCTTCCCCAGAATCGAAATTTGACCTTGAGTTAAAAACCATTAGGAGCACACATTAGATGACTACTTTCACTGTGTAAGTGTTCGATGCCCACAAGCCCCAGGGACACGTCTTCCCCCAAATACGTCAGGTCAGACAGAGAGATGTTGGAGGACAGTCCTTTGTAAGAGGCCTCTGTCTACTGAGCGTGCCTTCAGAAGAAGGTAGGGGTGATGGCTTTCTTCCTTGAAGGATCATGTCATCCAAGTCTTGCTCATAATGCATTTGGCCTGACATTTACTCTTTTTTTTTTTTTTTTTTTTTTTTTTTTTTTTAATGTTGGTCCCTCAGCCTCCTGCCCCCTCTGGTGCCGTAGAACGCTCCGTGAACAAGCTACAGAGTTAATAATAACGGGAATTTGGCCCCGCCACCGCTCTGTGACAATGCAAAAAATGACAGCTTAAACATTCGTTTGAATCAGGGGGTCTCTGTGAGGAATAATAAATACCAAAATAACTTCCCTGAAACTCAATTCACTGCTTTAAAAAAAAAATAAATAAAAGAAAGGGAGAGTGGGAGGAAGAAGGTATTCTGTTAAAAGAGGAGACTGGAGATCAGAGAGAAACCGGCCCAATCGGGAAATGCCAGCTATTAGGCCGTGAAGAATACAATGTGGGAACAGAAATGAGGGGGGAGGATCGATACAGGAACCGCTCTTGGAAACTATGTCTTATTCTCCACTCCAAGCAGGAAAGATTTTCCTATTTCCAGGTTTTTCTCCCTCCTTCACTGCAGGGCACTGTCGATACCAGAGAAACATTTATTTTGGCACAGATAAAGAACAGGTTTTGATCATCCCCTCAATGCCCAATTTTCCCCCAATCAAGGGAATGAAAGAAGAAATCTAGCCTTCCCTGGATCTTGGATGAACAGGAATATGGATTTACAAACTATCTGCCTATAGGGAGTCAATAAAACTCATTTTGAAAATGATGCCTACGTACCCGATGAACCATCAGATGATAATCAGAGGAGGGAAGTTATTCAAACATCCATTTCTATAGTCTTTGTTTTCATTCTCCCTTTCAAAACTCATCTCAATTTCTCTCTCTCTCTTCTTCTTCTTCTTCTTTTTTTTAAAATATGTACACACACAAAACCCTCACAAGATGAGAATTTTTGCAAAACATTTTAAAGAGCAAGACTGTGATGGGAGAAAGCAAAAGACACACGGCAGCGATTCAAGAGCTGCGGATTCACCTCAGTCCAGAGTGAGGCTTTTCCCGGTTTGCACGGCAACCTAAATTCCATACCGAGGGTCACAGATCCTCTTTGAATTGCCAGCTTACGTCGCTATGTGTTGCCCCCTTGATGCTATTTAAACAGTTTTCTTTTAACGCTCAGACAGTGAACTGTTCTCCTTTAAACAGGCTTTTATTTGACAAGAGTACGTTCCTGCAGATCTGAAGCTCCACTAACCGTGCCACAATTGTGCCATGCTCCGCTATAATCAACCGTGTTGTACATTTGAGCAACGCTACGCACACAGACACGCGGAAGGAAAAAAAAATGCGCAGAAAGAATTTAGGGTCATATAGCTCAGAACATTAAAAGGCAAAACTGTTCTCTGCCTCACATCTAAGGCAGGAGAGCTTTGAATGCCAGCTTCCACGCATAATTATTTTCTGTTTTAAACATTTAACTGCATGCTGCTGCTGTATCCTTGCTGAGGCTCACAATGAAAGCTACAAAACTAAGAGCCCTACTGTATGTTCGTCATTCCCAGCAACGTTCCTATGAGAAAACCTTATTAATGAGCTTGCAAACGAGCACCCAACAGGGAAATGTCACAAACAAGAGTGGCTAATGCCCCAGAAAATCAAATAACTGAACACTTGGCTGATTGTGGTGCCTTTCATATTTATAATAAAAAAGAGGGGGGGGGGGCTTTAATTCACTAATTCTGAAGGGGTCAACACCTTGCTGAACAAAACAACTCATTTATTTATGTTCAGAAATCTCCAGATGATAAATTACATTGATGTTAATCACTTCAATGCATACTACACAATTAATATCTGTACTCACCACAAACTTAAAGATTATTAAAAGTATGACAGCATACACATCTGGCTGATTTTTCACATAATTGGGCACACCAATTTCTCCTGGTACCACAAATAAGGGTCCTAACAAACAAACACTGCAAGATTCTGTGTTCAATTAATTAGGACTTAAATCTACAAGACGAAAGCGATTCCAAGTTGCAGCTCGAGCCTGGTCTTCTGTACAATATGGTAGCACTCTATCTTACCCCTCCCCTTTTCCCGCCATATTTAGGGTAAGCTATCTAGTGACATACAATGTAGGTGTTCATTATTTCCTTTTTTAAAAGTAATTTGTTTTTGTTTTTTTTTTACGTTTATTTATTTTTGAGACAGAGAGAGACAGAGCATGAACGGGTGAGGGTCAGAGAGAGAGGGAGACACAGAATCCGAAGCAGGCTCCAGGCTCTGAGCTGTCAGCACAGAGCTCGACATGGGGCTCGAACCCACGGACCACGAGATCATGACCTGAGCCGAAGTCGGACGCTTAACCGACTGAGCCACCCAGGCGCCCCTAAGAGTAATTTCTTAAAAGAACATAATTTATATAGAATTCAAATCCATTATCTGCCATTTAACCCTGTTCATATCCTGACTAATACCCATTTGTCTTTGATGAGGTAGAAAAGGTTTCCATAAGGCTTCATGTAACAAAATGGGTCAGGACTGAACCAAGTGGGTATATTTAATACCAACTCCATTAGGTCACATTTCCCCAGCAAAGTAGTCCTATTTACCCAGAAAACAGCAATGCTTAATCTGAGGTTCACGGACAAGCTCAGTATTTAATGGTAATAACCTAATGCTTATAACTGTTATCATCAGGAATTGTTTTAGGTAGCAAAGAAAAGGACATTAAAAAATAATAGCTATATATTTGCTGTGATGTTTATTAAACAAAATACATATAGCAAATAAAAATCCTAACTTGATAGCTATTTTTACACAGGTCTATGTTAGGGAAAAGTGATAGAGTGACTTAAAGGCAAATTCTTTATTTTTATTATTATTATTATTTATTTATTTTTTCTTTTTTTAAATTTAACATTTATTTTTGAGAGACAGAGAGAGAAAGAGCATGAGCAAGGGAGGGGCAGAGAGCGAGGGAGACACAGAAGCTGAAGCAGGCTCCAGGCTCTGAGCTGTCAGCACAGAGCCTGATGCAGGACTTGAACCCACGAACTGGGAGATCATGACCTGAGCCAAAGTCGGATGCTCAACCGACTGAGCCACCCAGGCGTCCCATTTTTTATTAATTTTTAAATGCTTATTTATTTTTTAGAGAGTGAGCGAATGCATGGGAGGGGCAAAGAGCAAGAGGGACAGAGTACCTGAAGCAGGCTCTGAGCAGTCAGTGCACAGCCTGACACAGGGCTGGCATTCACAAACAGTGAGATCATGATCTGAGCCAAAGTCAGACGCTTAACCAACTGAGCCACGCAGTTGCCCCTTAAAGACAAATTCTAAATGAGGTAAAGGCACAGATGACCTGTGGATATGGGAAGAAAACTGGTCCTCGAATCAATGAAGTTAGGATAAATCTTTAGGATAAATGGACTCCTTAAATTATAAGCAAAACGTGGTGAATATGTAATTTTGTTCCTCTTTTCCAGGTCTACGAGATTTTTATATTTATTTATTTATTTATTAATTATTTTAATGTTTATTTATTTTTGAGAGGGGGGAGGGGCAGAGAGAGAGGGAGACAGAGAATCGGAAGCAGGCTCCAGGCTCTGAGCTGTCAGCACAGAGCCCGACGCGGGGCTCAAGCTCACGGACCATGAGATCATGACCTGAGCTGAAGTTGGCCACTTAACCTACTGGGCCTCCCAGACGCCCCAAGGTTTAGGGGACCTTTAAAGGGCTTTTAAGAAGGTTAAGAGCTGCTGACTTTAAGGGTTTGGGCCGATTAAAAAGTGAGGGTCTAATGTAACTCCTCATAGAAGATCTCAAATAATTCCACATGCATGCAGACTGGCTGCTGAATCTCAGGTACTTAAGTATCTCTTCTTTTCTCACTGCCATCAAGACACGGGGCTGCCTGTCTGCAGAGAGAGATGGGGTTAAACCACCAAGTGCTGGCCAATGACTGACAGAGCTTTAGCGCCCAATGACTGAGTGCCTTAGGCATTTGAGGCAGGAGGCTTTTGCGTTATCGCACAGCTGCTGGTGTTCAGGAGAGGAAAGCTGGTAGGAAATGAAGTAGAGAATTCCAGTCGTGTTTGAAGGAGCTACTTAAGGAATTCCTAGCTGACTCTGCCAAGTAGTCAGTAACGCTCCAGGAATGGAGGGTAGTGAACTGTCAGGTGACTTTCTTGAGCACAGAGTCTTATTCAAGATGCCAAACCAGACTCTAAATTCCCATTCAGATTAATATAATGGTTGATAACTCTTAACCTTTTTTTATGCAAAAAGCCTTTCTCTTTATATACATTCTGTAAAGGGAAGTATCAAGAGTAAAATGCCTGTGTGGTCCACTTTGGATAACAATAATAATAATAATAATAATAATAATAATAATAAACCCAGCCTCCTATACGAGGGTGCCATGTTAGAATTCACAAGTGATAGGCGTGTCTTCGTTTTTGGAAGGCACTGGTCACTTCCCTCTGGTGGAGGGCCCGCGGTACTCTGTAAGACTGAAGTCAATCAAATGGATTCAGAGAGGGAGCTCTATTCCTTTTCCTAGAAGGACAAACCTCTCTTGAATCTACAGGACACGGAAGACAAAGACACTCTGGGGACCCGGAAAGAGTTTAGGGGTGGTGACTGGGTGAACTTCTAGTCAGGTTTCACAAAGGAGTTAATGTATTATTAAAGCTAATGGGCCCCTACAAGGAAAGTTAATGGATATTAAGTTTGCTTAAATGAATTACATATTAACAAAGTCACAAGAAATCTACTATCTGCCAATTTAGATAATATCTGATCATTTCTGTTTTCCCATTATAGGGACATTACACCACAATAGTTTTAGTGATATGAAAATTATAAGCATGATGCCCATAATGAAGCTACATAATGAAGGAGATGAGATGAATTAACAAGAAAAACCTGAATTATGTAATGTTAAATTGAGCCCAACTCACAGAGTAGGAAAAGGTTGAGAATGAGATCGGTGTCTTAGGAGCAACTTTTTATACCTTTTCCCGGCCCCTGTTTGGCTCGGGCAATTCAAACATGTGATGGAGACCGTAGTGGGCTGAACGGTGGCCCCCAAAAGATAGGCCCAGGTCCTAACCCCGGAGCCTGCGAATGCGACCTTACTTGGAAAAAGAGGTCTTTGCGGATGTAATCAAGTTCAGGATCGTGAGATGGGACCATTCTGGATTAGCAGGGTGGGCACTAACTCCCACAGCAAGTGTCCTTACAAGAGACATGCAGAGAAGAGAAGGCTGTGTCGAGGCAATGCAAGAGACTGGAAAGAGGCAGCCACAGATCAGGGAATACTGGGGCCCCCAGAAACCAGAAAAGACAAGGAAGCCTTTTCTCCTGGAGCCTTTTGAGGGAGTGTGGCCCTGTCACCCGTTCGATTTTAGACACCTGCCCTCTAGAACCATGAGAAAATAAATTTGTTGTTCTAAGCCACCAAGTTTGCAGTAATTTATTAGAGTGGCTCTAGCAAATGAATGGACAGATTCACAGGTGGTAATTCTTTGTGTCTATCAGACCCCCCCCCCCCGCCCCTGTCACTCCCTTTCCAACCAAACTCTTACAGCATTTCCACCATGTACATTCACATATCACCTGCAAGTTTTTCACAGGCCTCTCAGTTACAGAAGCTCCCTGATAAAAAAAAAAAAAAAAAGTGAGAAGTTGGCTACTTGGTCACAACTTTGCTGCAAGGATGGTTTTGTGCAGAAAACATTTTGGCAAGCGGAAGAGTCCAGAGAGAAAACAAGGGGAGCATCCTGAGTTCATCGGGCACAGTGAGGAGACAGCCCCACTCACCACGATCTAGCTGCTATCGATGAAGCTACTGAGATGGTGGCAGTGATCTCAAAAGAGTTCCACTTTTAAACTCATTGCTACACTTTAAGCTGAAAATGGAAGAGAATGTGCAATGTAAAACGACATGCTGATGCAGAATGGGAATAAAAGCCCCTCTATAAAAAAAAAAAAAAAGAGAATTCAGTACTTCTGATGGGGCCAAGAAAGTGGGAGGGATCACCTTAGGTTGTAAAGTTCACAAAGGAATGATTACAGTCAATATTCACAAAAGGCAATTAATTAAGTCATGTGGTAGAACAGATTGGGATCATCTTAAAGTTTTGCATTTGGGTTAAATGCAGTATTTTGAAAATCCTCACTGGCACTCGATAATATGGCAGCGTTTCAGGAAAATAATCCTTTGATTATTTCACTACTAAGACAACAAGATATAAACTCTACACTACATAAAACATATGTGTTCAATAAATGGCTTCTGAAATGTTTCTAGGCAACTGCTCCTCTGCGCTCTCGGTATAAAATACTCGGGTACCACTGCGGTTTGAACCTGTGTGTCCCGCCCTCCCCAAATCCGTCTGTCGAAGTCGCGATGCCCACTGTTGAGGATCTGAGGAGGCGGGGCCTTTGGGATCAGTGCCCTCGGACCTTGGAAAGCAGCCCCCAGAGAGAGCTCTAGCTGCTTCCGCCCCACGAGGACGCAGCGAGGAGGCGGTGGCTGAGAGCCAGGAAAAGGGCTTTCTCCTGAACAGAACCATGCTGGTTGGCCTTCATCTTGGACTTTCCGGCCTCCAGGGCTGTGAGAGAGAAATCACCGCTGCTTATAAGGCACGCCGTCTGTGGTACCTGGTTAAGGCAGCCCCGAGCGCACTGGCAGGTACTCACACTGTACTTCCAGGTACCGCTGCGTCTGCAAGTTTCCGGTCACGGCAGGGTGCTCTACCTGGCAGATCACTGGGACCCCATCATCCTCCTTGTGAACCTTCAGCATCAGCTGGCTCGTCACAGTGTACATGTCTGACCACTCCTCCACCTCCGATTTGCCTGGGGGACACAGGATACACCGAGACCTCAGTCGAGTGAATTTCTATCACCCTGATTTTATATATTCCCCACTGCTCACCTGCCCCACCATCGCCATTTTAACAAAGGTGATGGAAGTCACCTGGGGCAGGGTAAGCTGTGGGTAGATCACGGATAAAATGATAACTTCCTACTTTTTTTTTTTTTTTTTAATTTTTTTTTCAATGTTTTTTATTTATTTTTGGGACAGAGAGAGACAGAGCATGAACGGGGGAGGGGCAGAGAGAGAGAGGGAGACACAGAATCGGAAACAGGCTCCAGGCTCCGAGCCATCAGCCCAGAGCCTGACGCGGGGCTCGAACTCACGGACCGCGAGATCGTGACCTGGCTGAAGTCGGATGCTTAACCGACTGCACCACCCAGGCACCCCAACTTCCTACTTTTCAACTTTGCAGGATAGTAGGTAAGAGGTATTGCAACCCCACATAATATATACTATTTTAATTTAACTGTATTACATATGCGTCTTCTAGCTTAAAACCTCCCACCAAAAGGCAGCTGAAAGTTGAACCACCGTGCCATCTGACTGCTGACGGCGTTTTGGAGGAGGAAAAGAGAAGCGCTTTTCACCCCTACAACCATCTGAACTTGAAACGTCTAGTAGGCTGTCGTGCGGTTTAAAAATTCCAGGACATCATCCAAATCTCCTAAGTAATTCAATCAGGAATAGAGATATAAACAAGCCCCTCTGCCCACCCCATCAGCAACAATTAGGAGGGAAAGTAACTAAATGGATTTACATAATTGAAATTGTAATTGAAATGTTTCAACTCTGAGACTTTTGGAAGACCACAGAAAATGTAGTGGCGGTGGGTAGAGCAAAGTCAGATACAGGCTTCGGGCCAGATGGGAGACATGTCCAAGAACACCCAGAAAAGGAGGGAGGAGGCTTCCGGATGGGATGAATAGGCCAACGTGGCCCCTTTCCTGAACTCAGCACTCCCCGGGACATAGCGCACCATTAACTTTCTTTTAATGTTTTGTATTTATTGGTACACATTTAATGGCTCAATTCACTTAGAAAAGCAGAGGGGAAATGAGAAACTCCTTCCTTCCAAAACCATACCTAGGAAATAGGAGATTAAAACAGAGCAAGCTTTTTGAAACTTAAGCCGTTATATATAGATTTATCTCTTTCTAGATATAGATTTTTATATCCCCTTTCTAAAAGGGCTTATTCTTTTCTTCCTGGCACTCCTGATTTATTTAACAAGCACATACAGAGCACTTACCTTGCCCCAGATACCAGCTACAAGCTTTACAAACATTCACTCATTTCATCTTCCTAAGAATCCCATAAAATCTGTAATCTTAATATCCCATTTTAGCAGAAACTGCGGCACACAGCTAGCATTTCTGTCCAATGACCAGAGGAGGTTAGTTCCCGGGGACTACTTGGAAAGGGATAAGAATGCCGACATGTACCTACAACTCAGGATGACTGACACTTAAGGGTCAAATAGGGGACGGGCTGTGGCCACGGCGATGACGAAGGTGGCAGATGTTTGCAGGATCTGCCTGTGCTGCTGTCACAAACTGGGAACTTGGCAAAAGAACGGGCTGGTGAAATGGGCAACTGAAGCACAGGTGCCATGAGAGAAGGGGGGCCTGCAGATTCACAGTGAAGATAAAATTCTTAGTCCACTTGGCAGAGCCGTCCCTGCAGGAAAGCACATGGTCCGTGAGCGGACAGTGCGGTAAGGCATGTTAGAATGACCTGGAGTTCAGCATGAAGGCTGTTAGACTATTTTTTTTTTTAATGTGTAACATGAGAAATGGGGGTTCTGACCCACCCTGGGTCACAGGGTAAATGAGAACCTGAGTTCAGTGACCCCTCTAACACCTCTTCCCGGTCTAAAGAGTTCTGGTGTATAAGTCTAGTTCTTTCTGAGCGTTGGGAGTAAATATCCAGGAACACGTATCACCACAAACCCTCAAACCACGTAAGGAGGATATGCATTAGATTCAATAAAGTGCCCTTAGGCTTTGGCTTCAGATGCATTTAGCAATTGATTATAAACCACACTTATATGGATATTTTTGTTTTAGGGGCATGTTTTGCATTTATCTTGCGTTTCCACAAAGGTAGATGCCCTTGCAGGAATCAGGTGCCCACTGACAGGGGCAGCCCGCGCCTCACCTTTTAGCTCCTTGTTCCCTTTGAACCACCTGATAGTCGTGGCTGGTTTGCTGGCCATGGCGGTGCAGTTGACTTCGATCTCCTCGCCTTCCACCGCGGTGTCTTTCTGGATATCGATCATCAGATTGCGTGGTGGGACTACAAATTAAACATGTGCGCTTTTTAAACACAGAATCCATTTCTGCACATGGCCTTCTTTTCATTAGAAACTAGCACCACTGCTATCAAAAAGAGGAGACAAATAACGGACGTTCCTGATGGGAATTTAAAACAAACTGCTACCAGAGGGGAAAAAAGAAGTACAAAGCCATTATCAAACAAGGTGAATCATATCATGCACGAGTTGTGAGTTTAGAATTTCTCTCCTAAAGTCACCTTATAAAAAATGCCCATTCTCCCATTCCCCTAACTTTTCAATGACCAAGCTGTAACAATGTAGGTATCAGATGAGCTGTCAATCGGTTATTAGAAAATTGAACAGGAAGTAGATACAAACGTAAGATGAGCAAACTCTATTGAAATTATCATCCTTATCTGGAAGGATGTGAAAGGACTGCTTCTCCTTGAACTCAACCCTTGGATTTCAATCTTCATATAAAAGATTCCAAAGACAACCAGCTTTGGAATCAAAGACCTGGAGTCCCTTAAAACAATCACTCACCATAAATATACGTAGAAAAGTTGTGCCTCGGAACCAGTTGCATTCAGTTAAAAATATTCATAGAGCACCAGAATGCGATCATGACCTCCAATGGATGGCATGGTAAAAAACCACTGGCTATGAAGATACAGTAATATAGGAAATGCCAGTTAATTTGCATTTTCCCACGTCATTTTCCCACGTTCTGAAATCTCATGCTCCAGGTTTTAGACAGCAAAGGTGAACAAGACTATTAAGTGCTTACAAGTCAACTTTATACATCAGAATTAAAGCCACTCTTTTTAAAACACACTAGAGCATATGGAATAAGATGGTCAGGATAAAATATTTTAGGGCTACAATGCTGAATATCAAATCCAGAGTATGTAAGATGATGGGGATGGTGAAGAAAGTACGTTATCTTGTATGGAGCTGAGTTGGCAGTGAAACTTTGCATAAGGTGCAACCTTACCTCAAGACTGAGCTTCTTGAAATAGAAATCAGTAAGAATACTGAATTCAGTAGAGTGAATCTAAGACTATGTGCCCTGACCACCATGAATAAGCAAAGACAGTTCTGAGACTTATGATTAATAAGTTTCTCAACTCAGAAGAGAAACAAGAAATTAAATATGTATACACATGCCATCCCGATGATCAAGTTGAATAATAAATCTCTGATACCGCTTCAATAAATTATGGGATTAAACCACGTATTTGGGATTTCCAACTGTTCCAGCCCAATGTAAAATTCTGTGTACGGGAAGACTTTTACACTGAACTGAAGCCCTTAAAATTCCTACCGAGAACGATGGAAAAGGAAACAGACATGTTGCGTATGTTTTTCAGCAAGACAGTGTGTAGGGGGTGTGTGTGTCGAGGGGTAACTATTAGAGCGAACCCAGGCCTCTTCTTTGTTCCCTGTGTAAAAGGAAAAGAACACATTTGCTCAACTGGATGTGTTGCCCAAGTGATATGGCCCAAGTGAGTAGTTAAACGTGGCCAAAAACTACCCTTGCTTACGTTAATAAATAAATACATACATACATACATACATACATACATAAATAAGCAGAAAGAGAGAGAGTCTAACATCCAATTTGGAATTGCACATCTGCCAGCATTTTAAGAGACACAGAAAAGCAGTTACAAAAGTAAATGGGACGACTTCAGCTAGCTATTTCCTTAACAGAGATATTCTTGCCAGATGACAATCAGGACGGTTATGGATTTTCATCACGCACCTAGATGGTTGATAGAGAATACACAGAGAGACTGGATGTTTAGGACCAACAAATACTATCCAATTCTAAGTGCAGTATCATAGGGATATTGAAACAAAATGCTATTGTTAGAGCAAATGTCAGAGGAGAAGGCTGCCCAAGCCTAGAGAAAATAAGATCTCGGTGAGCTAGGAGGAACAAAAGTACGAGGCGCTAAGATAAAACGCCAAAGAGTAAAAGACGCGGGAATGTCCCCCTACAGATGGAGGAATCAAAGTCGAATGAGAATTCTTGTCAAGGTTCAGACAAAACTAAAAGTGATTTCTGATGTTGCCATACGCGATGATTCCCAATGAGAAACGTAACTGAAGAGATATTCCTCAGTTTAAGGAAATTCAAACTGAGTAGCAGAGACTCAAGGAAAGGGGTGCTCTTCGGCCATGACAAAGAGGGCAGATAGATAGCGTTCTCTTCCCTAGAAGTTGCTACAGAATGGAGTCAGCTGCATTCCACCTTGTGTGCACAACTTTGTGGAGGAAACCCTTAAGGCTCGCTCTGTGGTAACCTGGGGATCTTGATGGGAAGAAACCCAGGAGTAGTTAAAAAGGCTGTGGCACGTACTGCTGTCAAGTCTCAATGACACCCAGCCTCCAACACAGGCTTTGTCGGGTATTTGCTTTCTGTGTGTTCCTCAGTATCTTTCCTCCACACTCTCCTTGTTCATGCTGAGCCTGAAGACGGCTTTAGCTCCCCTCATCACAGGCTTCTCCTAACCGTCACTAGGTGTTCTTCAGCGGTATTCTCTCTGCAAGATGGAGTCGGTCATGGAGACGATGGCATGCTCTTTCCACATTACCAGTAATGTGTGCTGGTTCAAAAGAAGGAGCTGGAAAAGGGCAGGTATAAATGAGGCCAGAGGAATACTTACCAATGCCTCTTAGATTTTCTTTGGAGGTTGGGAGTCTGACCGGCAGCAAAGAGACCCTCATCTGGATTACTAGTGTTTGACATGGTCCCTGCTAACTCTTCCTCTTCTGCCGCAGATATACTGTGAAGTTCCCTAACCCTTCAGGGTGATGCAGCGCTGTCTCCTAGGGTTATCTTCCTGAAGAGCTAACGTTACCTAACTTCACGGCTAAGGTACACATATGGAAAATTTCCCAAGTCTGGGAAAACAGGGCCAGTGCAGGAGAATAAAGGACTCGTTTAGTGTGGAGAAGAGCATCCTGAGAGAGTGGAGTGATTTTTTTTTTTTTTCCAAGTCCACACTGTTCTTAAGATTGTGGCCAGGATTTCTGACTTTATGAATATGAGAAGAAGAAAACAGTCAAGTACAGTGGGAGTCGTGTGGTTTACAAACATAAAATCAAATATGATCATGTGAGTCCTAATGGTTTATTGATATCAGTAATAAAGGTGACTTCTCTCTGATTTTTTTTTTTCAAAAGCAAGAAAGCTTTGGAAAATATAAATGAGGCAATTTAAGTGTTTCTTAAAAAATGGTGCAGGGCAAGAAAAACTTAAAGTTTATTTTGGTCTGTTAATTGTCCCCTGTTCTCCCTTTAACTCCGTAACGTCTACTCTAATACAAAAGTGGTTAGTAAAGTATAAAAATCCATTTATACAAAAAATGAATTGAAACTGCTACTAACCAGAGAATACACTTATACATGCTCCGCTAAACAGACACATTTAGTAAAAACTGCCTGCAGCCATTAATGAAAATAACCAAAGATGTATGTAAGGAGGTGCATACAGATGAAAACCTGAATGAAAATCACAGAAGGGAAATACTAGAAAAGAGCAAAGAAATGTCAAGGTTCTTCTTAGCTAACCTCAAATCTATAAAAGTGCTCATTATAAACATCAACGCCTACAACATTAAAAAAAAAAAATCCGCAATATCAAGATGAGTCACACGTTAATTACAACAAAAGAGGAGTCTTAAAGCTGATCAGTATGTGAAATCTCACTCCCAAACCCTTTTAAATAATTAGGTTCTTCTGTTCCTGGAATCTTAAGAGTGAACACTAATCTTAAAAGGACAGGACTGTAATAATATTAGCTACTATTATCAGTAACTATATTTATCTTAAAGCGGCATATTCTATTTCTCGGGCCACTGTTTCCCTGAATACTGGTATAAAGAGAGTCCTGTACTACGAAAGGAACCAACTCACACAAGTGTAAGAAGTGAATGGATATCCTACAAGGCACCCAAATGCACGCAGAGTATCATTGGAGGGTTTTCAGTTTTTACACGGATAACATAAATACGCATCATAGTAACCAACAAATAACCACCTCTGAGCTCTTAGAATTATGCTGAAGGTTTTCCTGAATGCTTCCAACAACTAATAGGCACATGCACTAAAAGCAGTGTCTTCCACTCAACGAGAAGGTAGACAGCCGTGTGAGTACCTATATGGAGTCCTTTTCAGAGAAGCATGGATAGAAACAAAGACTAATAGATCACTCTTCATTCATTCGAATATCTGAAAATTCTAAACCTTAGAAAAAAGGTTTGAAAAGATGAGTACCAGTGAAAATTGTCAGATTTTGGAATATGAAAGACTCAAACACTGATGACAACAATCTCACTCTGTCAAAGAATCCTACAGTCAATTCAATGGTAAGAATATTAAATGAACACATAATATCTGCAGCGAGAGCATCGACTAGTGTTACTTTCAAGTATGTTTAAGTTAATGCTTCCACACAATATAAGCAGGAACCTGTTACCTCTAGAATAATCAGACCTCCAGAAGGATTATAGGCATAAATGCCTCTCAAAAGTCTAGTGCCGTTGTGCTGACTCCCAACCACTGGGCATATTCAGTCAAACGGGCCCGATCTAGTGGGTCTGAGAACAAATGTATCAGATACTGGAAACTGACAGGCAGTCACTGCTTGCCTGTGGCCAGCTATGCTCCTGAAAACAAAAGATGTGCACCTTTGGGGAAAAATCTTGAAACGGCAGCATTTGGGATTTTATTAAGAACAACCTAGGCTAGAAGGCACAAAGGATATGAGCCAGAACAGTGGGGTCTGTTTCAAGGTCTGTGATTCTAGATTCTTACCCGTGTGCTTTGTGAGTGGGGCAAGATGGCTAGTCTCTGTTATTATCATTTCTCTCTGTGAAATAGTCGTGTTTAAAGGTACATGTAGAAAAATATCCTGAAAATTCAAAATGCTGCAAGTTCATTCCCTTCTGTTGCTGTTACTCTTGTGGAAAGGCCAGAAACGATGACGGGTCGATGGGCGGATGGTCAGTTTGGAGTCGGTGCAGCCAATGACTTACTCCAAAAAGCCAACAGTGTTTTCAAATACTTCTGAACAATGAGGTGGACAGAAAACTTCAAGTGCATGTATGTGATTTTGCACGATACCAAAAGTCATCCTTCCATGCTTATTTCTACAGGTCTCATATGGGTTAAGGCTAGAATTAAAGACAGACATGTACCTCTGAAAGCCGTTAAAGCCATCTACCATTAAACACAGACCACGTTAGAAACTGCATGACCTGACATGAAATGTGACTTCCTGAAATCGGCGTTCCTCTTACCGAGAACATGTATGTAAGTGCTAGGAACATGTTTTAGTTTAATGGATAAAAAAAAATGTATTTTCCCTTCTACAGCTGTGTTTAAACAAAGTAATGGGGCAGCAGCTCCACGCGTAAATCCATAAATACATATATGTTCACACACACCAAGCAAAAATGTCCTTCATGTTTATCTTTCCTTCTAATCTTCATATCATTACACCGAAAACCTGCACTCTGCCGCCTCAAATAGACTTTGATTCATGATCTTTCTGAAGGTGTAAATCAGAGATCTTGCCTCATGTTAGAGCGAACGTCCTTGAAAACTCAGTTTCAAAAATCCACATCAGCTGGTATTATGCCCTGGTATACAGCTTTGTCTAAAAAAGGTGACTAACTCAGGCCATCTTCAACACAGGGATATCTGCTGACTGTATCAAAATATAAATAGGGAAACGCAGCTACTGGGAATTTCCAGAAAATCACAATCTGGTGATCCTAACTGAAGACATTCAACTCACTAGAGGTGTTCTTAGCAGCCTGTCAACAGTCCTTGCTTATTATCAGCCTTCTCTCCCTAGAAACTCTTAATTCTTTTATGTCCAACGGTTGCAATTTGTGGCAAAGTGTGTGTTCATGGGGTATGATTTTTACAGCATAATCTAGAGCATAAGCAATACACAAGGCAGTGAGGAAAGCCAAAGATAAGGAGATCAACAATATTAAATGAGATGTAAGTCAGAAGAAAGAATCATTAAGCGGGTTTTATAACCGCGCTCTGCCATGGGGTAGAGATGTGGTAGCCCATCTCCTCCTTCCCTGAACAGAAGAAAAAAAAAAAATCCCGGTAGTTAGAAGCAACGACATTTCATGTGGTGAGTGACTCATCGGAGGGCTCTAACTTCTCTTGATCTTTGCTTCTGAAGCTTGAGGGTTCAAGCCCAAGAACACATGGAATCTATAAAGACCGCTGATTGCCATTCCTTAGAGTGTTTGGTAAAAGAGGCTATTTTTTAAAGTCAGCAAGATGGGTGGTGATTCTTCCTAAAACAGGCTTGAACAGCAACAACATTAACCATTAACCTTTTCCTTGTTGCTGGAAGCCATCGGTAGTAAGGGCCACCCCACTCTGTTTCCCGGGATGCGCCCCACGCGTCTCTTACCCAGCACTGTGATTGTGGTGTAACTTTCCTGGGGAGGGTCAGTGTAGAGCTGGCAAAAGTATCTTCCTTCATCCGAAATCGAGACATTTGTCAGCGACACTTTGAGTTCACTGCTAGAAAAATTCAGCAACTGAAACCTGCTGTCCTTCAGAGCTGCGAGACAAAACACAGAGGCAGTGATTAGGAGGAAGCAGACGGACCATCCATTTTCTTTACCTCGGGGAGGAGGAAGTCAGGTGACTGGAAAGGCCGCTACAGAGTAGAAAAATCGAGTAAGTCTTTGGGCACCTGTTGGGTACTTCTTCATGCTTCCTGAATTACTGTTTTGGGCTTCAACGATAACTGCACGTAGACAAATAACCTTGTCCGAAAGGAAAGTGACACACATGGGGCCTGTGGGTGCAAGAGCACGCGCAAACACACAGACGTGCGGGCACGTGCCCACACCCACGCACACGCACATGTGCTCCTTGCTGTCACTTTCAGCACATGCTCATAAATTGTATCAGATTTTCCATTGGAGTTCAGCAAAATGAAAACAGAAGGAAGGGCAGGCTGTGAGGATCCTCTGGACGTCCAGGGACTAGGATGTACTCCCCTTGAAAAAGAGTGCTTCCAAATTATGAAACCCCCCAAAAATCATTATTAGTAATTTGAAAAACAACATGGAAGCAATTTAAAAACATTTTACAACAAAACAATCCCATCTGCATTTAACTTGGATGCATCTTTGTATCTGGTATGGTTGGAGGTGAAGCTTCCCGAAGCCCACGACCCAGGGCCTCCCAAAGCCTCAGGCCCCGCCTGCAGTTTTCCAGCTTCAGCTTCAGCTTCACAACAGCAAACAGAGGAGGATAAAGTAGGAAATCAGAGTCACCACAAAAGTAACGTTTGTGGGCTTTTCATTCATTTCAAACATTCACCTTTAAAGTCCTTCTACTAATTTTGGCAAAGGCTAGATTCATTTATAATGACCAAAATTCACTTTAAGAATGACTGGCTCCTCTCCTTTGACCTTCCTTTACCCTCTTAGATGCTCCCTGGGTTTATCAACTCCACACTTCCTGAATGTTCTGGGGCGTTGGGGAGGAGGGGGACAAGTAGATGGGAAGGGACGTTCCTCTACATGTGCTTTGATGAGGTACCGATGTTCTCAAAGAGCAGTTTTTTGAAAGACCTGACTCTTGGTCTTGCTAAGCTCAGACATCCATCTGAACCATTTCTAGGATATACAATTGAGTTTCAATGATTACCTTCTGTGATATCATATTCGGTAAGGTTCCAGCACATGGTAACCTCCATCTACCAGAGGCTATGGTGATAGGAGAGTTTGGTTTTGTCTCCATAGGCACAGATTGCCTTGGAAACTTCAATCTTCAAACCAAACAGATTACCCTTCAGAATGCTATATTTTCTTTGCCTTACCCTATTTGAGTTGTTGTGTCCGGGACTCAATTGCAATTCACCTTGAATTACTACAATCAATTCCTATTGCAAAGTAAGACCGCTTTACTTTTAAAAGGGACCATTCAAGGTTTCTATTAAGTAGAAAGATTATGATTGCATGTCTCTTCTTCCCTCTGAAGAATTGACTAAACTTTAAGCATCTAACATTAAATTTAGAAAAGGAGGCCTTGGCAATCTCTTTATCAAGACAACATGTAGGAAAAAAAAAGTTGCCACCTAATACTATTGAGATGGAAACTTACGCCTGAAGTCCCTGAAATAAATGGTCTGCCTGTTGGGATTCAGCAGCTGGATCACAGAGTCGTCACTCTTATTGACTTGGCAGCTGATGGTCGCAACTTCTCCCTCAATCACTGTCACGTCTTTCGTAAACAAATTCTGTCCATCACCTTTAAAAAAAAAAAAAAAGGAGAAAAGAATTTCCATCGATTAAAATTTGGCTCATGGCTCAGTTAAAATGAGAAGCAAGAAGTGTGTTAGAAAATGGACTCCAGAAGCAACACTGGTGTGGCTCCCTCACTCATCCCAGAGAGATCCAGGGGCCAAATGCAACTCAGCCTGGAGTCAACGCGCTCTCAAAAGTGGGGATGCCAACGTTCCACCTTCCGCTATCTTATACCAGTTAAGGAGTGTGTTGGAGAGGTACGGAAAGGTCAGAGAATTCACTTTTCTAAGAAGCTGCAGCTGTCACAAATGGAGTGGGGGAGAAACATATACTCAACCTCAGCTCACACGCCCTTGAGCTAAGCTCTTTGGTCGCCTCACAGAAAACTCAAGGGACCACTTAATAGAAGTAGGGGAGGAGGGCTCAGTAAATAACTTTCTCTTGTTAGTGGCTGTCGACGTTCCCAAGGTGTAGGCAGGTCAGTTGTTTACTGAGTGGGAGTGAGGACCTGCCCAGCTAGGACTCTCTGGAATCTCCATCAAATCCTGGGAGAGCTTACAGTTCAGTCTGTTACTCTGCTCTCAGAAACTAACACCTTCCAGACTCACCGAAAGCCCCAGGCAGTCCCAAACCATGCCCCTTCTGCAGCTTGCCCATCTAGCCACTCAGAACATCTCTTTCAGAACACATCAAAAAGTTAAGGGTTACAGATCCACTGATACGGGCTTCTCTCCAGATCTGCTCTAGTTTGTTGCTTCTAAGATTAGTGACAGTGGCCAGCGTGCCTCATGAATGTCCCATAGGATCCACAGCACGGGTAGGAGGAGAGCAGAATTCAGTTCAATAGCAAAAGATGAAGCAACTGTTCAATGTCCAATTCTGTACCTGGAATAGCAGAGGATATAGAAATACAGGACCCCGTCCCAGCCTTTCAGAGGCTGCAATGTGGGGGGGGGGGGGGGGGGAATGGATACCTAATCTTCACTTATGGAACAAAAAATGCAGAATGGGCAATGGGTATGTACAAAGGTTGGTCGGGAAGATTGCTTTTTGGCTGGACGATCTCAAGTAAATTATTTCAAGTCCCCGCACCAGTGTCTCATCTGCAAAATGGGGACAGTAATTCAAAGCCCTCTCCCAGAGCTGTTGGAAGGATTGAGAAAGGTAATAAATATAAAGCGTTTAGCACTGTGTCTAGCTTCTTATAAAGCTGAATAAATGAGAGCTGCCCTCCTCATCACCATCATTTCTGTAGTTGTCAAATCCAAACATTTATTAGGCAATTCCACATGCTGGGGGGTAGTGTGTGTGCAAGAATGAAGGCTCACACTCCCTCCTCTCAAGCTCTCTAGGTAATTACAGATCAGGGTGGCTTATTCACTCCTCCTGCCAAAATACAAAACAAAACAAAACAAAACAACAACCCCAAAACAACTTTGTCACATTTAGAGACAAAGGTCAAAATAAATCCTATCGCAAAAGAGAGAGAGAGGGCATGAGAGCGCGCGTAAGTAGAGATGCAATCGTTGTAAATGGAGGATATCCACCTGCTATCGTATTTCTGCTGAAGGATCCTTGTTTGCCAGGACACAGCGAGGAAGTGTGAGAAGGGTGTGAGATGGCATTAAGCCAAATCCACCTAGAAGCAGACCAGCCTCTGACAGAGGATTAGAAAGGAGAGGACTAGGGGTTAAGGACAAAATTATTAGAGCCGCAGATAAAACAAAAATTCTTGGTGCTCGAGGAGTAAACCGAATTAACCTAGGTGTGTGAATGCAGGCCCCCAGGGCTGGCAGTGAGCGGAGAGGGTAAATATTCCCTAGCTTGATCCAGCAGTGAAAGCTTAGTGGGCTGAACAATGTTATAGAGTAACAACAAAAAGAAGACGTGATCAAAAAAACCAAAACCAAAACCACAAAGGAACGCTTATTTTTTCCTCTGTGGATTACTGGGACAGACACGGAATTCAGAAGCCAGCTGGAGGGAGCGGTGTAGTCCCAGATTTGAGAAAAGAACAAGGAAAAGGGAATTCCTGCCAATCAAGCAAGCTTTTCAAGGTGGCTTTACTGGCCCTGGAAAGAGTATGTACAGAAAGGACAACACGCTAATTTCCTTGGGGTAACCCAATCCAGTAAGAAAATTAAGGAGACGTGAAACCGCACAATTCCAAAGCTGTGTCGGTCTTAAGTCATGGGAGTTGCCTTGAGGAGATTAGAATACCAAATGGGGTCCACTGGAGATTTCCTCTACCTAAAGAAATCTATTGCCAACATAAATAAGAATCTTCACTTTATAGGAGGAACCTAAAGAAAGGCTAGCTGGTGATAGGCCTTAATCCCCTCAACATAAATCAAGGCCTTACAGTTCCTCACCACTACCTTGTAGGTACTGGAACTTATTAAAGTCAGTGGCAGTTCCACTGGACCCTAATAAAACAGTTTCTGTGGAACTAACTATACCATTTAATTTCAGTCTTTCCTCGGCATGCTAGTATATGCTTTCTGAATAGCGTCTACATCCACGTTAAGGCTCTCAAACATTTGCACAGGAGACGGGGACAAAGAGAAGTTGACCATGCTGTTGTGTGTTAAGCAATTAAGGTAATAAAACAGAATCAGAGGAGTTTTGTCTGTTAAAAAGTCTGACCATTTTTTTTTTTAACTTTTATTTATCTATTTATTTGAAAAAGGGGAGGGAGGGGCAGAGAGGGAGAGAGAGAATCCCAAGCAGGCTCTGCGAGGGGCATGGGGCTCCAACTCACAAACCATGAGACAGTGACCTGAGCTGAAATCAAGAGTCAGTCGCTTAACCGACTGAGCCACCCAGGCTCCCCAAAAAGCCTGAACATTCTTAATTATTACTCAGAGTTAAGTAACATAAGACCAGATCCCTTTACTGTGTTGTCACTGAGTAAATCATTCAGGTAGAGTTTTTGCCCTTGTGTGTGCGGGCAGAGAATGTGCTCTGCAAATCCACGGTGGTACCATCATCATTACTGTGTTATTTTTTGTAACTGCTAAAGCCAACCTAAAATCCAATGTCTCCGAAAATGACGGTTCCTAGCTATGTTAACATGGTCATAATACTAATGTTAAAAAATTACAAGCGATATTGAAATATTTTGCTCAAAGAGATCAAAGCGCCTTGGCTGACGGTGGCCCAAGAACGTCACTGCAAAAATCACCAATAAATTATACGGATCAGCTGGATAGCAGTTATACTAAACAGAACTCCATACTTTGAGATGCCGTAAGATGGCCGCAACGGGGTAATAATGACCTATTTATTTGAGGCAAAGAAAGGGAATGGCAGTGATGAGAATATATGTATGTCAGTACTCTTAACTGCCTGAAGCCTTTAGGTAAAAATAATTTCTGCTCACAGTCTCAAATATTTCTTCCAAACAGAAGGGTGCACTGTGACTTGATAAATTTCCCCTTGAAACAGATATCATGACAATTAGGTTGTTGCAAAACACAACTTGATCTGGAGTAGAAGGGTACACGCAGGCAACATAGGTGCCTTTCTTAAATAATCCACTTTAAAAAAAAAAAACCTTGCTGATTTTCTAAAACTCAATTAGCAGATGTACTGTCAAGGCAGAAACAGCACATGTTCTGGGCAAAAGAAATCAAGTAAGTACAATATACTGTCGCCATTAAATAAGGGTGTTAACAGCAAGGTAATTTATTTTAAGGGCGGAACAATGTCTGACATGTATAGACATTTTTGACTGCTAATTCGTGTACACGGGTAAGGTTTAGGAGACAGAATCAAAGTGGATTTTAATTTATACCAATAATAGTATTCTCTATAACTTCAATATTTGCTACCCCCCCCCCACCCCCCAATTTCTGAAAACACAACACTGGCACTGGAGAAGCCTGTTCACTCAAGAGCAAGTTTCCCGTAGTAAACTAGAAGTTGCTAGGACATTTATTCACAAGACAGACAAAGCACATTGTCTAAGAAAAGAAAAAAAAATTTTTTTGATTAGTAAAGACCATTTCAGCGGGGTTGGTTAGGGCTGGAGGGAGGGTGGGGGTGCCGTTGGCTTATAAATTCCTTATTCAAGTGGCTTAACTCATGGATTCTTTCCTGAAACCTCATTTTGCTAGAAGCTCTATTTAAATGGCATTACACCACACACTAGCACTGACTGGATTCTACTCCATCCACAATACAGGGGATTGCCACCTGAAGGGGGTGACGGGGCAAATCTCAAAGCCAGAAGCCCAGATGAGAAAGGGGGAAGGGAGCACACGTCTATACAGTGCTAGGCACTGTGCTGGTCGCTCTGCACACGTTTCCCTATCAAACTCCTGGAGTTCTCAATATCCCCACGTCAGAGACTAAGAACCTGAGACCCAGAAACATTCAAACAAGTCTCCTAGCGTAATTCAGCTAAGTGTCGGAGCTGGTGTTCGAACCCAGTTCCGTCAGCTTCTCTGGCCCCATACGGTTTGTAGTTTTTAGCCAGCCAACATCGGGATCGGCTGCCAAGGTTCTACTGGCTCAGCCTTGGAAAATTTACTTGTTTTTAAAGAGGATTATTTCCCTACGAGCAACTTCTGATATTTTTTTTTAATTTCCATAATTTATCCAGAACACAATTACACACTTCAAGATGAGAGAGAAACTGTCCTGAATGTAAAACACCTTGTTTACTACCGCTTCTCTCTTTCAGCACTCAGCACACTTTGCCCCTGGAGAATGCCTTTATTACCAGTGCATGGCGGGCATTGGCCAGCACCGAGAGCTCGCCCCCGCGGCCTGGCTGTTGATCAAGAAAGCACTTCATTTACACCGGGGGAGTCTCTCCAGTCAAGTCTATAATAAAAGGGCAAGTCATAGTTAGAACAGAATTTGGTTTATACTATGGCAACTATGTAAACTCTTACTGACACTGAGGAACGTGGAGCACTCTTAAGTGGGAAGATAGTTTGCCCAGAGAAAGAGCAAATAGAGTCCCCTGACCTACTCCTTCAGTAGCAAAATCGTATCAGGGAAACCTTTTTAATCCCCCCAACTCTGCTATATGTTAGACTGAACCTCACATTAAATCAGCACAGTCAGGGGGCGCCTGGGTGGCGCAGTCGGTTAAGCGTCCGACTTCAGCCAGGTCACGATCTCGCGGTCCGTGGGTTCGAGCCCCGCGTCAGGCTCTGGGCTGACGGCTCGGAGCCTGGAGCCTGTTTCCGAGTCTGTGTCTCCCTCTCTCTCTGCCCCTCCCCCGTTCATGCTCTGTCTCTCTCTGTCCCAAAAAAAATAAATTAAAAAACATTGAAAAAAAAAAATTTAAAAAAAAAGGAAGAAAAAAAAAAAAAGAAGTAAATCAGCACAGTCAGGTTGTCTATCAAAATAGGCAAAAGTCAAACCAAAAATACAGATTGTTGAAAAAAAAAATCCTGCCAATGATCAATGTAGCTGTTAACTTCAAGGAGCCACCACAGTTCTGGAAATTTTGCCCTAATTAAAGGCTCAGGAATATGAATTCTTCTCCTCTAAGAGGTATCTAAGTTTAGACTTTCCAAAGAGTCAAAAAACTTGTTTATGAGAACTTTATATTTTATTAGTCTGTGAGCCCTCTGTGTCTTTAAAAAATTTTTTTTCCAATGTTTATTTTATTTTTGAGAGAGAGAGAGAGACACACACACACAGCGTGAGCAGGGGAGGGGCAGAGAGAGACACAGAATCTGAAGCAGGCTCTAGGCTCTGAGCTGTCAGGACAGAGTCCAACGTGGGGCTCGAACTCACGAACCACGAGATCATGACCTGAGCCGAAGTTGGACGCTCAACTGACTGAGCCACCCAGGCATCTGGAGCCCTCTGTGTCTTAAAGTTTCAAATGGCTTTCCTCCATTCTCCTTTCTATGAGATCCCCATTTTTATAACCATGTTAAAGTATGTGCCCAACCCTTACCTCTACCCAAACAAAACCATCACCAACAGAGGCCTGGTGATTCCTGGGACGCTTCTGAGAGCTAGCACTAGAAATGAGTACATTTCAGGAAAAGAAAATTAAGATTCTGTTGAAACCCAGAGGGAAAAAAAATCTTTCTAAATGCGTATGTTCCCCCAAGTCAACGTAAACACAGTGTTCACGACAAATCATTAACAAAGCCATTAAGATTTGATTTCTATCTAAGCAATTATTGTCAGCATATTTTGTACATTTCCTTTAAAAGACTCAATCCTATCTTTCAATTCATTAAACTGTTCCTTGCATTTACAGCGTTTTATATCAAATCAGAAACCTATTTGAATTAATAAGAATTACAGTAAAAGTAATTTGAAAATAAATTATTTGAAGTTCAAGCCACGAAGGCTCTTGATGAAAGAGTTTAGTCCCATTTAAACATTACAGGAACGTTTTCAGTCATCCAAAGTGTAGATGAGAGACAGTGAGAACCAGTGTCCAAAAGGAGGAGTCCATCAGCATGCACCAAGGTTAAGGGCAAGACCACTTCAACATAAATATAATTCTTTATTTCAGAGAGAGGTGATACTTCAACCTTTGTGGATACTTGAATATTTATTTAAAATCAAAAGCATTCAATCCGTCTGCTGTTTACAAAGCTTCTCTTAACCTTTTTGATCCCCGTCCATGTTCTGCTATCCCAAACAGTGAAGTTGAAATATGTCGATTGTCTGTTCCAAGGACTGCTACTCCTGGTCAAAGTAATTACGAATGCGAACTGCACGGCTCATAAGCCTGGAGTTCGAATAAACCGAGTCCACAAATAACTGCAACATCGACCAAAACATTTCATTTGTGTCCCCTTCTTCTTCATAGAACGCTTATGAAATCAAAGGTCAACAGAACTGAAAGGAACGGGGGGATCGACGCTCTCATTTCATGGATGAAGATACTGAGGCCCGGCCAAAAGCAGAGGCCACATCTCCTAACGGGTCACCAAGGTATTTCTGTTCTTGGCTATTTCTGAATAACATTTATGGATTTGTTTCTAATTACGGAAGTGA
The DNA here is from genome assembly GCF_028018385.1 of Neofelis nebulosa. NCBI lineage: Eukaryota > Metazoa > Chordata > Mammalia > Carnivora > Felidae > Neofelis > Neofelis nebulosa. The sequence continues at coordinate 13,065,950 of NC_080791.1, forward strand.
TAGATGCTCAAGGTTTCTTGTTTGTTTGTTTTGTTTTTTTAAGCTTTGTTTTACAGGTAGCATCTAGAATGCTATATATCCTACGGTATGGAGATGGTCAGGATCTCATTAAGAATCTCCTACAATAGGGGCGCCTGGATGGCGCAGTCGGTTAAGCGTCCGACTTCAGCCAGGTCACGATCTCGCAGTCCGTGAGTTCGAGCCCCGCGTCAGGCTCTGGGCTGATGGCTCGGAGCCTGGAGCCTGTTTCCGATTCTGTGTCTCCCTCTCTCTCTGCCCCTCCCCCGTTCATGCTCTGTCTCTCTCTGTCCCAAAAATAAAAAAAAAAAAAAAAAAAAAAAACGTTGAAAAAAGAATCTCCTACAATAGAATTAGTGTCCTGTCACTTGAGCTTCTGGAAGGAAAAATACACCGAATTTAATCTAATCTCCTTTTATAATCAGTTAAAAAAAGGTGAGGCAAATTTTTGAACGGCAAGCTAAAGAGTAATCTTCCTCAGTGCTGGTTTTTTCTTCAATTAAAATTGTTGATTTCCCCTGAATACAAAACAAAAAAATATCATCTGACACCACATTAAGCTATTCATGAATATTCTGTATACACATTCTTGTTTAGTTGACTAATGGCAAATTAACGCTCTCTATTTTAGCTTAAACACATACTATAGGTATGTTTGATTAGCATTGAATTCCAAAAGCTGATTACTATGCATGCTTTGATTATGTAATTACATAATAGAGTATAATGGCTCCTTTGGAGTCATTATGATCTATATGGCAAATATGTTTCAGTTTTGCTATAGTTTAAATACACGTTGAGATGACAGCTCGTAACAAGGCTCCACTTTTCAGTCTTATCAGCTAAATGGGCATTTCCCCATTCATCGTAACATCTCCTTGACACCAATTAAGGCCTATTGTGTCAGGCTGCATGCACTCTGCGAAATTCCCTTTGTTTTCTTGGCATTCAAAAAAGGACATTAATTTAAAAAGCTGTATTAAGCAAAAGGCCTGGTTTAAAAAAAAAAAGGCTGAAATTCCATCCTTCATCCACCCTTTGAAAAGTCTGCAGGGAATCACATCTGGTTCATCAATCACTGTTCAGAAAACCACAAGGGGGTTAAAGATGGAATTTCACCTTTAACTCCAAAATGCACATAATGGGAGATCAGCCAAGAATACTGATGCTGGTGGCCATGGCTGGCCACAACGCGTTCCGCTCAGGGTCTAACTAAACATCAACCACACCAAGTTATACAAAGGTCCAGTTCTGCAAATCTCAGGGCTTGCAAATCTCAGGGCTTGCAAATCCCTTGTATTTTGAAGCTGCTTTTGGAAGGGGTAGCTATGAAACAGCACAGCCAGATTTTACCTCCATGGTTCCCAAGGCTAATTTTTGATGTATCCAAGGCCAACAACATTTACCTGGTAAAAAGATTTTGGATAATTCCGCATCAACTTAGAAACCGGAGCCATCGGGTTTTAAAAGAGGACAAAACGTTATTTTAAAGAATTACGTTAAGTTCCCCCTGTCCCCATGAAATCCTTTAATCTTGTACTACCTCATTTGCAAGAATTGCTGTTTCTGCTCTTTGCTTCCAAGAGAGCGATCCCCGATCCATGCAGAACCAAAAGCACCCAGAGTCTTAACTTTAAATCAAGCTGTTTTTACCTTTGTGTCTATTGGTTTTCAACATTAGGGCTGAAGAGCTGAGGTCAAGCACAGTCCAACTGGTATTTACATATAGGAGGAGAATCTCTTGTGTGAAAGGAAACATTGATTAGAGGTGTGAAAACTCTTTCCAAGGAAGACAGGGACAAAAGAAAGTACTTAGAGTGTCTGTGCCTGTGCTATTTCAATTGTAACCATCACATTAGCTGCCTTCCTGTTAAAAGACTCTGGGCTCAATAGGACTTTTTAATCAGAGCCCCCAGCACTAAAGGGGCCAAGCAATTATGACTCTTAAGGTCTAAGCTGCTGCATCCCATAAAATGGAGAGGTGCAATCCCCTCTATGATGATGTTTATCGGCAGTCCTAGCCATCCACTAAGGACTAGAACCAGCTTTTCCACTAAATTTCGCTTATCAAGGAAACGAAGGGCAATCAAAGAAATGAACGTACAAATAAACTATAAAAGAGTAATAATCACTGAATTGTTTGGCTCTTTACACTGAAAGGTGAAAATCCTAGACTTGTTTTCGCCACGACTTCCTTTTCATAGCTGGGCAGGTTTTGTGGCTTTTGGCTGATGAGAAAGATGGCATCTGTTTTTGGAGGGAGGAGAGCCCAACCCTGAAGAAAAACTCCCCCCCGGGCGGAGAGGTTTTACAAGAATTAAAAAAAGAACCCTCGACGTCGAAAAGTCACTTTTATTTGCTGGTTAGGACGGCAATGAAGTCACCCTGTGGGAAGAGGTCTTCTAAGCCTGCTAAATCTGCTTAGAGGCTCTTGGGAGAAAGGGGGCTCTTAAAAATGTTCATTAAAAAATAACGACCGCCATCCAACTTGGACTTTGGAGGAGAACGATCTGAAGACAGAGGCTTCTTACAAAACTAATTGTGTTGGCAAAGCAAGTAGTTTCTTCTCAATGGATTTGATTCTGTGATGCTCGTTTATGGCAAAAGAAGAAAAAAAATGAACAGTTTTAGACTGAGCTGCTCCATAGCAATTCAAAGCTGGGTGGTGTTCCAGCATTTCAAAACAGATTATTTCTCTTAGACAAAATGTGAAGGCCAACTGTTGATCTTGTGCCTCAACCGCTCTGCTAATGAACTGATAATATGATATTCTATTCCCTGGGATAGATCAAATGACGACTTTGTAGAGGGAGAGCTGGGCGTGTGAAATTCTGCTGTCTGTGCGCATGGGCTATTGGGGAAGAAAATCCTATCCCACCAGGGAGGGATCCTGGAGACAGAAGCTGGTAGCTGACAAAACGCAGGCTGTCACACCCTCCAGCAGGGTGGTCTTGTGTCCACACCAGCTCAGGCCTGGGATGACGGGAATCGACAATCTTAATTCACATACAGAGCTATCTGCCTTTCCCAAACCACATGCTACTCATAACGAAAGGTGAAGAGTGCTCGCTTCGGCAGCACATATACGAAAGGTGAAGATTTACATGAGTAAAACTCAAAATACATACTGAAATTTTTGGAAACCCACAAAGGAAGATGTAAACATTAGGTTATATTATTCCTAAAAAGACTCAAGGCAACTTGGACTTCTCTCTTACCCCAGAAGACCTATTAACAGCCCAACCATTTGTAACATACGCTGCAACGGCCTCCAGTGAGCTCTCACCCTGCAAGGAAATACAATGTTGCCTCTTTTTCTAACCAAACGAAAAATCTAGGATTTCAAGGCTCTGTGGATGGCCTACTCTACTGTGGTTACTTTTACGTAAGTGATATTTGTCAATGCCCCTAAGTCACAAGCTGATTAGAGATGCAGCCTGTCTGTGACAGTTGTGGTTACTAACTGCTCCTCTGTAAGTACTTTAAATTGAATTTCCTTAGGACTCCAACCTCAAGTCTCAATGAAGAGGGCCCACGTACTTCGCTTATTTTTTATGCTCTGATTTTAAGCACCTAATTTAATATCATTTTCCCTTTGATAAGAGGTACCATGATTAAACTTGGGTCATTTTTTGCTTGAACTCACTAAAAGCGGATTCTTCTTTTTTCTTCACATTTGCCTCCAGGACGTCAGAAGACTAACAATAAGTATAAGATATTTAAAATCACAAGGCTATAACATGTAACAATAATTATTATACACAGGGAAGAAGAGGGAAGTGACGGCTTTCCTCCAAGTCTAGAGGCAAGAGAAACAAATTATTTCTTTTCCACAGTGTTCATTATTATTTAAAAAAATTTTTAATATCCTGAAAGCTCCCACTATTTCCTGAGGGGGTATTATTTTAATCATCGGCCTGGTAACAATAGCTAATATATTTTTTAAATGTTTTCTATGTGCCAGGCGCTATACTTCTTTACATTTTCTCATTTATCCCTCACAATAATCGATATGGGGTTCATTTTATTTTAGCATCCTCCCCATTATACAGACGAGGAAACAGATTTCGGGAGGTTAATTGAGTGGTTGGAACCGATATCTGAACCCATGCCTATTTAACTCTAGATCTGGTGCTATTAACAATTACACGGTATTAATGAGGCTTTATGATGCCAAAAGAACAGAGGGGAACTACTGGAAGAATCTACTGTATCTCATTTCTGTGATTTAGGAATAAAACTAAAGTAATACTCTAAGCACATAAGGGAAGCTTAGCAGCAATCAGTGCGTTCTAATATCGCAACACTCATAAAATGAGCTCTACGTGCTCTATACCCACAGCCTAAACACTGGCCCTTCAGTATTTAGCGGAAAGATGCCTGTTCCGCCAAAGGGTCCGAATTCAAAGACAGCTCAACTGCACCTTCAAGCATTTACAGTATCTGCTTCGAGGGTGTTCATTAGTATTGACAATCTACGTGACTGAAATTTGGCTGCAACAGCAAGCCTCTCTCTACATCTCCTTGTTCATTTTCCCTGCCAACAAGAGCCATTGAAAATCTTCCAAATTCAAAGCTTAGAGCCGACAGGACAAGCGAGTGAGGATATCAGTTGGAACACATCAGATATGGACTTAGAGTGAATGTCAGCTTCAACTGACATTACTACAGAAACAGAAAACGAGGAGATGGGAGGGGATGGAGGTTTCATATTCTCATTCTAGAGAGTACGCCGAGTGTGTGTAATATGGTTTGTGCAAGAAACAGCTGTAAACCCATGATAATCATCGTGCTGAATAATGCTGCGACATTCAACTTACTCACATCTCCTACCCCAGGAAGCCAAATAGCTTCGGACTATTATATGAACTGACAGTTTCTTAGCTGGAAAATCGGGGTCCATGACTAAGGCCCTTATTGGTAAGTTATTCCCTGTATCCTCTGTCAGTCATAAAGCAAGTGGTGGTGTTTTTCACCTCTGGGCTCTTGAGTTGCTGGTCGCAGCTGAGTCTGGAGGGGGCATGCGAGTGAGAAAGCTCCTGTGATGTCAGGGTCTGAAGAACGGACTGCATATGGAGAGCGGCCAAAGGAATTCCAGATTCTACTTTTCGTGACTGTTGAGACCCTCCTCCCCCCCACCCCGCAAAGCCTGTGTCAGTCAGATACGCACTGTAACCATCTACATTGGTGCCATCATAAAAAATGACTTGATGAGTATCATCTGAGTGTGGGTTGCTGGTTAATCGCTGAAATTAGAGACAAGTGACAAGGACACGTGCCTGGTCTTTCCCTCGTAAGTGGGTACTGGAGGAGAAATGAGACCATCAGGACTTGGAGAACAGGAGTGTGTGCTGTGGTTTGAAGCCTACTGGCGGGACAACTGGGAGCAACTCTGAAAGTCTAAATCTGTTTTTAGATTTAGAAAGGGTAAACGGTATCTTTCTCTGGGGTTGTTGGAAGAATCGAGGGAGGAAACGCATGTCACGGTATTTTTTTTGTAAGCTCCAAAAAATGCTAAGTAAGTGACAGAATCTTCTCCACCAACTTCTTCATTAGCATCATCACTAACTCCATGAGGCCTCTGTCTATATATCCAGGACCTTCCAACAATTCTGACAATTGTCCAGAATTCGCTGCAATTTTTCCCATGTCAGAGCTCTCGCGATTATTCTTTTCATTTTAAGGCTAACTTAAAAAAAAAAAAAAACACAGAGCAAATTAAAAACATCTTCATCACTTACGTTAAAGGGCAAACTAAAGCTGTCCCAAGAAAAGTATAAGGCAGACAGCACGTGCAGGCAGAGGGCTGGATATCTGCAATTAGGTTCAGTTTACAGCATTAAACACATGACTTGTATTTGGGTTTCCCCCATTTAACTGTAGGACCACGCGTAGTTCTGAGGACAATCCTGTGTCCTCAGGATGTGAAGGGTCACCCGTGTCAGGTTACACAGCATCCTCAGTGGAAAACCAGGCTGGCATCCTGAGGGATTAGAACATTGCACAGAAGTGACCCTCCTGTAGCACTGGATCTCTAAATGCCACAATTACAGTGAAATGAGGGGCGCCTGGGTGACTCTGTCGGCTGAACATCCGACTTTGGCTCAGGGCATGATCTCCTGGTTTGTGGGTGTGAGCCCTGCGTCAGGCTTCGCGCTAACAGACTGGGGCCTGCCTGGGATTCTCTCTCCCTCTCTCTGTCCCTCCCCTGCGTGCTCTCTCTCTCTCAAAAATATGCATAAAAATATTCAAAACAAACAAAATGGAACAAAAGCAATTTCCACAGAGCTTGTTGACCTCCCCACTTTCTTGTCCTGTGCTTCTATCCAGGGAAGACCCCAGGAGTTAACGGAATGTGTAGGATTACCAGGCCCTTCTCTGAATAATCTCAGCCAGTGAGGCCTGTGTGTGTGTCCTCTGTCACTTCCCTCCAGTGCTGGCTGTCACTTCTCGCAGACGATTCTTTCCTTTATCATTAAGTGCAAGAGCTTTGTGAAAGCTACTGGCGTTGAGATCTTTCCTGCTTATTAATGAGTTCCTGGGTGTGTCCAGGGTATCCGAGGTCTTTAGAAACCTAACCTTCAACTAAGTGCTGTGCTACTAAGCGTGAGGGGGTGTGATTTTTCCCCCTTCGTGTGACACTGGAGGAAAGAAAAGTGCATAGACAAAATAATATTTGGTTTAGTTTGACAATTACACTTTGACACTAATAGACGTTCTTAGGGGAAAACAGACCTTTGGATGTAAGAAGCAAATCAATAAAGAAATTGGGGACTGACACTAGGTATTGACATTAATTTCTTATATTATCATTACTTGATCCAAAGTACCCATTACTATTCTATTTATAAAAGCAGGGAAGCTGACCGTGGAGGAATCCCTACCCGTCCTGCAGGATCCAGCTCAAAGTCATTAGCTTTCTCTGTGGAACCCCGATGTCTCCCCAGGTTTCTAGGCTTCTGGCTCATGGTGCCTTGTACTTGCCCTGGTCTCTGCACTCACTACACTGAGACTCTGTGGGCTGTCTCCTTCTTCTGATGCTGATCTGGGTTCAAATGTTGGTGCCAGACTCCGGAGAGGCTCCTTTAGCCCTCTAAACCTCAGGTTTCTCACATGTAGTACAGGCATACAAGTATCTCTCTCCCTAGGTTATTCTGAGAACCAGTTGAGACCAGCAGCCTATTTGTGCTGCAGGAGACTTGGCACACGGGTCGTGTGCCCCCCAGCCTAGGTTCCTTCTTCACCTTTGTATTTCCAAAGCATCACACAGTGTCGGCTTACACAGCGATCGTTTGGTGCAAGCTTTCGAATGAAGCTCCTAAGTGAAGGGCTGTTTTAAGACCTTCACAGGTCCCGGACACTCTCATTTTAGGAGAGAAATAAAAATATATTAAGGTGTACCATGCCCTACCTTAAGTATAGTTTTGAATAAAAAATTGCAAGTGATTTCTGTCATTATGCTTTTGGAATGATAACTCCAACCGCATATTTCGTTCTGAAGCCAACGGTTCTCTTTGGCACGGCTCAAACATTTTCACAAGGCTCTTGGAAAGACGTGGGGCATAGTATTGTGTCTCTAGTGCTCGACGGAGAAAGAACCCAGCTTCAAGAAGTTCCCGATGTTGAGGGAGACAGACACATGTACGCACAATGACAACACGAAGTGGTATTCTAACGTGCTCTGGGAGCCTGGAGGAGGCCGAGGGGGGACGACTCCTTCGGGGTGGGGGTACGGGTCCTAGAGTGGGCAAGAGGAGACATTTCAAAGAAGGATCATGACATGTTTAGAAGAAAGGGAAGAGTGTAGTGTGCTCTGAAAAGTGAGAGGAAGGGACACTTTCTGGAAAGGTCATTAGGTCCAGGTATTGAAGGGCATGGTATGCCAGGCCAGGGAATTTGCACTTTATCTTGTAATTAATAGGGGGCTAGTAAGCAATTTTAATCCAGGAGGTGATATGATCACACCTGCGTTTTGAAAGATAATGTCTAGGAGGAGAGGGAGGGAAGACTGCAGGTAGGGAAAGGGCCTGAGCCAAGATCAGTTAAGAGACTCCTGCCAGAGTGCTCAGAGCTGATAAGAGCCGGTCAGGAAGTACGGGAGAGGACAGCAGAGCCCAGGGTGGAGGAGAAAGAGCAAGGAGATGAGAATGTTCGAGGTGAGAGAGGCACATGGGCTTTCGCATCAGCAGGTTTTCCGTTCTGCAGAGGGGAATGACCGTTCCTTTGTCACCTCAACAGAACCCCAGTGCATGTTCAGGAAAGACCAGCAGCGAGCTAACTTTATAAAGGAGTTAGAAGGCAAGTGCACACACATTCTCATGACTTCTGCTATTCGCTGCTGAGATGGGTTTTGGTAGCGCTCACCGGTACCAGAAACATAATCAGGGAACCTGTGTCCCACACTCCCACCCCCATTAGAGCCCTGCTATTCAGCGTGGGAACAGCAACAGTTTTGAAAATCCCAGGGATGTTATTAAAATAATCTCAAAGTCATATCGGACCTCCTGGGTCAGAATCTGCATTTTAACAACAGACTCCGGTCATTCATACGCAGGGTCTGAGGAGCTCGGGCGTAGAGCCCAGTAATTCTAATTGCTCCCTGACATCGTGTGCACAAACAGGAGACTGCTGGCTTACCCAAGGAAGACCTTAGAACAGGTGTGTTCCTCCAACAACCTGTTTCAAGGAAACTGGTGCATCAGTGAGTCATGGGATAAAGAAGGTCATGAACCACTACCAAGTGATTCTCCAGGGACAAATGTGGCTTCAGCAACTTTTTTTTTTTAATGTTCATTTATTTTTGAGACAGAGGGAGACAGAGCATGAGCAGGGGAGGGGCAGAGAGAGAGAGGGAGACACAGAATCCGAAGCAGGCTCCAGGCCCCGAGCTGTCGGCACAGAGCCCGACACAGGGCTTGAACTCACAGACAGCGAGATCATGACCTGAGCCCAAGTCGGACGCTCAACTGACTGAGCCACCCAGGCACCCCTTTTTGTTTTGTTTTTAATGTTTATTTACTTTTAAGAGAAAGAGAGACAGAGTGTGAGCAGGGGAGGGGCAGAGAGGGAGGGAGACACAGAATCCGAAGCAGGCTCCAGGCTGTGAGCCATCAGCATAGAGCCCAATGCGGGGCTCGAACTCATGAACTGCGAGATCACAACCTGAGCTGAAGTCGGATGCTCAACCGACTGAGCCACCCAGGGGCTCCTCAGCAACTTCGTATTTAAAAACAGATTTTGAAACATTCAAGTTCGCATGAAGATAAACTGATGCGGATCGCTCTCAAAGTCAAAGGCAACTAGAATCTAGTATTCTTCCTCGAGTTTCACAGAGGAACCGTCACACAAACGAAAAATCCTCTCCCACAACAGCTACCCGACTGCAACCAAAGCCAACACATTATCGTGCATTCCGCTGCAAAAAATGTTGTAGCCGGCAAGCTCCCACCTAGTGGGTCTGTCAGTTCACACGCGGGACCTGCTTCATTTTCACTTCTCCGGTTTTACTGTTACTGTATGTTCTGTGCCAGTGTGTGTTGAGCCGGTGGTGACAAAACAACAAATAGGGAAATAAAGCAAGTGGTCCACAATGAAAACCGCAAAGAGGCTGCTGAGGTTGCGACAAAAGTGATGAAATCCAACTACGTGATTGGAAGGGAGGGGAGAAAAAAGCTCTCCTTCCTACCCATTACGGCGGGCCTTTTCACTCTGCGTCTGTAGATCAAATTTGCTGCAAAAATACAGGTAATGACATAAACAGAAGCTTAAGAGAAACAGTAAGAGCCTTAAGCTGGAGGCGGAAAAGAAGCAGGCGCAGAAAGAGCCTCGTAGAACGCTCAGGGGAAGAAGAGGTAAGCAAGTGTCACTTCCCTGTGGCCTCTTAATGAACATCCACACATCAGCCCGGAATGCGCCCTGCCACCCGGACCAGGCTGATGGCATCCTTAGCTCAGAACACTCACCTTGAAAAGCTTGGGGGAGTTGCTTCCTAACATTCTGAGGCTTTACGTACCCAGAATTTCAACCCGTGTGTAGGTTTCCAAATAAGCCTTTATAATTTTTTTTTTTTTTTTTTTGGTTGGGGGGAAGGAGGGTGGGGCAGCACAATGGTCCTTGCCACGTCTTATAGCTTCTGTCCTTTCTATTTCTTAACCTAGGGCAATCGCAACTGGCTGGCACTTCATTCCTCCGACAGATTTGTTCTCGTCTGAAGGCTTTCGGCGTTTCTACCACTGACGTGCCCAGATGCCTTTACTGCAGTGGAAGCAGATCTCTGAACGGTTTTCTGCTGGGTTACTAAAGCGCAGTTTCAGAGAGAATAATGTTCTGAATTTTGGGCTCTTAAAAAAGTCGTTAGGTTTACGGGCAGTCATGCTTGTCACATTTAGAGTGTGAATTACGTACTTCACGGAAACACAGTTAAACCCCCACAGTTGTGCGCGGCCATAATTTCTGCAGAGAAAAGACCAACAATCGGGCAACTTTATTACGACTACTTTTCATGGATAAGATGCCAAAATCAACCCTCTCAACATTATAAGGTAGTTTTTCTTTTTAAAAAAGTTTTGTTTTTTTTTTTTTTAAATAAAGAAAAAGAAAAAAAGAAAACCCCTAATGGGCTACTTGCTGTTCTATTCACTTTTTAGATTTGTCAATTTTTGAGTGACTGCCAGCACCAGGGACGCTTTGTAGCACCTTGTACTTGGGATATAATAAAAACATGAAATGATTAAAAATACTGTGAGTGTAACTGCAGAAGGGACTATATATTCTGGGCCCCAAGGAAGGCCGTTTCTTTACAGAATCAGACAGACTCCATTTATGTTATTAAATTGTAGCACTATTCACTGTCCAGGCTGGAAGCTTCCCGACATGTCAAAAGCACTAATATGTCCAAAGCACATATGAGAACATTAACCTTTAGAATGCTGGTGTCCTCTTGCCTTATAAATCAGGACTGCGGGAATTCTATATCCTGTTCTAGGACATCAGTTACAGGTCACAAATGTTTATCGGTCAAAAAACTGTTTCTTTTTACCACTAATTTCCCTATGAATAATAATGATTAAAAAAACGATGAGGGTTGTAGAGTTCATAAACAGAATGGTTTGTATACATGGTACGACTAAATAATACAAATAATAAAAGCACCAATGAAATGCTGCTGCTTTGAACCCTAGCTCTGTGCCAGGCACTGTGGTGGTAGTTTTTTGGTTTTGTGTTTTTAAAGGAAAGGTTTTTATTTTATTATTTTAGTATTTTATTCCTTTATTTTCAGAGAGAGAGAGAGAGAGAGAGAGAGAGAGAGAGAGAGAATGTGAGTGGAAGAGGGACAGAGAGAGACACAGAATCTGAAGCAGGCTCCAGGCTCTGAGCTGTCAGCACAGAGCCCGACGTGGGGCTCAAACCCACAAACCGCTAGATCATGACCTGAGCAGAAGTCAGACGCTCAACTGACTGAGCCACCCAGGCACCCCACTATGGTGGTTGTTTTGCACACATCCGCTCAACTTTTTTTGGAATGCATCAGAATTACCCAGAGGTCTCACTTGCTGCCCTCCCCCACCCCCCAGGGTTTCTAATTTGGCAGGGCTGGGGTAGGGCCCGAGAATTTGCATTTCTTTCAAGTTCACAGGTGCCCCTGATGCTGCTGATCCAGGGACCACACTCTGAGGACTGGCACACATAATCTCGCTGAATCCTTCCCCCCCCCAGGGCCCTTTCACAGATGAGGAAACTGAGGCTCAGAGAGAGGTGCTACACCGCTTGCTAGCTATATAGATGTGGACAAAATACTGAACTTCTCCAGGTCTCTAGGGGGATGACCATTCCCATGAGAACTTTCCTCGTGGCCACATCCTGTCCTTTCCATCTACGTGTCAGCCCCCCGACTTTATCCGAACGTTAACCCGTGTCCCCTTTCTGCTGCCCATTCCTAGTGCTGTATCGCCTCCGATCTGTGATCTGCCAGCAGTGTTGTGATTACACGTCATGCCTGTCTTTCTATTACTCCGATATTGATAGATACAATTCTGTGGTGATGTATTGCCTGCCCTTTCAAAGGTTACTGCCAGCAGATGCTAGGGATCAATACGGTTCTTATCTGTCACAAACCACAAGAAAAGCATGGTAAACAAGGTTCAATGAAAGGCCTGTGAACAGGTCAAAGAGACAACTCAGAGGTGCACTGCGTCACCAGCTTCGTTGCCCTATAGCCTCTCCCCAAGCTGGCTTTGGATCTCAACTCTCTGTTTAAGATTTGGGTCATAGAACATGGCGGTGCTCAGAACCAGGCCCTGGGTCCAAAACCAGCCCTGGTTTTAGCCTGGCTCGTCACGGACACTGGGACATGAGGCCAAGGGGCCACAACTCTACTTTTGTTACACATGCCGCCAAGATCAGTGAGATATCTGAGCTCTCTGGAGGCAAGGGCTCAATGAATCCAAGGAGGTATCGTAGGTTCCCTTATACTTTTTTGTTGCCTCCATCCATCTTTCAATAGGCAAGGTCCGAGCTTGGGGGAAAATGAAGATAAAAGGCACATCTTTTTTTATTTCTTAAATTATTGTATTTATCTTTGAGAGACAGTTGGGGAGGGGCAGAGAGAGAGGGACACAGAATCCCAGTGCAGCCTCTGCACTATCAGCACAGAGCCCAACGCGGGGCTTGAACCCACAAACCTCGAGATCGTGCCCTGAGCTCAACTGACGGAGCCACCCAGGCACCCCACATCTTTTTTATTTTTTAGATGCTTATAGCGCTCTACATAAGAAAACCACATGATAGTTACAGATGCCCTAGAAATCTGTTTTGGTTTTATTTTACTTTTTAATCTTTAAGAACATGCAAGTCAACTTTCTGATTTTCTTTTCCTCCCAAGGGAAGAGGTGCTTTATCAGAAGAAAACAGGCCTAAGCCCCCCCCGCCCCCCCCGCCACCGCCGACCTGTTAGAGGCCTGCCCCTTTAAGACAGAGTACAGCCCAAGTGGAGGAAAGGAGTGTTTCCTCAAAGGACTCCAGGCAGGGATTTTGCCATGCAAAGGGCCCCGCTGCTCTTCTGCGCAGTTACCTCCCTCTCCCACTCCTGGCTCAAAGCCTTTCCTCCTCATTTCACCTTGGTTCCAGACTCCCATTCGCTCAGTCCTACCTCAAGCTCTGGCACCTTAGTCAATTAACTTGCTTCTCCATCAGTCTGGCCCATCCTCAGGATGACAGCTCGTCTTTACCCTCTTCTTTGAAAGTGGTTGGACTGACTTCTCTGGCTTGGTCTTAGCACAGCCTCTAATGACCCACGTGCACAGAAGAAGCCTGGGCGAACAGGGCTTAGCACTCTAACAACTCTGCCCTTCCCTGGTGTGTAGCCTGAGCGTGCCGTATCAGGAAGCTGCCAATGCAGCCAGAGGGTCTCCATCTTTGCGCCTCGTGGCCCCTGGGTGGCCTAGGTCAGACCTTCCTTTTCAGGGTGACGATGGCTACGGTTGCTGACAGCGGGTCAAATGGCCGCATGAGGATGGCTGACACTGACAGATGGCCGTGCTCATTCCCCACGTTGAAATCAATTTTAAGAAAAAGATTGCCAAATGCTTTTATTGACATTATCGGTATCTTGTAGGAATTGGCAACGTACAATTCATCCACTTGCTACCCAGGCCAGGTAGTTTCCAGCACTTAGAGGGATGTGTAAGCTGCGAGAGAGCACCCACCAGGTGGGCCCAGGGTCCCGAGGTCGTACCTAACGTGGGCACGAGGTTTTTCCTTCATAAAAACCACCGAATACGTTACTTAAAAGCAAAATGAGAAAGAGTGCACAAAAATGAAGCTATTACGAAGTGATGATTTTTGCCTTTGCCTAGCTTTCCTGAGCCCTGGAAGGATTCTCATTTTACTGAAAGCATTTGTTATTCAACGACTGCATTAGGAGTCCTGGGACCTCTACACCAGCGATTTTAAGAATTAATACCCTTCTCAAATTTTAACTTTCATGCTAATTATTAAATCATACATTCTGATGGAAGTAAAAGTAAAACAAAAAAGTATAAGTAAGAAAATCCCATAACTCTGAGATAATTATCACTGATATTTTAGTGTGTTCCTTTTTCTCGCTCTATATGGAATGTGTATGTCTAAAATTCTTAATTACTGTGTTAGAGTACATCATAGATGCAGCCCAGAAAAGTCGTTTAGAAACAATCTGAATATATATGAAGTGACATGTCTAAGTTTTACGATTTAAAAAAATGTTTCAATGAAAATCCTTCTGCATAAATATTGGTTCTGATTTCAGCGTATTTTGAGCACATCTTCATAACATCAAAAATTTCATGTACTTCTATGTTTTTACTATTCAGTTCAAAGAACCAGCCATCTATCTACTCCGTGCTACGTATTTTTTGTTGCTAAACGTAACTCAAGATAATGACTCCAACCTAAAGGAATCTGAAGATCCTTTGACCCCCTAACAAACTCTGTGGCATCCCTTAGGATCTGAGGCACATAAAACAAATGATTTTTATTCTTACTTTTAAGGCATTCAGAATCTAAAAGAATGAAATCAACTTCAAAATTTAAGTCACGGGTATGCGATTCCTATAGAAAACACTGAACACACTTGTAATGAAGGATTAAACGACGGGTGTACCCCTATTACGAAGGGCCATCAGGGAACCTTCACGGTGTCTCACGACTGGGTTATGTGCCAGCCCCATGTGCTTCCCTAGCACCCCACTCGGCTCATTTCCACACTCGTGCCAACTGCCACATGCCCCACGAAGCTGTGCCACTAAGAGAAGCAGGTGATCAGCAACTATTTCCTCGGAATCAGGCACTGTACCAAGCTATGCGAAGGAAGGGCGCCCACTTCTCTCTTTTGCCACTATCTCTTCTGCATTCCCCACATCTGGCATCTGGCAGCAAATATTTGTGGAGTGAATGAATGAGTAATAAGAGAATTAACCTTACAACTTCATTACCTCAAGCTTCCCTGTGCTCTTGAGATGTTTGTTTGTTTGTTTGTTTTAAGTAACGTTTTGACATGCTTTAAGACTTCTAGAAAAGTGTCAACAATAGTACAGTGAGTTCTCATACACTTCCCCTAATGTTAACACCTTACTTATCAGAGCTAAGAAATTAACATTGTATGATACTACTGATATACTACTGCATCTGGTGGACAGTCTCAGGAAGCACTGGTCAGAAGGTCCAGTAGAATGTCCCTCTGGTCGGGTTTCATGTTTTCTCCTGAGGGGCTGAGATCATGGCTTTAGGGAAGAATACGGCAGAGGTGATGGGCCCTCCTCCTCCCATCAGTACCGGGGGATACAGAGGTACGTGATGTAAACCTGTGCCCGTGGCAAAGGTGACGCAGGCCGGGCTTCCCCAGCGGGAAATGACTACTTTTCGCCTTCCATTTGGTAGGATCAGAGTCACTCAGGTCCAGCCCACGCTCACGGGCAAGAGGGGCATTCAGCTGCACCTCCCAGAGGGAGAGGCATCAAAGAATTGGTGAACACACGTGCATGTTAAGACCAGCAGAGCAATGAATAAATATTTGGGGGAAGATACTTTGAGGCCATGTGACCATCCTATTTTTCTCCTTAAACTTTCACTCATTCGCTTTAGCATTCACTGGTGGATCCTGCTGCAGTAATTACTACT
Source organism: Neofelis nebulosa (assembly GCF_028018385.1). Classification (NCBI taxonomy): domain Eukaryota; kingdom Metazoa; phylum Chordata; class Mammalia; order Carnivora; family Felidae; genus Neofelis; species Neofelis nebulosa. The sequence continues at coordinate 13,081,622 of NC_080791.1, forward strand.
GAGGTGTTCAAGTGGCAATTTTTTGTTTCTCTCGCTCCTTTCATTGAAGTTCTTCTGTGTAGAGTTTTCCCTTTTCTCCTATTTCCTCCGCCATTTATTTAGATTAGTACGGACTCAAATGGATGTTCATTTTATTCTTCACTTTACAATCCAATACTAGTGTTATTAATATTAGTGTTCCAAATGCCTCACCTTTGGCCACTGGGCGCTCATTCTGTTATCCCCAGCATGACAGTTAGGGGGAACTTAAAACGAAGTTATCAGGAACCAATGGAAACAGCCAAGCCAGGAAAAGGACAGAAGAGAAAATGAGCCAATGGAATGACATTTTAGAAACATTTTAGAAAAAGATAAAGAGGGAGAAAGTCCATTGTTTCAAAGCAAGGACAAGAACAGCAGAAGATCTGGGGATCTGCTGTAGTCTGTGTCTATACATCTCTTCTCCAATCCCAGCGTGACAGTTTACATTCTCCTAAGGCAGCTGGGTGGTGGAGGGCACAGTACCAAGAGAGGCAAGATGAGACACAGAGCCAAATTCTAACAGACTTAGATGCTCCCTGCAGACCGCTGCCTCCACCCCGTATGTTTAAATACTACTCAATTAGGATCAACATTCATTTTTTATTGATGCTCTTCTGAGACAATGGCTCTTTTATCTGTGTTTTATCTTCCAGCTACATTAAGACCAAGGACACTCTCACAGAAGATCTAAAGGAGGAGACCCTGATGAATTGGGAGTTTAAAATACAAATGGAACTTCCTTTGTCAGTCTTGACTTGTTTTATTAACATCTGAAGGTTGATTTATAGCAGATTAGCAGGCGGGAGAGGACTGTTTGTCCAATCACTTTACTTAACACACACAATTAGAAAAAACAAACATTCAAAAATGGCTCCCTTCTATGAGCTAATAGATGGCACCTTCAGTTCTAGAACAGTCACTGCCATCGGTCATGTACCGTAGTGACCAAGGACAGGTAGACATCAAGACCACGGAACACACTCAGTGCAAAATGCCGGTGAGAGACCTAGTTTTTCCAGGAACACAAGGAAGTATATCAATGGTAATGATGGCAGGGTCAGGAGGACTGAGGCTCAAATCCTGTTGCCACTTGTCCGAGCTCTGTGACCTTGAGTACATTATGTAACCTAAGCCTCCATTTTGCCATCAACACAAATAGAAATATTAAAACCCATTGCAGAAGACTGACATGAAGGTTAAACAAAACGGGGCGCCTGGGTGGGTCAGTCAGTTAAGCGTCTGACTTCGGCTCAGGTCATGATCTCACAGTTCATGGGTTCGAGCCCTGCATGAGGCTCCGTGCTGACAGCTCAGAGCCTGGAGCCTGCTTTGGATTCTGTGTCTCCTCCTCTCTCTGCCCCTCCCACACTCGTGCTCTGGCTCTCTGTCTCTCAATGAAAAATAAAGGTTAAAAAAAATTTTTTTTAAACGATGTGAAAGCAGTCATTGATCTAGGCAAGAATTCCAAGTAGAAGAAAGAGTAAGCACCAAAAGCCTGCAAGTGGAAATAAGATTGTTGTTTTCAAAAAGAAAAAAAAAAAAAGAATGACTAGATAAGAGTGAGCAAGGCGGAAGAGTGGTGGGAGAGGAAGTCTGAGATGCAGGAAGATTCGGGATTATGTAAGATCTTGTAGAACACACTATAGCTTGACTTTCCCCTGAATATGAGAAGGAATACAAGTTTCAAGCAAGAAACATGGCATAATTTGGGCTTTTCTTCTGCTGTGAGGATACTACAGCAATTAGAAAGGTAAAATATTGGTCTACATGCAAGATGATAGTTTGAATCAGAATAGTAAGTGAAGAAAATGGTAGGATCTGGACATATTTTTAAAAATGAGTAACGAGGGGCTCCTGGGTGGCTCAGTCTGTTAAGCATCCGACTTCGGCTGAGGTTATGATCTCACGGTTCACAGGTTCGAGCTCCGCATCAGGCTCTGTACTGACAGCTCAGAGCCCGGAGTCTGCTTTGGATTCTGTGTCTCCCTCTCTCTCTCTCTGCCCGTCCCCTTCTCACACTCTGTCTCTGTTGTCTCTCTCAAAAATAAACAAACATTTAAAAAAAAGCAAAAAAAACCAAAAACAAAAACAAAAAGAAAAGCAAAAAACAAAAGGACCCATGTGCCTTGGGCCTGACTTGATAAACACCGGCTGGTATCTGATAGTGACGATGAGGCCCTCTCACTGTCCTCATTTCCACACCTAAAAGCGAGGATGAGCTGGAAGTAGGGTGTTCGCAGTCACCAAAGCGAAACACCATGGGGGTATGTGAGTGGTCACATTTTTCCATCTCTTCGGAAGGAAATGCATGCATGCAAATCAGTATGTTAGTAATGAAAAGTCAGTCAGCATCAAGGAAAACTTCAGGCGTTCATTCGATCGTGTTTGCACTTGAAACACGGCATAATGCCGCCGGCCACACTCCACTCCCCACCCCCTTCCTGAGTATGCTTCTACCAGTGTTCACCCATTAAAACCAAGGAAGCCACACATCCTCCTGTTTCTAAAAGTTCAACACCGATACTGAAAGTGACTGTTTCCTCAAAAGGAAAATGAGTTTAACCTCAATGAGGGGAGGAACCTGCGTGTTTTGTTCATGGTTTCTTTTCTAGGGCCTAGAACCGTGCCTGGCTCTCAATCTTCCCGGGCTTCTGGTGTCTTAGGTATAAAGCGGGTCATGCCAAATCCGGGCACCTTGGCTAGAACATCCCTGCTGTTGTGTTTTTTAAAACTCCTGCATGTTCATCGCTTCTCACAGCTGCCCGAGCCCTGTCTCTGTCAAGACAATGGTTTTCTGTATGTATTTTGGGCATTCTTACAGGGCCCAGCACTCATCCTTCGTAATGCGGTGGTAAAGGATTCTCCACCTGTGTCATTTGCACACACACGCCTCCTACAGCAGCCTGCCTTTCCAGATGTATTTAGTCAGTCAAAAACATGACTTAGAGTGGGAACCATCAACAACAAAAAAATAGATGCTGTAAACATTTTAATTGAAAACATTTAGGGGCGCCTGGGTGGCTTGGTCGGTTGGGCCTCCGACTTCAGCTCAGGTCATGATCTCACGGTCCGTGAGTTCGAGCCCCGCGTCGGGCTCTGTGCCGACAGCTCAGAGCCTGGGGCCTGCTTCCGATTCTGTGTCTCCCTCTCTCTGTGACCCTCCCCCGTTCATGCTCTGTCTCTCTCTGTCTCAAAAATAAATAAACGTTAAAAAAAATTTTTTTAAAAATGTATAAAGTACATAGACAAGCACAAATAGGGAAATAAAAACTGGTCACTTGCTGGTCTCACTTAACGAATCAAAAATATTTTTCGTGTCGGGGCGCCTGGGTGGCACAGTCGGTTAAGCGTCCGGCTTCAGCTAGGTCACGATCTCGCGGTCCGTGAGTTCGAGCCCCGCGTCAGGCTCTGGGCTGATGGCTCGGAGCCTGGAGCCTGCTTCCGATTCTGTGTCTCCCTCTCTCTCTGCTCCTCCCCAGTTCATGCTCTGTCTCTCTGTCTCAAAAATAAATAAAAGTTAAAAAAAATTAAAAAAAAAAAAAGAAAACATTTAGCTATACGTTCGTTGGCTAATCTCTTGGTGTCAAGTTGGAACATTTTCTTTGAGGCGGTCTGAGGACCCATGAAGTTGATTCTCGGTGAGCATATAAACTAGTAAGATGGTGGTCCTCAAGTCGTGTTCTCTTGACTGCAGTGTCCCATCAGGAGGAACACTTGTTAGCAATGCAAATTCTCAGGCCCCCCTCCAGACCTACTGAACCAGTTAACTCTAGGGCCGGGGTCCAGCAATCAGCTTCCACACACTGACAGGGGGACCCGACATCTCAAAGTTTGAGATGAGTTTGGCAGGTGGGGAGCCAACATTCAAGCGTGCCGTGAGCATCAGCCAGTTGGATCTGCAGAGGGACCGGCACGCCCCAGTTGTTCCCGTGAATCCGTCGCTGTACTTTACGTCAAAGTAACATTGAGGCAGCTATGCCCCAGCATTAGGCAGCCATTCTTCAGAGTGACTTTGACAGAGGCTGCTCGCAGCAGCAGCAAAATGGAACGTTTTCGCATCGTAACTAACATTTACAACTCTCAATTTTTCTAGTAATCAGCGGGGATCTCCGCACAGGGCTCGCTGGGCTACTCTACGCTGCCTACGGCCTCCGCTGATGCTCTCCAGGAGAACAGAGAAGCAGCCGGTCACGGTGAATACTAGGTCTGTATCCCATCAGCCACCGAAACCCCGGTGCGGGTGGTGGGCTCCCACCCCCATCGGCCACGCGGGACTGGGCCACGGAGAGGCTTGCTACTTCCCCAAGGAGCAAGCAGAGACATGCGCCATGTGCCATCTTTTCTCTATTTACTGACTTAATGCTCGCTCCTTCTTTTATTACCAGCTAATTTATAGCCACACGAGTATAAACATTTCCTGGGTTCTTTTATCATTCACAACGTTGTTCTGTCAGTAATACTATCTGTCATTCTTTGTGGTTCGGTAAGCTCTCTCAAACCGAAAATATCTATATTTCTAAATGGAATCTGAGATGAATTTTGATAAACATGTATTCTGTATCTTAATAAAAAAGGGATTTCCCCCCCCCAACTACCTGAATATATAAATGTTTAAAAAGTTTCTGAAACCTGCCTTTGCATTAGGTGAAAATTCAATGTCAAAATAATATTAAAAATACACAAAACTGTAGGAAATTGTTTTAACCATGATGTGATAAATAATAAATCAGGATGCAAGTTCCTCTGTGATTATGGGTTTTCTCCATTCTTTAAGCTTCTCGCCTGTTCCACATCAGTGGATCGACAGCCCTTTAGTTTAACAATTATGCACACAGGCAATCTTGTTAGGACTTGATAGAATGCTGTCACTGTCTTTGTCCCTGCTATGCAAAGATGCTACAAAGTTATGATGCACCAAGCTGCTGTGCACTGAGGCAATGTGCTCAAAGAAGAAAGTTCCAAGCAAAGTTCCAACGGATTGAATGGAAGGTTACATGCTTGGGGGCGAACGTAGGAGACAGAACCCAAATATTTCTCTGTTTGTAGGTGATTCTCCATAATTATAGCCGAGACCGACTTTCAGCTCATTTGGCTGGCTAGTTACATCATGCCCCCTTTTGGAAGCGGATGCATTTCAGGTGCGGAGCCTTCTCCAAAAGCCAAAAGCTTCATTTTTAGCAGTGCAGTCTCCGAGGAGGCCAGCCAGCCTGCTATCTCCTTGAGGGATATTTACTTACATATTCAGTTCAAATTTACAGTGCCTGGCTTGCGAACGAAATGCCACTTAAGAAGAGAATGCCATACCATTGTGGGAGATAAATCAAACAAGCCCTTCCTATTTTAGCACACGCTGGAAATCACACATTTCTAAAGCAGTATGTAGGTTATCTGCACAACAGAAACACGTTCCACCCCTTTCAGTGTATTTCCCTGGCTACTACACAAACTAACCTAAAATTGCTTTCTTCGGCAAAAGTCTCCTTACTGAAGAAACCAATTAACCCCTCTGTTGCCTTTGAAGAATATGATGCCGCTAAGGCAATGGAGCTATGGGGGAAAGTTTAACCTTTGGGAAGGACACTTGCAAACGGAGGAAGATCTGGGAACAGGCCCCCTGGAGGTCAGGATCGTATTTATGACGCGGTCAACCGGTTGAATTCAGACCTCCCGGGAACAAAAACGAAGCGAGGTTGTGGTCCTGTTAGCAAAAGGATTATTTACTTGTGAGACTATATCGTTAACACATACCAAACTCAGAGAAGTGGTTTCACACAGCTGCTTCCTACTGCTGCTGATTTCACTGAATCATCTCAGTAAGTCTTTACCAAGAATTGTTTTTCCAGTAGTGTTGATGGGTTTGCATTGAATCATTCACACCACTGGCCTTGCAGCGACAGCCCACACGTTTGTGAGGCAGCTGGCTCGGGGCAGCAGGGGGAAGAGGCTGTACCGGGTGTTATTAGCTGGAGATGGCTGTTAACAATTTGGAGGCATTCCGTGTCCTTAGAAGACATTCTTGATTTTTACACTCGAGCGTCTCTGGTCTGGCCGCTGTACTAAAATATTTGCAGATGTGGGGATATGTATTTCAGCTTGGGAGGTGGAAAAGTCGCTGGAAAATGCTGGAGGCTTATTCTCAGTCCATCCTCTTCGTGCAAAGGAAAAAATAAAAAAAATCCTTACCACCAGGAACACAAGCCGCTCTCTATGAGCTCTCTCGAGCAATCTCTTCGGTGAGTCCTATAGTTACCTATAAAAGGTAGGAAAAGGGCCACAGAAGACCTGAGGCTCCGGGCTGAGAAGGAGGGAGGGAAGGAAGGAAGGGAAGGAAGGAAGGGAAGGAAGGGAAGGAAGGAAGGGAAGGAAGGGAAGGAAGGGAAGGAAGGGAAGGAAGGGAAGGAAGGGAAGGAAGGAAGGAAGGAAGGAAGGAAGGAAGAGCCACAGGTCTGCAAGGAGGGAAGGACCCCCAGCCCCCAGCTCAGTGCTCTGGAAGTGCTATTGAGGGTAACCAGAGCAGGGCCCAGCACTGCCTCCATTTATTGTCTGCAGATTTTCTTCTCTGCTTTCTTGATGAAACTGTCAATCTTCATAATGGTGTTAGCAATCACAGGGATGTGCTGCGAAGCGGCTTTAAAGGCATCTGATAAAGAGAAAACCTGTGCTCTCCCGGTCCTGAGCCCCTCTTTAGAGTCAGTTACCGGTGATAAGGTTGGGCATTCTGACTTGTACGGAGTACGAGAAATTTGACTTGGCAAGTCAAACTGCCACCACCTCGACGGAGCAAGTGAGACCACAGAGCCGTACCCTTCAGTCCCTCACACGGGACCACCTGACATCACAACGCTGCCTCGCTCTGGTTGGCCGCACTGAGCAACGGGAGGTAAAAATGCTCAGGCGTCAGGTAGGGACCTGTAACGTTTGTTTTGATTTTTAAATGTTTGTTTATTTATGGCGGGGGAGGGGCAGAGAGGGAGGGAGACAGAATCCAAAGCAGGCTCCAGGCTCCGAGCTGTCAGCACAGAGCCTGACTCGGGGCTCAAACTCACGATCTGTGAGATCATGACCTGAGCCGAAGCCGGACGCTTAACCGACTGAGCCACCCAGGCGCCCCAAGGACCGACACTGTTGGACTCCTCAGATCAAATCATCTCTCGATTCTAGTATGGCTTCTAGAACTGGAGTCTCCATGTATGAACATCTGGTGCAACTTTAGCGTGTCAACTGCGTACCTTTGACATGCTGGTGCTTGAGCAAATCCAAACCAACCCCGGGACCCACACTTTGCTCCTGTGCAATGTGACAGGGCAGGTTAGGGACCCCAAGGGGTCAACGAGAGCTCCCAAACTCTCTCAGTTCCCCCCAGACCACGGTCAGAAACAACGCACAGACCTGAGAGGAGAGCCTGCCGTTGCTTCTCAGGGCAGTCCTACCCCAGCAGCTCACCCAAGCCAAGTGGGCAAATTGTCAAACTTCAGCAAGCTTCAACGGCTTCTTTGTAGGCCCTCCATTTCTGTTATTCAGGTCTCCTAAATTGCAAACCATTCAAGGGCAAAGTGAGGTTTATGCTCCCAATTAGTTGTTCTTGAAAACTAAGAGCTGTACTACACGTTAAAAAAGGAAAATTGCTTAGTACATACTCTGTGGGGGCCTCCAAACGGCAGGTGGTTCCACACACCATATGTGATCCAACATCTAAAGGCACCGAGGGGAGTAGAGGGCAGAGCCGGGGCCTCAACTCTGACTCCAAAGCAAAGAAGCCAAGAAATTCAGATTCAGAATTGCAAAGTGGCATGAGATTCTGTAAACGATAATAGCTATCAAGGCATGTGACGAAGGATCTGTCACCAGCCCAGCATGCTCCCTTTCCCCTCTGCAAAAGTGGACCTGCCCTGAGCCATGCCTAGTGGTGCACATTTGGATAGGAGCCCCAAGAAGGAAATTTAGGTCCCTCTGGATTTTATGTGGCTTCTAAGGAACAACTTCTCTGCTCCAGTATCTTAGAAAGTTGACTGTGCCAAAATAGGTCATTTGTCAAGCAGTTATGTGCTGTATTTTTCCTGCTGGAAAATGATGCCTTCTGTGAGGCAGGTTTAGGCAACGAGGAGAATTTGTGTAAAAGTGTGAAGCAGTCTAGTCCCACTATTTCCTTCTCCTCAAATACGCCCCAAAAGGGACATGCATTTAAGCAGCACGGCAGGCTGGCATGACCAAAATGACAGTGCTCTTTCCAATTTATACTTCTCAAAGAGAATAAGCAGACACGCAATAACAAAAGCCTTTAGTCTAGATTTCATATCAGACACTTTGATGAATAGTAGCCTAAAGGGCAACATATTTATAAGTTTTAAGTCTCTCCTGCAACACAAACTGTCCTGATTTATCCCTATGATAAAGGCAGTTCGGAGAGCTACTTTCACATATTTATTATTTTACAGAGGGGGAAAAATGTTGATTCAGCCCTCAATCTGCCACTGTTGGAGTTATAAACGTTGGTAAGAGACCAATGCTGATGTCTATAAATATTAATCTATTAGCCATAAGTTCTGGGCCTCCCTCCCTTTCCTTCCAGAACATTTCCCCCTTCTTCCTGCTCCATCTACAGGATTTGCTTTATTGGTTTAAATCTCAAAGGGACTGAAAAGGGTAGCCTCTTTGAAGCCCATTACTGACGGGTAGCTGATGGCCAGCAAAGCTCCAAATCAGTGTTTATTAAAATAAAGCTTTATGGACATACGTCCATACCCTCTTTTACCCACTGATAAAAACAGGCGCTCTTATCTGCCTGTATATACTCCCTGCTCTTAACCCTACTCCCAGTAAAAACTTCAGTATGGAGTACTAGCTAAAATTATTAAATTCTCTTATTTAAGATATAATCCTCCCTACTCAGACCCTTGAATCAAAAAAAAAAAAAAATCGTAACAAAACAAAACCTCCCACTTTCTCTAAAATCCTATTTGCTCGGTTTAAGTCATAGTTAATAAATCATTTTTGGGATACAACTCAAGTCACTGCTTACTTCAGCTACCTGTGAACCACTGGGAGTTTATTCATTAGCAGGTACGAAAAACATCTGAACACAACCACCAGATTGTGTTTGTCTACAGTGTCAAAGTGAACTGTTCATTAGCATTTGTGAGAAACGATCAAGTCACCAAAGGGTATTAAGCCAACCTGGATGAGGGATAGAGGCTTAGGGACTGATGTGTTAATTCACTCTCCTGGATTAAACACACCAGAGACAGGTCCTTAGTACAGTTTCGTCTTCAATGGGCTAAGCATCAGGTCGGAAATGGACGCCCTCCCAGGAAGTCAAGGGCCAAGATATATTATTATAGCTGCTGCCAAATAATTAAATTGAAGTTCTTCTGCATGTACGATTTTGGGCTAAGTACAGTCAGCTCCTTATTCTACATTGCTGAGTATTTATATCTGTTATAGGTGAGCACGGGTTACAATCTTTCCTATTCTAAGAAGCACTTCTTGGAGATGGAGACTCTTAAGAGAGACTCTACCATACAAAGAGATGAAGGAATTTCAAGGCAGTTTTCAGAAGCTCCACCAATACCATTCTTGGCTGTATTTGAAACAGGCTTGGTAGAAACACTCTATGTGGGGGTGGGCTTGGCTGCCAAAGACCCGCTGGGATGTGGTATTCCATGTGGGTATGCATCTTTAATTAGTCTCAATAGATTCTGTATGTATTCAACATTAATCTATACCACCTGTCCCAGACTAAAAGCATGAAAATAGTTCTTCCCAACCACTCTCTCACAGAGCAAGACTCTGTTCCTTCTTCCAGGAAATTCTGAAGGCTCTGTGGAAGGTCTTAAATGTTGGTTTAACATCACTTCTTCTATTATAGATTTTTTTTTTAAAGGAACTTGCAAAGACCACTGCTCTGTGATTTTGTTAAAGGCAAAAGAAAGCAGTTCAAAGATACATTATTAAAAATCCTGACCTGAGACACAAGTGTGAGCCTCGCACTTGCATTTTAATTGTAGACCGTGCGTTTCTCATTTCTATTAAGCCTCCTAGCCAAAGGATTATGTTCAGCTGCAACATTTCTCCAACTGTTGTATCCGCTCAGAAATCAATTAGCTTTTTTTTTTTTTTTTTTAATTTTTTTTTCAACGTTTTTTATTTATTTTTGGGGCAGAGAGAAACAGAGCATGAACGGGGGAGGGGCAGAGAGAGAGAGAGAGGGAGACACAGAATCGGAAACAGGCTCCAGGCTCCAAGCCATCAGCCCAGAGCCCGACGCGGGGCTCGAACTCACGGACCTCGAGATCGTGACCTGGCTGAAGTCGGACGCTTAACCGACTGCGCCACCCAGGCGCCCCTCAATTAGCTTTTTAAGCTCACTCACTATAAACCTTTTTTTTTTTTGGCTTAGCAAATAGTTTACTTGGGTTTCATATTTGTCCGGGTGCATGCAAACAAATGGTGCTCATATTTTAACATACAGGAAAAACACAACACAAATTAACTTCAAAAGCCCTTAGAATGAAATAGAACTTCTACAAGGACTAGATCATTAGGAGTTGAGACTAAAACAATGTATACATCTTTGGATCCTCCAGTGTTTCGTGAAGCTTACATTTTCAAAAGGATCCGATGCTAGCCATGTGAAGAGGACAGACTTCACGATGTTCACAAATAACTCAATAATTACTTTTCACAAGTATAGGGCCTCAAAAACAAGAACGTTCTGCTTTATTTCCTGACGAAAGAAAGCAACATCACAAAGTACGAACGACGGACAGGCAGACAGAACGATTTTAACTTCTGCTTCATTGGTAAGCAGGTCAGAGGCCTTCAACGTCAGGGTGGCGGGGTCAACACAGAGCTGGAAAGATAAACCACTTCTACAGCAGGCCTGTTTCCTAGAAAGCTACTCAGTCTTCAACCCATGAACACGGTAGGTATCCTAGCAAGACACTAAAAGCTGTGTTTCTGACATGAGGACTACAGAATGAAGCTGTTTTGCTCTATCAAGTCACCTACGTTATGAACGAGCACTCAAAAAGGCCTAAATGGCTAACGCTTTGCTACATGTCAGAATACAAAAAAGTACAGAATCAAAAAACAAACAAAAATCAAATAAACCTTTGCTTGACCACAACCACCAAGCGTGGAGCGTCACCGCTGTCTAAATAAAGTATGTCTATACCACTGTGGTGGTCCGCCATTTTGCTATCACAGTGAATTTGGACATGTCTCTTAAATTGTTCCTCATTAACTGAACATATTATTTAATTCTGTGCTAAATTTCACAATAGCTCTTTTAACTAGAAACGAGAAACAAGAAGTCATACCAGATATCAGCTTGATAATTAAATGAGTTCACCAGTGTTTCAAAGACGGAGGGAAAAATGAAACCCACTGATCTTTGTTACTAGAAGCATCATGATTTTTATCACATACTTACCCAAAGAACTAGGTACCTTAAATGCCAGATACAAATATAAATTGTGTTTGGTTTTTAATTAAGTCTTTATCTTTGTCTAAAAAAATAAATTTAGGCCTGGGGGTTTAGATTGTCATTTTACACAAAAGTAAATGGTAAATGCCTTTCTACGTGCAAAGCCATTAGATATAATTATGCAATGGGTAAAGCGTATATCACACTATAAATGTCATTTGGTTTTACAGTTATAAACTCATCAACATTTATCAAAACATCGCCTGGAGAAAGAATGAGATGGCTACAGCTAGTGACAAATTCAATGCCATCTTAGAAAATACATGACAAAGAAGTGTCATAGTCAAACACACACTGACATAGTAAAGTGGCGATCTCCATGCCCATGTAATAGAAATTCTGTTTTCTCCAGAAAAGTCCCCCAAGCACCATACATTGCAGTGGGGTTTCGAGGTCTATTTTCCTCTGTGAAAATCACACCCCTACCCCATGCTTCTGAACGTTGACATAAGGTGTGTGTAATTCTAGCCAACTTCTGCAGGTAGAGGAACGTGAGAATTCATCTAGATGAGCTTTAGGGTTTGATTTCAATTGCTTATTCAACCACAAACCTAGTGCTTCTTAGTTAGTAATCTCTTAATGGAGTCCTGTTCAAATGGAAACCCAGGGACTATCCCTGCTAGGTCCCCTTTAGACAACAGGGGTTTGTTTCATATTTCTTGCTCTGAATCGCGGAATGGCCCAGGTGCTTAAGCACGAACACCAGGCTGCGCCAGCACACTGTGTTAACAGTTCTCCTTTCTGAGTGCCATTTCACTCTCCCCATCAATCCGGTAGTTATCGCCCAGGGAGATTTGTCCCTTGAAAAACAAAATGGCTGGGCTTAAAAAAGTCTACTTCTTCTCCTGTCCCCATTTCAGTTTCACACAACTTGTTAATATAAAATCTTGACAATGGTCCAGGGTAATAATGCCATTGGCAGTGTTTCTGTTGGAGCCCCTCCCGTCCTTTGTAGTTCAGTGCCCAAAAACTGGGGGAGTGAACAATGACGAGAGCAACAAAAGCTGGAAGGGAAAATAACCAGCCCTTGAATACGTAATAAAGAAGGAAGATCCATAGGAGGAGATTTTGGTTTCTGTAGACCTCAAGGTGTTATTATACCTTTCCTTGTGGGCTAGATGCTTCAGACGTCTGTAAAGAGCAGTATTTCCTGGGTGGGGAGCTTCCCTGGGACCCAGCAAGCGTAGGAGGAGCACAGACCTTGTGTCTTCTTCCCATATTGGGATTCGGAACCTGTCGTGACTCTTCCCACAGGCCCTGTTCCTCTGCAACCCCTTCTGGAGAATTTGACTCAAGGTACCACCTCCCCTCCCCACTGGTGTCCTTTTCAGCTGAGCAAACAGAGGTACAGTTTCCCCTTCAGGCAAGATCACATTCCAACCATTCTAAATGGTCTCCACCCACCATTCTCTAAACCAGCTCAAGAGGATCAAGAATTAGCAGGAAAACACTTGGGGGAAAGCTGGTTCTTTCAGGTCCACAATAGCCCTTTCCCACCATGTGTCACTGCCCAGAACCAGGTCCACTAACAGCTGCCACGTCAGCCCCACATGGTTGCAGAGATATGATTACGTCTAAGTGCCTTAAGAGCAACCTTCTCTCTCCCCCGCTTCCTGCTCAGCCTTCGCAGCCTGATTAATTCCAACCCATTTTTCAGATCTCTGCTCAAACACCGTATCCTTTATGAGGCCCGAGACAACTCCACCGTCTCCGGGGAGGCTCAGGACCCCTTTCAGGAGCCCACCGCGCCCTGTGCTTCCCCATCCCAGGACGCATAAGCTCTTAAATTGCTTTACAACATGACCTTAGGAAACAGATGCTTTAGCGTTTCCCCTCTATATAAGATAGAAAAATCTCTGTCAATTAAATTTGTATAGTATATAGGACTGAAGATAAAAGGCATACGCAGTTCTCTGATAGCAAAGAGACATATGGATTCAAGATATTATAACTGTTTGCTCCTTGATCCTACTCTTGTATTCTGCAAGTAGTTTATTAAATAAGAGTGAAACAAAACTGAAAATAAAGGTGTTTCTAAAGGGATTTCAGAGAGGGTTGGAGCGGAAGGAGTAAGAATGCATTTTAGTTAAAGGTTCATGTTAACTTTTTAAGAGGACTCGGGGAGCCTTAATAAGGAGACAAGTAAGAATGCATTAGAAGACAGTGGTGCATTCGCTCTTTAACGGTCTACATTTCTGGTTTTCCACTAACAGAGAAGTATTTTTTCTTTAAATTCAAGCTGATCCCATTATCACCAATTTTCAATTTACCAGTCTTTTCAAACAGCCACAGAACATCCAGAAAAGTATCCATTCTATGACTCAGGTTCGCAGAAGCTTAGTTAGGACCATTATTTGTATTTAATTTCAAGCTTGCCAACTCATAGCTTCAGAAGGAGGGAAGGAGAAAACAGGTTATTTAAAATTGATGTGTTTTATCATTACCCATCATTAAAAAATGATGCTGTTGTACCATTTCAGAAGTAGCAGGCAGTGAATATTTAATGCTTATGCTAGTATTTATTAATTTCGCATTTCTACAGTTCTTTATAGAATGCCTATTTTAAATGACTGTGATTTATATTTTTAACAGACTCTGTGGCATTTAATTTCTACCCGCAAAGCATTTGTATTTGTGCTTAAAAAACTACTCGGTACCACCTATAAATCGAGGAACTGTTTAAAACACTAGGCACCATCAGGATTAGGAGGGAAACAAGTCACCAGTGTAAGCATTTGTTAGAGACAGCATATGCGGGCATATTCAGCGATGATATGCCACTCACCTATGTCTCTGTAGAACACACTTAGACCGCTAAACCAGAGCCAAGCCAACGAGGCTTGGTGGAGACGGACGGAAAAATATACGTGAGGATATGCACATACATCCACACGATGAAAAAATAAAGTATTATATATAAAGTTATACACAGCCCCGGTGATATGGAGAGCAGCAACACACACGTTAATTTTGTGTGCTCATTACATCGTAAACATCTGGAGGGCAAGAACTGTCTTTTGCGTGTAAATTTCATTTTTTTCATGCATCTAATAACAGACTCCATTTTTATTGACAACTATATTTCCTTCATAATTGGTTGTTGATTGGAATCCTGCAAAAAGCTCTGTGTGTGCAAACGAGCCACTACTACCCTGTATGCTCAAATCATCCCTAGACCAAGCCAGCATTCTGCTTCTCCCATTCTCCTGTCCCCATACTGTCATCTGTGTCCCGCTCCTTCCCTGCACTAAGCATCCTACGAGCTCTGCAGAAGCGGACAAAGAAAAGTCGATCTGTGCCGAACACTAATAAAGACCACATTTTCTCAACAAGATTGCATCCAGTAAATTGCGAGCCTGAGGGCAAAGTACAGAATGGGGGAGGCTTGTCAGCAAGGGAGCATCTCACAGGGGTAGCCAATAGCCGGCCTGAGTAGACAAGAACATATTGCTGACCAGCAACACCATGCCCACCACAAAGTCGGCCACAGAAATATCTTTTGCTGTGACAAGTTTTTGTTTTACCTCTTGGTATTGTATACAGCCCTGACCCCCTGAAGGCTCCCACTCAGCTACCAGGCTCTAATGCTGTTACAGAGACTCAATGAAAGCTTGGCCTGACAAAATCTGCAGGGCGCACAGCTCCCTGAAATGCATGCTAAAGACTGAGGTATGCTTTCTTCTTTAATTTAGTAACACGGAACGTGCGGAACACCATCATTAGCAATGACGACAGCAACGACGGTCCCATGGTCCGCTGGGATCACGGTGACCATTCCCCACAATGTCAAGATTGAAGCAGAACTTAACTAGTAGGGAGGCTAGTTATAATCACCCCATTAGGTCCCTTCTGATGACAGACATTAATTAAAGCGATACAATTACACAGGGTCACATTGGTAAAGAAGGGAGACTCAGAGACCCTTGTACACTTCATAAAGTCTCTGCTCCAAATGTGTTTTACACACCATCCCCATGCCTGGGTCACAGGGAGAAGGCTTCTATTAATGGCACTTAATTTTTTGCTCCATAGTCAAATGACACGGATTGTACATTTACTGCGGACAAATGCAGTAAATATTGAAACTACAAAAAAGAATAAACTACATTTCCCTTACTCAAAGACCTTAGGGTTTAGCTGTAGAGACAGGATAGACAAATAAAATGGAGCAGAGAACAAAGCCACTGAGTGCTCCATGGAGCCCCCTTTCCTCTTGCTGGCCAAACGCAGTATTCCTTCCCTTCATCAGTTTCTTTCCTCTGCTAGCACGCTTACAGCACTCCTGTCTCTCTACCTAGCCTGCAATTCTCAACCGTCCCCAGTCATGTGCTCGTGCCCCATTCCAGAGCCACTTGTCTGCGTGATAAACCCCTCCCTACCATGCCCTGTGGATTGCCATGAAGCCTCGCCTGATTATGTTGTGCAGAAGTGATCTTTTCTGCCTCTTTGAGTTCCAGGTGCACAGTTATAAATGAAAATAATATCTGCTTCCTGTGCTAAAATGCAATAAAATATGTAAACCACTTAGAATAGTAACTAGCACATAGTAAATGCTCAGTAAATGTTAGCTATATTTATTATCGATTACAGTTTTATATATGTGGGAGAGATAAGCAAGTTAAAGAAAAAGAGTTTGTCTTTCAGACTCGGGATTTAGTAGGACAGATAGGACAGGTCTTCATATAACTAGGATAAAGGATAAGATGTGATAAAGATCATACAAATGTTTCAGAAAGGAGTAGGGGTTAAGATGGGAGAAGGAAAGCCTAACTTCAAGATTACTATGGAGGGCTCTGAAAGTCAGGGAAAGAAATATGGACTTTAGCCTCAGGATGCTGAAAAGACTGAAGGCGGCTAACCGTCTAAAGTGTGGAGGGAACGGAGTAAAGAGGTATCATGTACCACACTATACAGCAGGAAGAAGAATTCTACAGAAGGTTTGTAAGATGGATTGAATGATGTGTGTGTGTGTGTGTGTGTGTGTGTGTGTGTATGATGAAGGTGAGAGATAAGGGGACCATACGAGAGAAGGGACCAGCGAAGGGCTTACCAGAGCATTGCCGAGCAAGCGATGTTGGCCTGAGCCTGAAGGAACAGCACTCATAGGAAAGATCAGATCCTAGAATACAAAGAAGGAGGAGGAGTTTGTACCCCCTGACCCATCTCTGGTGGTGTGGAGGAAGGGTGGAAGGAACGAAGGGAGATGCCAAGAGTGAACCCGGAGGACCCGGACTCCGCCACAAAGAGAAGGCTAGAGGGTGTGGGCAGGGAAGAGCCAATGATGCACTCAAACAGCTGAATGGTGGGGAGCTCGACATTTTCAATGAGAGCTCAAGGGTAGAGAAAGAGGCAGAGGTGGAAGCATCTGAATCCAGAAGACAGCTGCAGCAGGCCCTCAGAGATCGCTGGAGAGGGAGTAGGCAAAGTCCCAGGATCCAGCAAGGCAGTGTCTAAGAATGTCATTCCTTCCAAACCTGCCTCCCGCTAGGTCCTTGTGGGCACACTCTTAAGAACCAAAAATCACGGGGCGCCTGGGTGGCTCAGTCGGTTGAGCATCCGACTTTGGCTCAGGTCACGATCTCGCGGTCCGTGAGTTTGAGCCCCGCGTCGGGCTCTGGGCCGATGGCTCAGATCCTGGAGCCCGCTTCCGATTCTGTGTCTCCCTCTCTCTCTGCCCCTCCCCCGTTCATGCTCTTTCTCTGTCTCAAAAATAAACATAAACATTAAAAAAAAAAAAAAAGAACCAAAAATCAGAAAATTAGACGCATTAGCACTTGTTTCTAATGACAGTATCTTTAAAGAGATGTTCCGAGGTTGCAAAAAAAACGGAGTTTGGGTGGAGTTGATACCCACCAATGGGTTATCAAGTGAAATTAGACAAATATAATGTTTTTAATCCCTCAAGTCAATATTTCACAAAGACTGCCTGACTGAGAAGTGTCAGGCTAAAAATGGAAAAATCTCGTGTTTGGCCTTGATTTTCTCCTGAATGTCGGAGATCTACTTTATGCTAAAACTGCTTTTCCTTTCTAAATGAAAACAGTTAAGAGCCCAGGGATTTATACCAGGGATTCTGTATTAAATAATGCTGAAAGAATTTTGCTTTTTTTTTTTTTTTTTTTTTCCAACTTCTAGGAGAAGACTGAACTCTTCCCTATGCTTTTAAAGAGAAACATTTAAGGGCCTGGGTAAATGTTATGACTCTCCAGATTTTATTGTTCTGTCCAGTAGCAGTAATGAAATCTTTCCTCTATGGTAAACATTATCCCAAACAAAAGCCCTTTGGCAAGAATGGGGAGGGAACCAATTTATGAAAATACATGTAATTTTTCACCCAATCCCAATATATTGAGCACATATTTTGCCACGGGCACCAAATTCAGTTTAATTAGGACAATATTCCTTCCTACTTCTGAAATATTTAAGCTCCTACCCAGCTCATTGTGCTGCAATGCTCCCCTGCCCCCAAGTGAAATTATGACAAGCCAGGACCCTAGGACGAGGATGTGACTGGCCTAACTGCGCAGCCACGGAAAACTAAGCCCCCTTCTCCTAAAAGGGCAACAGACTTGGCCGCACTGCGTGCTGATATCAGGCCACTGGATTTAATCCAGTTAAACAGAAGCCTCAATTAGTAAGACATTTGCTATCCAGTTAAGGATGTGAATCCTGAGTTAACAACCTCTATAGGCGATCTTATTTCTGTGTTTTAAAAGTTATCAAGTGAGAAGGAGCACACACAGTGTGGTGTATGCAGGGGAGGCACCAGTAGTGGGATTATCCCAGACAAATACACCACCTTTCCCGGGGGGCTGTCAGAAGACCAGAGACTCCTCGTTTGCAGCCGGCTGTTGCATTCTTCCAGGGCTTGCTGTGGGTAGTAGATGTAAATGTAGCCACATAATAGAATGGCTTCCCCCCCCCCAACTAAAATGGAATCCGTGCAGTTTTCTTTCTTGAGGGGTTATAAAAATAAGCTTTTTATTGCTTGCATCTCCAAATTGCTTTATTCGGCATAGTGATGAAAAATGCTGAAATGTATATATAACATGGCCACCAGATAAGAAAGCAGGGAACGAAAAAGAACAGGGGATTAATTATCAGTCCTACAGAATGAACTTTACTCTGATAAGGTAAGATAGTCCCTGTAGGCACAGAAGATGAAAAAATTATAGCATGCCTAATACAGTTATTCATACTGTATACAAATCAAAGCAGGCCTCACACGGCAGCCATGGTGAGATCTTCACGGATCCACAGTGTACCGCCATCATCAGAGTGAGGCAAGGCCGTCGGCTCCGGGTGTGTGGCAACACTGGTGACCAGGCCAGCAGACGAGAGGACGTCAGAAAGGTACATTTTCTATCAAGATGTGGCTTTATCAACAAGTTTGCTGATCTGCCTAGGAATGTGGTCTCTCAGTGATTAATGATGGGGAATTCTACCATGACAAGTAACTTATCCTTAATGTGTCCTGCTCAAAAACAGGCAGCAAAGAGCCGCACATCTCCCGAGACAGTTTGTCAATTTCAGCTCCTCAACGGAATAGAAATAAGAGCTCACTAATGACAACTGTGAGGGCCATGGCCTCTCTGGCCTCGACCTAATGTTAGCTATAAATGGATCGGACTCCCAGAAGACTGGGAAGGCCACCCAAGTACAACGCAGAATGCATTTTTCTCCATTAGGGAAAAGGGCTGAGAGAGAACCAGGCTGGGTCTTTTTGCCTGAGCCTCCCTAAAGCCATGGGTCACGGAAGATGCTTGACCACAGTTATGCCAAGCCATTCCAAAGAGGCCTACCAAATCTCTGCAGAGCACAGGGGCCAGGCTTTCTCGAAGTACAGGGAAGGTCCAAGAACTCCTAATAAAAATAAATAACAGGAGCATTAATTTAGCTAACATTGAGAGTTTGGCTCTAGGGAATTATTCCCCTCAAGATCTGAGCTTAAAAAGCATATCAAGGGAAATGCTATTTTTACCTCTCAGAGGGAAATGGTTTTTTTTTTAAAGGGGGGCAAAGATATTTTCAAAACAATTCTCAATTTTTTTCCCAATTTTCTATTATAAATTATGCATAAACTTACTTCGAAGTCATTGGAGCTCTTGAAAATCACTGTTATCCAGCTTAAGATACTGATAGCCACTGCCGGTTTCATCTGTCAAATAATGAAACTTGTTCTTCAAGGAAGTTATTTAGTTCTATGAGAGTTTAAAATGAGTCTGCTAAAAAAAAGATGGATCTTCAGATCAAGAGCCGATAAGCAGTACAAGGTACACCTTAAGTGGAAATACATAAGCTGCCTAAAACTACAGCAGTTTTCAATGAAAAAAAAAGCTTACGTCCTACTATAAAAAAAAGAATTTGCTTTCCAGCTAAACAACTGATGTGCAAAAGGGAAGTGAAAAGTTATAATGCCGTATGTAATAGCTAACTGAAGAGGGGGAAAAAAAAAACCCCGTCACTGATATTTAATCATGGAGTTAAAGAACTGGTTCACTTTCCAGGTGTACTTCTATTTACCATACATTGCGAACAGGCTTTACAAAGTACAGTGTGTATCAAAGACATACAGATCATCTTTCTGGGAGTTTTACTGAAACTGTAGTATATCTGGATCCAGGAAGTTCCTTCTAGTTCTTCTCCTAACTCTCATGTTTTGGTAGGCTCTCAGTAAAAGTAAGAATTGATAAAGAAGCTATTGCTGGTTATTGTGCGCCAAGTACTACTGGATAGTTTATTCTCTCAAGCTACCCTCACAGTATGCCTATGGGAAGGTTCAGTGATTAACCTCATTTTACACAGGAGGACACTGAGAGGTTAGGTAACCTGTCTAAGGAGCACAGCCTGATTGGTGCTTAAGCGAGGGTGCAAACCCAGTGCCATGTACTGGATGGCTGGAACCCTTACGTTCCAGCATCTTATTTCATATATACTTTCTCAAGTGTGATGACCTGGATACATGACCATGAAGAGACTTCAGAACTTAACCTTAGTGTTCAAATACGAATCACGATGCTAGAGGCGTCTTAAGTTCTACTGAGGGCGCTATCGTTAGCAATCTGGGTTAACAATCGCCACTGAGCTCCTATCAGAACACTGGGAAAAACATAGCTTAGAATGCCCATGGGCTTTGTTCTCTCATTCATTTCTAGGAAAATGTTGGTTATTTGCCCTCTTGGGAGTTGTGAGGGGAAGACCAAGGGTTCTCCTAGGGATTGTTACAGCTGACAAATGACCAAGGTAACTCTCCATGGAGGCTGCCTTTGGGTTTCTGGCCAACGTATCTTCGTACACCAATCTCCTCAACAGGTAAAGGTAGCAGAGACAAGAGGGCTATGGATGAGGGGACGTCGGGGGCTTGGCAATGATTTACAGGGGGAAAGAAGGGTGTACAGATGAGGATCCACTGATACTAAAATGGCAAGTGAAACTACGTGGGGGTAAGAAAGAAGAATCCAGGGCTTAGAGTAACATAAGGTCTTCCACAGAGCTCAGAAATTACTGGCCTTTAACGCACACTGAGGCAAATGGCCCCATGAATTCATCTTTTGCCGCTCTGTGGGCTGAATTATACTCCACACGATATACTAAAGACAGCCATGAACAGCTTTTATAGCTTTGATAAATGGCTTTTTAGTTTAGGTTGCATTATGAGAACAAAACAAGTGGTCGTGAATCATAACATTTTATGGGTCTGCTGCTTCATATAGTTTTCTAAAATTAAGCCTCTAAATTATACTCCACCCTCATTAGGAAAAACGTCCCAGAAAAAGGAAACCATGCCAGAGGCAATGGTGGACCTGTGCGAGGACAGCCTGAAGTAGAAATAACTAGATGGGCGCTGAGGCACAGAGGTGGGTGGTAGACAGAAGACGTGTTGCTACCCAGGAACCGAGTGGCAGAAGACAGTGACTGTGGTCAGCTGGAGCTCACTACCCATAAGCAAACAAGCAAGCCAACCATTTCCAAAATCCGTGTGCCAGAATGCAGACACAAGAAACCATTCCTGCACAAAGCCAAAAGGGGAGGGGGAAAGGAAGAGGTTCTAAGCAAATCAGCAAGTGTTTCCTGAGTATTTACCATCAACTGAGTGTTGTGTGAGACCCTGTAGAGTTTTAAAAGGCAGCATAAAAAAGAAAATAAAGGCCGTTTCCCTCAAGGTAGTTACCATCCAGGTAGGGAGATAAAAGAACAGAGAAGAATTCAAAGCAGCATAAAATTAAATGCCAATTTCTCCAGAAGCGACTACAGCTACACTATGGATATTTTGGGCAAGGTGAGATCTGTGAGGACAAGTGGGCAAGATCTGGGCCAGGCGCCCTGTCTGAGCTCCCAGGGCACCGGGCACCCCGGTCTTAGCCCCTACCAGGCTGCTGAAAAGACCTGACCTTGCCTGCATCCCCTGTTGTGTAAGGTCTTTGAGAGCACAGGCCATGCCTACCTTGATCTGTGTGGCATCTCCAATATGGCGTGCTCAATCGATACCTCTGGAATTGGACTGAATGCAATCCAGGGAGAAAGAGTGAGGAAAAGTCCTAAGGGGCTTGGGTCTTAGGATGATGAAATTATTGAGACTTAAAGAGGCATTTCAGGCAGGGGGACCCGCAGGAACCAGGGTGGAGGCTTACAAGCCTCCTGCTGTGTGTATGTAGCATGTGTGAAGAAAAGGTAAAGAAGACCATGGCTGGACGGGTGAGCACTTTAGTGTGAGGACTTTCTGCTCCTAGAAATGGGTCATTTATGGCCCAGAGAGGATTTCTTATGATACTATTACTAACAGAAACAGATGTGAAGTATTTAAAAAATTTCAAATTTATTTCTGAGAAAGAGAGAGAGAAGGGGGGGAGGGGCAAAGAGGGGGGGTGCAGAGAATCTGAAGCAAGCTCCACACTGTCAGTGCAAAGCCCCACGTGGGGCTCAACGCCACGAACCATGAAGTCGTGCCCTGAGCTGAAGTCAGACGCTCAGTCAACAGAGCCACCCAGGTGCCCCAAATGTGTCGTATTTTAATACCACTACTGCCAGTGTTGGCCATTGCCAGAAGAAACCAGTCCCGTTTCCAGCACAACAGGGGGACAATAGCTGGCCAGTCCTTTGCTAGAATAATGCTCCCTCCCTCCATTTCTCTTCATTAGATTTTAATGTCAGTTTCACTGTTCCAGTTTACCAATTATTTAAAGGTTATAGTCAGTCAGACAAGGTTTGTTTAAAAAAAGGCGGGGGGTGGGGGGTGGGTGGGTAGATAGTGTTCAAAAAGAATAAAGCACATTCATGCAAGTTTAGAATCTGCCACCAACCACAATTCTAAATGCTCAGTTTTCTCCTGTCTCCTCCTTACCATTACTACACCCCAACATCCAAAACACATGGTCACTCTGATAGACTTGAAAAGAAAAGAAAAGGAAAGAAATGAAAAGAAAAATTTTCTAGTGTTTTTAAGGTAGGTTTAGGCGGTATATTAAAGTCAAGGTTATGTATTACTTCCTGCTTTAGTGTTTTCCTGTTTCTTTTTAAAGGCATTTAGCTCAATAACCACCACTCTCCTCTTTCCAATGTTTAAGTGGCTAACACAGGATTTTTCTAAGCTTGTTCCTATTAAATGAACTGGCCAGTCTTTACTTCCTAGTTAAATGGACTCTTTCCAAGAATGCCATGGAAGACCAAGAATCCAACTGGTTCAGTGGCTCAGTCCAATGAAGCATTCACCCTCAGCCTCTGACAGCTCAATCTCACTCAATGCTTCCTGACAGTATGAAGGATTGCTAATTTCTTACGCTCTCACTGGTGGTTCTTAAATGCTCACCAATGAACCAAATGTTGATCAGTCAATGCCAAGGAATCAGAAACCAAAGTGCCAACTCCCTGATTTATACAGTCCAAAGACTCAGGTTTAAAATCAGATCAAACACCTTAGAATTTACTAAACTGTTTTAATAGATGCACTCACAGTGAAAACATTTGTGAATGCGATTTATAACTGAAAGGAGAAAGGCTATTATAGCTCAGGATATCTAACATTTGTTGGGCACTTACTCCGACAGAAACCGTTCAAAGTACTTCAGATGCATTAACTCATACGTCGTTGGCAAAAACTCAGTGAAGGAGTATGCTTATCCCAATTTTACAAATGAGGAAACTGAGGCAAAGAGTTTACTAACTTGTCCAAGGTCACCCAACTAGTAAGTGTCAAAGCCTGGCACCTTTGATAGAGGTTGGCAGGTACAGTGTCTGTGACGTAAGGCAGTATAGTGAAGGGAATCGGTAGATTTGGACTGGAACTTTGAAGAAAAATTAACATTCATTAAAGAACTATTGTGTTTCTACATATTTCACTCAATCCTGAAAAGAATACAAAGTGGGTATTGGGAGCCTCATTTTGATAGATGAGGAAGCAGAGATACCTGGTAATTTGTCCAAGAGCCCGTGGGAGGCCATGGCAGAGTGCCCTGGAGCTGCCTTCCTGTGGGGACCATGAGTCCCCGGGGCCCAGCCTGGAGCCTGAAACCTTGACACTCAGTATGTGCTTTCACTTAGTGTTTTCATCTATAAAATTATCAAAGACATGGTTGTTGTGAGGAGAAAAGGAAATAAACTTTTTTTTTTCCACCCAGGTTTAGGGAGGTATGACTGACGAATACATACTGTATGTATTTAGGTTGTACCATGCAATTCTGTAAAAAGGTGTAGACCGTGATTTCATGTACCTATACACTGTGAAACAATGACCACAGTCAAGTTAATTAACACCTCCATCACCTTCCATAGTTACTGAAATGATTCCTAAGAAAGCATCATGAACCCTCTAACGCCACAGACAGACCTAAGTTGTAAAAGCACAGAGAGTAATGGGCACAATCAGCTCTCAGTTCTTCTAAAGGCAGTGGTATTTGAGACGTGTAGAACGTAGGTTTGTTTTTTTAACTAGTGACCCGAAAATTGCTACTAGCCCTATGCCCACTGAAGTTTATTTTGCATGTAGGGCAAACATGTATCACCTATTGTAATTGATATTCAACAAGGGTAACATAATGCCACCTGATAATCCTCCTTTTCACACACACACACACACACACACACACACGCACACACACACAGGCACATGCACACACATGCGCGCACACACACAGAGAAACAAAGAGAGTTTCATTTTCTTTAGGCCACTAAACACCTATTAACCATTTTGTTAAAGCCCAGGGCATTCAGCTTATATACTAAACTCATTACTGTATGCATTTTAAAAGGAATTTAAATGCACTGACCTGACAATGGACACAATAATGAAACAAAACTCTCATTACCATGCTCTAAATAATACAAAAAAAAAAATTAAACCTCAGGAATATTTTAATGTTAAGATAAATGCCGCTTCAAACCCAGTCTGTGGCTGCTTAGGATTTCTAGTTTGAAACGAAACCTAACCGGGGTAAAACATACATTCTGGTAGTTCAATTTGTTGCATGTTCTGGATAGCGCCTGTCTTTATAGAACTACCTTTCTCCCCAATTAAGGAACAATTTTGCCAATCAGTTTTCCTGGCGACTGAGCCTCACAAAAGAGAGAGGAAGGGGAAGACGCAGTGGGGTCAGGGAGGTCACGGTACCTCCTGTCACATCACTACTGATTAAAGAGACTCTGAAAGAACAGAAGGAAAGTGCATTTCAAGAACAACAGAACCTTTCAGCGCAAGTACGAAAGTACGCTCGCCTAATTGAAAAGCAACTCGAAGCTGTTATTTTTATGCCCCAAAATGCTGAATCATTCTCCAAACAATTTCGCAAAATCAATAAAAGAGAAGTAGTTCTCTGACGACCCCTTATCCTCGCCATCTCCTGTTTGAAACAATGCCTTTCCTTTTCTCTCCTGTTTAGATTTAGGGCCAAGCATCTAAAGAGAAGCAAGAACACGTTGCGTTCTCTCAATTAAGAATGGCATGCTATACAAGGAAAGGGCCTCACATATATTGCAGCCAAGTTTTTCTCCTGAAGTTTCTACACTGATAATCTCCAGCGCTGATAACAAGGTTCTGGGAGATGTGACTAACACCTGCCTCCATAGGGTTTGTTAGATTATTAGTTGCTGTTTTTCCACTGAAAGGTATGATGGAAGGAAGGAAGGGAGAAGGAAAAAGGCAAGTCCAGGTGCCTGGTTTAAAATCAGAAAAACAGGGTGGTCCTTTGAGATTCCGTGATCTGACCACACAGATACACTGTGCAGCAATGGAGGTGTCTGGTCACACGCCCGGGAGAAGTGTTCAAACACAGAGAATTGTACTGAAACGATGTTGCGCTAGAGCCAGCCTGGGTGTGTGTGGGACAGCGAAGATGGTTGTGGAGTGCAGGGACACCGGGAGTGGCCTCTCGGATTTGGCTACAGAGAGATGCTGAATTACAAATTGCTACCAAACACAAATCTCAATGATCTTCGTAGGTCGATTAAAGAAACAATCTGAAGAATGGGTGATCTAACCATTCCTCTTGGGGTCTGACATCTATCAAGGCAGATTTAGTCGCTCAATATGTATTTATTGAGACCCCAACAAGGGATGGCAGTGGACACATCCAGATCCCTGTCTTCACGGAGCTTACATTCTAAAGAGGGGAGTCAGGCTATAAAAACATAGTAACACATGTCAGGTGATGATCGGCACTTTGAAAAACACAACAGAGGTTGGGGGCAGGTGGAAAGTACCGTGCGTGGGAGGCCGGCGTTTTATACACGGTGGTCCGCAAACCCTGTGTGATGAAGGGACACGATCAGAATGTGGAGCACATGGCAG
This sequence comes from Neofelis nebulosa, assembly GCF_028018385.1. Taxonomy (NCBI): domain Eukaryota; kingdom Metazoa; phylum Chordata; class Mammalia; order Carnivora; family Felidae; genus Neofelis; species Neofelis nebulosa. The sequence goes on from NC_080791.1 coordinate 13,107,907, forward strand.
AGAGTGTGAGATGGGGATCTGGGAGGATGCGTCTGTCGGCTCCCGGCAAACGGAGCAATAAAACGGGCTCTCCAGGGAGAATGGGCTTGGAGCATTCCAGAAACAGCGAGGGAAGTCAGCTTGGTCAGAGGTAAGAGATGACAACAGACAGAGCAAGTCTCGGCTTCCGGGAATTCACACTTAGGACCAAATCAAACAATACCTCCCCCTTCCAGAATACCAGGAGAAAATTTACATTTTACAGCAAATATTTCAGATCAACTACTTACTGGTTTTGCTACTTGAAGAATTTGATGATGGTTTGTTTTATATAATCGACAATCATAAACCTGTTTCTATATAACCTAGAGTTTTGAGCTAGTTTATGCTAAAAGAGCACACTAAAGACAAAACAAGTAAGAATTATGCTGGGGTGTAACTTGTGACCCCTCCCTGACGTACCTTCCTCCATTTCCCTCCCACCACCCCCACTCTCCTCAGGAAGTTGGGTGCGATGTCCCCTGAGTTCCCGCACACTCTCATGTGTTCCTGGATCATGGCACTCATCACGCTGCCCTGTCAGCGTCTGACACTTGTCTCCTTCCTCTCGAGATAAAAAGGGCTTTATTTACTTCACTACAATGGCCTCTCACTGCCCAAGAAGTTTGTGGAATGGAGGAATGAAAAGTTGGATAGGCACTCGGCTTCCCCATCTTGACCTTATTCTGGAACTGCACTCTGGAGGTTGATGGCTCAGACAGGCTCGACCCCACTGGCCTCCCTCCCTGTGGGGCCTGGGCCTGTTTATCTCATACCACCCCCGGCTCAGGATGAACAATCTGCCTCCTGTGCTTAAAAATGTCTTTTGGGGCTGGCTGTTCTCAGGAAGAATGGAGAAATCTGAACAAGGTGAAACATTTCTGGAGATGAGAGATAAAAGTATTCCTTTTTTACATATTTGCCTCCTCAGTAACTGTTTACCTGAGCAGCACTGTATACTAGAACCCTCCAGGAGCACCACCTGTATACTAGAACCCTCCAGGAGCAGCATTGTATGCTAGAACCCTCCAGGAGCACCACCTGTATAATAGATCCCTCCGGGAGCAGCCCTTTATACTACAAGTCTGATGTGCTAAGAAGTCACTCAGCTAATTCCCCTGCTTTCTCTAAAACATTTCAGAAGTTGGGCACACTGTGCAGGAGGAATGAATTTTTTCCACCTCATTTGTGATTTTGAGTAGGAAATTAAAACCTGTACACAGGAAAAGAAAGAAGGCCTGATGTATTTGATCAGAGTGCTTTATGAGGAATTTATTATCAGGTAGGAATATCAAATGAGAAACAGAAACAGCACAGAAGCCCAATAAAACACCAGCATTTGACAAAATAAAACAGACGCTGATGGGCTGGCGCTATTGATGGCGGAGGGGATAAGGAAAATAAAAAGAGGAAATTAGAACAAATAAGATGGATGATGTAATTAAGAACTGAAAACAAGCAGAGAGGACGAGAAATTTGAGCTTGCTGGCTCTGGAAAGTGAGCCATTTCAGCCTTTTTTAAAAATACAAAGTGAGGTATGTTTAGATTCCACACAGATCCTAAAAACAACTCTATATTTAAATATCCAAACCTCAAATTGGGTCCACGGTAGGTTGAGGGTTTGCACTGACTGGTGTCCTGTCTTCAGCAACCCAAACCAGCTCGGGTCGCCTTCAGCAGCCTGACATTCACCGTACTTTCCCCCCACTCCTTGTTCTCCTCCAACTGCCTTCAAGATAGCATGGGGCCCAACAGGAAAGGATCGCTATAGCAACCTGGGAAGCTCTTTTTATCTGAATGAAGAGGTTCTGCAGAGCCGGGCAGGAAGATCCAAAGGGGAGAGCCGTGAGGAGTGCCCACTCTCAAACCTTCCTAGAGATTCTTAACTGGAGGATGTGTGTTCCAGAAAATGATTAATGCTTTGAGAAAAAAAAAAAAATGTTCTAATTGAACGTACAGTAATTCTGAATTTTCTTTTTGTGTGACAGATAAGATATAATCATTGAATTTCTTTCTCCAGAGGCTTTGTAGGAAAAAACCCTTTGTGGAAGCAATATCTTTGGTGTCTGAAAGATAGTCTTTTTATATGAAACAAATTCTGCATTGGGTTACTAAAAGCATCCACCTGCTTATCAATCTAAAAGCTGCATCTTTAAAGGTCACAAGTGAAGGAAAATCAGATAGACTCATTCTAATTCCTAGCAAACGGGAGCTCATTTCTCACCAATCCACCCTGCAGCGCTCAGTAGCATGACCTTTCACTTACAAAGAGAACAGCAGATTTCTGTCTCTCATGTGCTATCCTTCCTTCCTCTTCAGGAATTAAATGCAGTTTTGATATTATCATTACACACTTCCATAATATTCCACTGAAAGGACCTATAAATTAGCATCACTTAGCCAGAATGTCCAGCCAGATCTCTCTCACCATCACTTGGGCCCGAAAGGGAATATTAATTAATAATAAAAAAACAGTTGTGGGGGGAACAACAGTTGAGTATACAGCACTACAGAGTCCCAAGTAGTCTTCTAAAGCCTGTGATCTGCAGCAGTGAGTGAATAAAACAAATTAAAAATGAATATTTAATTGCATGTTCCTCTTTAAATTTGGCCTGACAAATATAGCTGGGAAAATAATTCTAAGAGCCTACGGGGCAGCCTTTCCTTGGCATCTCCGAGAATACAGGCATCTGAGGGACACGAGAAAGCGACTGGTAGACGGGGAACCTATGGAAAACACACCAGGAGAAGAATTTCACGTCTGAGGGCCATTAGGACCAGGGGCTTGTCTTCGTTCCTTACCACCCGCTGAAACAACAGCTGGCGGGGTCGGTGACCTGGTGTGATGGCAAACACACTTATTTCCCGACAGTCGCTGACAGCCTTGCTCCAGTCTGAAGTCCAAAGATTCCAAATACATGCGTGTACACCAAAGCGAGAGTACCCGAACGGAACGCAGGCTGTCCTGTTTACAGAAAATGGCAGGCGACTGTGGGACTGTATAATTTTCAGAAGAAATCCTTTTTTGTCACTTCATGCAGTAATTTCAAGCAATCTAAATTTAATTACAATTAAGTGTATGAAGTTCCTTAATAATATGCAAGGGATAATGGAAACCAAAAAGCAGTCAATTTCATTTCTGCATGCCTCCATTTCCCTAACATGAAAGATCAGGACTACATCACAGCCCCATCCAAGGCCAATTTAAATTCTGTGTGGAAGCCAGAACAAATCAGATGCTTAATACATTTTATATTAGTAATAATTAATAATTCAGAGACGACAAAGTTTCTTCTGAAATAATAATAATCTACACTTGTATAGCGCATTATGGTGTACTGAGTACATTAGCACATTTGATCCTCCCAGGAACCTCTGTGTTAGGCAGCACAGACGTTACAACGTCCATTTCGTAGATGAGGAAAATGAAACCGGGCCGCGGCTCAGCAAATGTCACACGTAAGCTCGCTCAACGGGGCAGCTAGAACTCAAACCCCGGTCCGATCTCGACATCCAGTGTCACTTCCACTATCCTGAAACGGGATTAACATTTGGTCAGAAATATTGTTTTCTTTTTGTACATGTTGAGTCAATATTGATACTCCAATTGAGGAGAGGAAAGGACGCCCCTTGCTATTTGCATATTGTAATAGCCTTTGGGATAATTACTGGATAGATCTTTTGAAAAAAGCGGGCACATGTTTACCCTACTTCACAGCTTTTAGAAAAGTAGGATACATGACATTTACCAAATGCTGCAGAACAATTAGCTGTCATTTAAACAACAGCAAAGAAATAACATTTAAAAAGAAAAATAAGCAGAAAACCAAAAATTTCAGTGACTTCTTGAGAGCTAAAAGGTAAACGACAACTACGCTGTCCTACAGAGACCCGACACAATCCTATAAAGATCTCAGGGTTTCTTATTCCACAGCGACAAAAACGGACTTGTACCTGAAGTTTCCACTCGATAGTCTCATCTACTCCAGACCCTTTCACTCGCAACAAACAAATAAACGTTACAGTGTACCGCTCTGGAGGCAGTGTGGCTGAATGAGACAGCCATCCTCGTTTTTGTCTTTTTTGTTGCTTAATAATATTATCATTGGCTACGATTAATTCTGTTACCATGCTGCTTAAGCTAAGAAACAGCCCAGGATTTTGCAGATTTTGATTGGTAATCAACATACTGTAATTTAAGACCTAATTTCAGGCAGTGGAACAGAACGAAAAGCAGACCTCCTCTCTTCTAAACCATTAGACCAGTCGTTCTTCAGAAATTAATGTTTCAGATGAGACCCTAGGATGAAGAGAGGGAAGTAAGAAAATCAAGACAGCACATCTTAAGTGACTTCACAGGCACCAAGGAGAGATCCAAGTAATCGAAAGTGGCAATGGTTTCCCAATGTCCGCCATGGTTCAGAGTACCAGGTGGCGAGGAGTGTCCTGGCAGAACAGGTCATAACAGGACAGTGCTCATATGGCTGTGGCAAGGACCATGATCAGAGCCAGCCTGCCTCTTCTGATGAAATATGAGGTGGCCCCCATCTATCCCATGGAAGGCTTCTGAGGGGGAATCCGAACTGCCCTCTCAAGTCACACAGCTGCAAGAAGAGGGGGCCTCGGCTGTACCCGCGGGGAAATCCAGCCATCTCTCCATTGGGGTTAGCAACCCTCACTGCTTCCACCACCTCCCCAAATGCTCCTTCCTTCAGCTCTTCTGGTTTTACTGCAACCAAACTACAGAAGCTACTCTCTTGAAACAACTTCTTAGACACTCTATCCAACAGCCCACTCTCATTTACCTTCAGCTCGTCCGGTATTTGACAATGTGCTGACCTCACTGTCACCCCCAAACTCTCCCCTTCAACTTGGGAAGCCCCCATTATCCTGGCCAACGTTTCTGGCTCTTGTACCCTGCCTCCAATTTCTCTTCCTGCCCACTAAATGTGGTTATTCCTCTGAAGGTCCTTGTAAGTAATAAAGTGGAGAGCGGGGGGGGGGGGGGGGGGGGTCTCAGGTGGTTGTAGAACTTTGAATAAATACTTGTGATAAAGCTCCCAACTCCTGCATAGAATTTTACCACCTTAATGAGACATAATGCTTGTTACCTAATAATTTGCTTAGATGCATTTTATTGAAAATTTGCTATCAATCCAACTGTTAATTGTACACAGAAACTCCCAAATCGCTCTCCAACATTCAAACACACTTCTACTTGATGTCCATACTGACAACAGAGTCCGGGACATTTCCACCTGGATCAATGAACATTCAATAAGTCCACAACAAAATAGATCACACCGATCCATGCAGCTGCCCCTCCTCCTGGCCCTCCGTCACTGTTACAGGCATCTTCCGTAGTCATTTTGCCTCCTCTCATTTGCCATCAATTGCCCTGACTTTGCACATTCTACATCCCAGCGGTCTTCCTATCAATTCCCCACTGTGTCTGCCCCGGTTAAAACTCTCACTGCCCCCTTATTCCTTGTCTCTGCACTGCAATCTCCTGTCTTCAGTCTCTCCTTTCTGCAATCCATTCGTACTTCCACTCTTTCCCCTTCTGAAACGTCTTCAATGAGTTGGTTGCTCTCTACTGAAGACAACACAAAGTCCCTAATGGGATTCTGAAATCTCTGAAGGATCGACTATAATCCATTCTTCCATATCATGATTACTCTCCCAGGTTTCAAACTAGCCTACAACACTCCATTCTCAACATGACCTGGCGTTTTCCTGCTTCCATGCTTTGTCTCATGCCGGTCCCACCTTTGACTATTATATTCTTTTTTTTTTTTTAATTTTTTTTTTTAACATTTATTTATTTTTGAGACAGAGAGAGACAGAGCATGAACGGGGGAGGGGCAGAGACAGAGAGGGAGACACAGAATCGGAAACAGGCTCCAGGCTCCGAGCCGTCAGCCCAGAGCCCGACGCGGGGCTCGAACTCACGGACCGCGAGATCGTGACCTGGCTGAAGTCGGCCGCTCAACCGACTGCGCCACCCAGGCACCCCTATTATATTCTTACCTATCACAACTCTTTTCCATTTGCCAATGCCCAGTTTAAGGGCATCTTTTCATAAAGCCAGTTTCGATCAGCCCAACTACAAGTGAGTTCTTCCTCCGCTGCAGTATCGTACTACTTTCTGAGAATTTTCTTATAGAGATCGTTATGTGTTTTTCTTACAATTAATCTATACATAGCTCATCTCTTTTTAGAGGAGGAACAGGAGCTCACTAGTGAATCACACACCCAATCCTACACATAATGGGTTTGTCTTAATAAGTATTTGACAGATGAATTAATGAATAAATCAGTGAATTAAATTCCTGACTTCCTACTGCCAATTTTTTTTAAGCAAATCAAGTGTTTAGCAGATTGCAGCGTCTAGGTAGAGCACACTCCTTTTGTACCCAATGGATATGATGCTTCGAGTACTCCTGAAGCATCCTCCCCTCCTTGCCATACAGTATTTGGCTTTGAAGAATAAATTAGCACAAGGGCTTCACGGGATATGCAATAGAAAATTAACTTCTCATAAAATGGTTTAGTCCAAGTTTATTAGAAGGCTCTCAGTTTTCCTGGTTTGCTTTGCAGAAAATTTTGTGTTAACTGTGATCAGAAGAAGTAGAAAGCAGAGCTGCATTGACAGAACTGCCTGGGATCAGAGAGACCCGGATGATGCAATTAAAAGGTGGACAGACAGGTAGACAGATGTTCAGCTGCATGATCAGGAACAAGATTGTATAAAAAGGCTTCTTTGATCATTAGAGATACTGCTGTAATGAAGCCCTGGATACCTACTCGGTGTTTCTGCCGACTCTCATCTCCAGCAGGTGTCTTATAGAAAAAATAAGGCAAACACAAACAGGTCCACTGCCAGCTAGTCAAAGCTGCCTGGCATTTTTTTCCTGTTGATTAAGCCACAAATAAAATCATACGTGTTGTGCTTCGAACACGGGCAGCGTATGCAGTTGGCGAGTCTTTATAGAACGCATCTTTCTGAAATATTTCAGCATCCATTACTCTGCTGAGATCAAGGAACTAATATATATATTCAATAGAGTATCCTATGTGATCCAAAACATCCCCAAGGGCCAGAACATGACACAAACGGTAAGCACCGAAATGGATTTAAAAGTCAAACAAACTATAGAATGGTAAATTTGGAAAATGAAAGTAAATTGTGAACAAGCAGGCAGGACACTGGGGCTTAAGAATAACTAGGTCTTGGCTATTTAGAAGAATGGAGAGCTGCACTAATGTGGATCGGCCAAAGTGGCAGAGCTAAATGTCATTCATATTTGCCTCTGGAATGCACTGCATGGTACTTTAGAAGTAAGGCTGGCTTCTCATTTCATTTCTGCATAGTTTAAAATGAGAGTAGATTCCCTGATCACATACCAGCTGACAGGGATATAGGTGGTAATTAGGGATTCTCTGGGGAGTAATAGTTGCTGTGAATAATCCGCATAGTAGAGACTTGAGCACAGATCTCAGCCGTGCTACTGACACCCTTCTGCGTTAGGCATACCAATTCTCCCCTTGTCTTGGGTTCCTCCTGCCACCCGGAGACATTCGTAACACTCGTGATTTGTGGGGGAGGGATTTTAGGAGTATAAGATGCCAGGGTATTGCTCTCCTCTCTTTATAAGAAACCATATGCATGGCTCGTGATAGCATCATTTCTCACATAATCTGTGGACTGGACTGATTCGGGCTCTGGAGTTAGAGGGTGGGGGTAGGGGGAAGGGAACAAGGCAGAGAAAGCACAGGCGAGGAAGAGATCCAGTCACTAGACCTCCTTTTACGGCTCGGAGAGAAGGTGGATGCCCCAGTAAATCATACTTTCAAAGACAGATGGTCCCCTGTAACCACACTTTCCCTTCCAGAGCCATCACCCCATCCCATACACGACTTGAGCTCCACGCACCCGCGGATCACTGATGCTGTTACAACTCCGAAAGACCTGATTGCACTCTACCAGCATGGTGGGGTCTTTGAGGACAAAATAGAAAGCCAACATTTTAAGTTACAGGTTGGAAAATCAGCTCACACGTGCATGCTTTCCCATTTCCTTCTCTTCATTTTACAGTTACCACGCCCATTCTCAACACACTTTCATTGGTGCTCAGGGGCGCTCCTCAGTCAGAGGCCCCTGGGCACTAGGTGGTCCCTGGCAGCCTTTTGCACCACCACTTGAAATCTCAGTATTAGGACCCGATCTGTGATGTTACCTGAACACTGTCAGGTCAGACTCTCTCAGAATACTAATATTAAGAAGATCACCATGACATCTGCCTACTGTAGGTAACAATGATCAACCGTAAAGGTAATCTTAAATTGGGTTCTCTTTCAAGATATCACTAACTCAAATTGCTTTTGTCATAGTTCTTTTCAAAAAAATATTTTCAATTTAGAACTGGAAGGAAACATGAAAGAGTAGGCTTGACTGCCCGTGAAGTTCACTGCTATTGCAGTGCTAAATGGGCACAGGCTGGGAAGACAAATGAAATAAGACAAATGCACTCTCCCTTATGCTCAAGTACGGTATTTAATACAGTTGAACACTGCATTTATTTTTACCTTTGACAGGTCCACAAATGGCCACTTACTTTATCTGCAGATAGGATATTCTCAAAAATATATATTTTTTTCCTGCCCCACAGGAGAACAATTTCCATCCCCGCAGGGGTCATTAACAGCAAAAATTGTTGACCACTGTGTCTATGTACTCTCCCCTCCAGCCTTCAGCCATCATGAAAAATTAAACATCAGTAACTGTTAATGAATTCCAGAAACAATAGCTGAAAACGAGGGAGAATGGCAAGCCTAGACACCAGTATGTATCATCACGGAAAAGTGTTTAAAAGGTATTTCCTCTAAGTTAGGAGATATTTATACAGTATATAGAATCTCCAAGTTGGACTGCTTTATTATTTTGAAATTCATCCTTACATTCCTGCAGAGTTTTACAGTTTGACCTATTTGTCTTAAGGTTGGACTGCATTATACATTCTTAAGAAGCAGAAGCAAGACAGAGATGGCCCTGAAAATCACCATCAACATTGTAATCAGTCTCTTTGATAGAGGTGATACGGAGCACTGACACTGCAGCCGCCATTTTCCCTTCAAATGGTATTCTCGTTCATTTGAAGACAGAAGCAGAGGCCCCTGCCTTGAATTTGCAATGTTTAAAATTGGGAGAAATACACTATTTGATTCAATGTTCAAACATTAACAAAGTACACTCAAGGAATCTAAATCAGAAAAAAAGGAAAGAAAACTTAGTTTGTAGTAATCTTTCCATGAAGGCATCCAATATTCCTTTCTGATTGAAAACTGTGATTTCAGATTAGCTACTCTAAATGCATCATAAAAGGCAAATGCAAGATTTTTCACTTGACCCAGTCTAAATAAGGCTACAAATATGGAAGAAAAATATTAAAGTAATTTTAAGAGGACCTACCTAAATACATACAACTCATAGTACTATTAGCTGCTCAATGATAATCATGGATAATATGCCTAGAGACAAGTTGATGCAACATAAGAATTTTCAGGGGGCGGGGCTCCCTCAGCTAAGCTAAAGCATGGCAATAACTCCTACCTTCTTTATCAAGAATGCAGTTACTGACAGAAGAAAATCTTTTTCTGGCTTTTAGGCTTTTAATACTCATATCCTCACTTTGAAAATGGACCCTGTCATCTGTCCTCAGACAGGAATGCCTTCTCCAACAGGGAGGAAGGTCTAAGATGCTGTTCTGAGAAGGATCAAATTAAGGGATCAAAGAATCCAAGATAGGATTTCATGTTAATATCTGGCTTCCTTCCCTTTTTTTTTTTTTTCATACCAATTCAAGGTGGATTCTTAAGCACATGTAAGTACAGCACACAGAGGAAGTGCTATCTAAATTCTGCCCTGAGAAAGAACTCTTGAAACAGAATTTTCACAAGTCACATTCCTGAACGTGTATAAAGGGAATGCTCCTATCTTTTACAATTTATCTCAACAGCCTAGATCTACTAAGATTACGCTGGAAACAAAACTATGAGAAGGGAAGGGGATAAGGAAGGAGAACACATATGGTGGCCTCCTCAGTTTCTCGTGATCATCATTGATCACGGTCATCCTGAAAAGGTGAATACATTATTTAAAACCGTTAAACATGCGTGTAGGCTCTGGTCATGAAATCACATTCATCCTCATCGAGCTCAATGGAAGGTGGCATGTCCCAGACTGTATAAGTTTTGGGAGGAGAGCCTCTCTATCCATCTCTGAAGCCTTAGCTTCCCCCTGAACAAAGCCTTTTGCCCTCCCCAACCCCCACCTCCACACAGACCTTTAGCGCTTCCTTTATCGCTCATGGTTTTCTTTTGCACTTCAAGGGATTTACAGTGAATGATGGCAGCAGAATGCCCAGTCTAAAGCAAAATTCTGTATTGATATTTAGGATGATTTCAGCATCAGCACATTAGAGCAAAAGCATGGATGAAAGATTCTGGTTATTATTCCCAAAGCTGACTCACCCTCACAGAAGAGCCCAAAGCCACCGAAAAGGGTTTTAGTTTTGAAAAGAGAAATAGGATAGCGTGAGCTGACCGTGGCTAATGGAAAAGCCCAGCTGTGGTTTCTATGTGTAGCTGTAGGACACAGCCTGGGGGTGGGGGGTGGGGAGGGACAGGGGGATCAACAATAATGAAATGAAGGTGTTGGGAAGTTTAGTCCAGAAAGTGTTAATGGTTTCTGGCTGAACCAAGATGTTCAACTCAATCATCTTACCAGGCTTACTGAAGTCAAAACAAAGTGAAACCAACAAACGAACGAAAACCCTCCTCCCTACTGGGGTCTTTCAAGAGTGCGTCACATGAAAATGTATGTGATCCTTTCCAAGACCCAACATCCCGTTATCATTTGAAAGTCACATGTAGACCTTTGTGCTTACTGAGACTATAGCCCCAAGCCACTTTTTGTGAGTGGTGATATAGAAGAGTGCATAAAATCTCAAATTCTAGAACTAACCCACTCCTGGCCTCACTGCTAATTAGGTGCACAACCTTGACCAAGTTACTTAATTTATTTAAAAAAAAAATTTTTTTAATGTTTATTTGTTTTTTGAGACAAAGAGACAGGGTGAGAGTAGGGGAGGGTCAGAGAGAGAGGAAGACACAGAATCCGAAGCAGGCTCCAGGCTCTGAGCTGTCAGCACACAGCCTGATGCGGGGCTTGAATCCATGAAATGTGAGATCATGACCTAAGCTGAAGTCGGACGCTTAACGACAGAACCACCCAGGCGCCCCAAGTTACTTTTGAAAGTTACTCACTTTCCTCATCAGAAAAAAAAATATTAGTACATATCCCATAACATTAAAGGATTAAGTCATAAATGCATTCAAAATGGTTATCACACATGAGGGGCTTTTTGGGGGGGGGGAGGGAGTGGGAGGTAGGTGATGGAACTCTTAGGTCTTGACCACATTTACTCATTTGTTAAAGCTTACAGAACTGTGGACAAAAAGCAAAAGGGAAGTTTTACTGTATGATAATTTTTAAACAAAATTAAAAATACTTATGTATGTATGTGTTTCAATTACACTGGGGAAAGAATTCAGTAAACACAAAAACAAGGCAGCGCTTACCACAGTGCCTAGCACAGCATAAGCACTTTATAATGCTCATTACCGAGGTGGATTTTGTGGCTGTAGTTATTAGCAAGGCGGGTGGAAGACATGTAACCAAGGTGGCAAGAGCCGGGGGGCCACTGGGAGACCCAAGTGGCGTTCTCCTGGGAAGGCAGATGGATGGAAGGTCCAACAGGGAGGAAATGGCACCCTGCCAATCCGTCACTGGGTTCCAGCTGGGAGCCAGCTGGGTGAGTGGGGGAATGCTGCTCCCAGGTTAGCAAGAAGACACATTACCAGTTGCAATTACAAGATGCCAGAAGAAAAAAGAAAAGAAAAAAAAAAAAAAAAAGAGCAGCTATTTCTGCTGCTAGACATGAAAACAAACCAACTGAGAAAAGTGCTTTGATGAGTGGAATATATCTGCTGGGTGTGTGGGCCAGTTCTACCTCATCCTCCAAAAGGGAGGGGATGAATAATCCCGCAGGTTCAGACGCAAACGGACGTGGTACAGAAAAGCCAGCCAAGTATACGTTCTATTCTTAATAACCTTAAATTCCGTTCTCCTTTTTAGTGTAAAGGCTCTGCATACAAAGTTGGAAAGAGAATTTCTTTTTTTTAAGGAGGCAAAAGATACGGGAAAAACTCAATATCAGATACCAGTATACACGTCAACACTGAGATTTTCTATGCTTGCGTTTTAAAAAATGATGTTTCTGCTCAAGAGCCAGTAAGACATTGGACGCCACAGACCGTATTATGTGTTGACGCTCCCCGATGGGCAAGCACAGGAAAGGAAAGCACTTATCTGGCTGTAAAAATATGTTTCCCTCTCAATATGCAAGTCTGTTTTTCTTCCTGCAATAAACTACATTTGTCTGATGTGGTATCTGATAGTTTTATAGTGTTTGTTCACATACTCACTAATTTGCAAGATTGGGTAATTTGCAATGGGTCTCATAGGTCATTAGTGCAAATTAACAGCATTCTGCAGAAGATAAAGCAAGAAAAACGGATACTTTGTCATACTGTACAGTTGAGCATCATATTTCAATTTAGGAATGTGACACCTTGTATTCATTCTTCCACAGTAGAAAAAAAATGGATTTCTCCACTGCCACCCCTTGGTGGGGAAAGGGGGAAGCATTCTTCAAAGAGATTTTAACCCACCTCTTTAATCTCTAGGTCGTGGTATATTTTGAAAATATACAACCATATTAACATCCCTGCCTGGCATTCATCCACCCTAAACAGTTTACTATTTATACTTGAACCTGAGAAGAAGGCACAAAGGCCTCCTTCCTACACAGTCCCCTAGGCCTTCTTTTTGGCATGGGAAGCACACACATTTTCGCAAAATTACTCAAACGTATATGGCTGAATTCTGTGGTTTTCATTAAGAATTCAAGAGACGAAAACTGTCGGCTTCCATAGGAAGGTGACCAAATCTACAGGGATATTATGTACAAATAGTCTGGTTAGAATAATAAACGCTGCATGTGCTTTATAACGTTAGGCGTGTGCAACATGGATTCGTTTGTGATCGGACTCTTGGATTTTTGAAAACGGATCCTCGCTTGCTTTGAGATAAACTTAAGTAAATAATGTTTGCCATCAACTCTAAATGAAGAATGACAGTTAAATTTTATAATCGTCTTCACAGCTTCAGGACTTACTTTATATTTTCTCAGGCTCATGACCCACAGGTTGCCATAGCAACTAGGAAATCCTACCTTATCAAGCGCTTACATTTACATTTCTTGCAGCAGCTTCCCTTTATGAATTAAATCCATCATGGTTTTCTATTCTCAAAATAAAAAGTTCTTAGGATTATCTTGCAGAAACAAGGATCAAATGCTTTGATAGAAATACACTATGCAAAAGTTAATTCAATGGCGGTTTTCTTCAGGAGGAGATAGAACTATGGCATAATAAACAGCTTATGTCCAAACTTCTAGGCTTCAAAGAAAACTTAAACAGAGACATTGTGCTAAAGATGACACATCGACTACCGAGGCATTTCATCTCTGAATTATCAAAGAAAAGATCTGATTGGATATCATACTTCAAACAGGTATTCAGACAGACCAAGAATTAAAACTGCCTAAGATAAAACCTTGCTACATGCACATATAAATATTAATAAAACGGATAACAAACAAATATATTTAAATTCACAACTCAAATAAGGAAAACGAAACAAGTGACAAGCTTCACCTTACTAAGTCCCTATCTTCCCAGCCCGCTTTTGTCCTTGTTTTTGCAGTAGTCCAGTTACCTGGCAATGGGAGATGCCTGCCTTTTTGTTTACGACTGTGCACAATAATTACGCACGTGGTGGGAAAAACCCACCAACCCGCTGTCTCTGTTCTGAGACGGAGAGGAAAGGAATAACCACTCCTGTTACTCAGTGCTGCAATCTGGAGCTGCAGGGCCCTGTGTCTCACCACGCAAGACACAGACACGTAGAGAGGAGCCACCGAAGCTCAGATGGTGACATGAGAACTCATTCAACTAACTGAGAAGCCAACTTCTGAGAGACGCACTGGGATCCAAATCGCTCGCAGCCCTCAAGTCACCGCTTGACAAGCGCTTAATGGAGATGATGTCGAGATAGACAAAAATTAGATCCTCGCCTCACCTGCCATCCAACCCCCAGAAGGGCCAGAAGATTATCTAGACTCCCCCTCACGGGTTCCTTCCAGCTCAGACGAGCCTCTGATTATGGATACAGACCTCAATCCAGGTTTGCATGATCAGAACGCACTTTTCCTCTTACTGGTTTCAACGTATGTCATTCCAATCCTGTCCTTGAAATTCCACTCATTCTGTGTTTGCAGCCCTCTGCTTCCTCCAGTCAGCTTTTGCTTTTTTGTCCTTTTGGTGTCTGCTTCTTATCCACACTTTGATTCTCAATCTTTTCTCTCCTCTCTAGCTTGGAGAGTCACAGCACAATGAGATAAAGGATAAATAGCGCATTGGCTGGCCACAATGGGAGAGGGATTCTATCAAGTTTTAGTAAAACCTAGGTTTTACTTCCTTCCACCACCCCTGGCTCCCCTCCCTTTTGTATTTTCTGCAGCTAATAGGGACCTGGCATCTTGACTGCAGATTTTGTTTTTTTTTTAAGGATGGGCAACAACCCAATTCTAAAGCTTACAAAGAGGTGAAGCATCGAGGGTGACCTTAGTAGTTTATTAGTGACTCATGTTAGAGCTGGAAACAGACTGGTCATTCATATCAGGATATTCAGTTCTGATCAAATTCTGTTACAAAAAAAAAAAAATTAAAGTATATGCAACGGAAACTTTCAGGCAGTGTAATATCTGATTTCAATTATATACGATTCTGATGCAGTTTTCTATGTATTGAACCACTTCAAGCAATATTTAACCTCACAACTTTACGATATATTGGGGAGGGGGGAAAACCGAGACACCTACATACACATATACATCACCTACTAAGATCGATAGTTATCCACTTGCTTTAGCAGTACACCATTTTAAAAGATTCCCAGAGTCACGGAGATAGAACAGACACTAGGAAAACATTTGTGTACTGAACACAGTTCAGAAGAACTGAACTGTCATATGTTTTCTAGACTTCCAAGTCATTGAGAATTAAGATTATCTTAAATAAATTACTGAGCAACAGGAACCACCACAGGATTATCTTCCCTAACCAATTTAGAAGTAAACCAAAACTTTATTATTGTTAATATTTATTTATTTTTGAGATGGAGAGAGACAGTAGCATGAGCATGGGAGGAGCAGAGAGAGAGGGAGACACAGAATCTAAAGCAGGCTCCAGGCTCTGGAGAGCCTGCTGCAGGGCTCGAACTCACGAACCACAAGATCATGACCTGAGCCGAAGTCGGATGCTTAACAGACTGAGCCACCCAGGCGCCCCTAAACCAAAGCTTTAAAACGGGAGACATTTCTGGGAAGCTCTTTGATGAGTACAACTGTACTGTACTGTAATGAAATTCACAAAGATGAATCAATAGCCAATATAGAGACAAGCAAGAGTTTTAATTTGGGTAATGCACTTTTTATTCATTACTGGGCCTCAGTAAAACCTGCTATCCAACTTATGGATGCAGCACTTAATTACTCGTGCTTCACTCTTCAAAAGGAGAAGTATTTAAGGTGTCCATCAGTACATCATGTAGAATAGCACCCAAGATGCCCTGAGTGAATGACAGAGAGTCAGAATGTGAGAGCTGGCATCATGCTGTTGGATTAAGACAGTTAAAGTATTCAGGCCAAACACTCATTACAAGATTATTTATAACATGTATTTTAAATGCTCTCATTTCTGTTAATCTGGATTTTCATACTTGAGGACAAATTTAATTTCCCACACTGCAGACATATTTGTTATAGGTACGCCTCCAACCCATTTAAAGTGTTTTGCTGGTCATGCGTGCTTGTTAAAAACATCAAGCAGAAGTAAGCACGTATGATAACTAGAGCCTAAATAATTTTTTGACAACGTAATTTTCTTTGCAAAAAGCAACTTAAAAAGGGAAGATGTCCCAGGTGGCCAGATTCTGCAAATCAGAAAATAAGTTCCTCATATGGCCCTACCTTCTATCAGTAGGAAGACCAAAAAAGCAGTTGCTCTGTTTCCAATGAGACAAGACGACGAGAAAATATAAACAAAGAATAAAGTCTGAAAAACATTTTTAAGTGGGTTTTCAACTATTCAAGCCAAAAAAAAAAAAAAAAATGCTGAGGCCCAATTACATCACCTAACGCCAAGGTTGACACTGACCTGTTGACCTTCACTGACCTATTGACCTTCGTGTTCGTCAACAACTTAAGATCAAGGAGGTGCTAAGCACCCAGGTTCTTCCTGTTCTAAGTGCCACACCCAAGTCTTTAAGTGAAAGGTGCGCCTTTAATCACGGAGGTGAAAACTTCCAAGAAAAATCACTGGAATTTATAGATTTAAAATTTTAAATGTAGATTACCCTTCAAAAATAGTTGTCTTGAAAGGCCACATACTTCTTCAAGAAATGCTGCTGTCACTTCCACACAGTCTGAACCACTCCTTTGACCGTTCCTTTCCATGACAGCCATTAGGTCACACTCTCTAGGGTTTTATAGCTACACCTCTGTTTTCTTTTTTTAAAAGCCGTAACTACAAGGTCCACCTTCATAACGTGATTCCAAATGACTTTGGGCTGGTATCAAATAAATCATCCCAAAGGATAAAGACCTGCTACTGCTGAGAAGATTCAAATAATCCAAACAAAAAAAAGGTTTTACTCAATGGCAACCTTAACGAAATACGTCTGTGTGACCTTCTAAAGTGATCACTGCAAAAAACACAAAGAGTGTGTGTGTGTGTGTGTGTGTGTGTGTGTGTGTGTGTGTGTGTATTTTTAAACCTACGATAAGGTTTTTATTCTTAACGGGTGAAAGTTTTAAGTATTACAAGGTTTCAATACTCTGGAGCAAAACATTATATTATCAGCTGAGGAAATTGAACTCTCTGTTCTAGAAGTAACTTTTGGGAAACCTGGGGTTGAAATTCAGATATAAGAAGGTTAGTTAAAGTCATAGACAACAGTCGATGCACTCTTTATATACGGGAAGCGTAACCACCGTTCATTCTAAATCTGTGTTTTCACTTACTAAATATATTACAAAGAAACGAAGACCACGAAAGGTAATTTGCATTCAATACAAAGCTGACCTTTGGGGCTCCTATGGAAAACATTAGATTCTTAGGGTGAATTCACTAACCTAATCTATTCCACTTTTCATGCCTGGATTTTCTTATAGCAAAGTGCTGCTGTCCACGGCCCCAAAAGCTTTTTCGTAGTTTGCGCTTTTTTTTTTAAATTTTACTAACTCTCATAAACTAGAAATGCTACACATAACATAAATGCTAACACATCAAAGTCTTCCTTTTTGAATGAATTTCATATATTCATTCATTCTTCTATTTATTCAATCAATAGATACTGAGGCGCTGTGCCAGATATAAATATGATTTACCCTCACTCTTCACTTTATCTATATAGACAATGAGCATTCAATTAAGCTACATGTTATATAAAAGGTAGAGATTTGCTTCCACAACCTGGCAAGAAACGTTTAAGCAAGGCGTAAACTGTATTCAGAATTCAGAATTAAATCAGAAATACTCTGCTGAAACCAGTAATTTTGGGTTTCAATTTTCTTTTATCTTCTTTATTCTTACACCAGCTATAAATCATATCACTACCCATTCATTCTTCTAAGACATGAGAACATTTAAGTGAACGTTCTGTTTATTCTTTCTCTAAACCAGTGACTAAATTTAAATAAAATGTTCTCAGGGTTAAAGAAACATGCCATTTCTTTTAAAGTTGTCAACCCTCTAAAAAGTTAAAAAAGGAAAACCGAAAGAAGGACTGTCAATACATCATTTTAAACATACTAATAGATTAGCTTTAACCCATAAGCTTTTCAGTATACAACCTAAGAATTCTGTCAACTGAAAAAATATAAAATAAAATAAAATAAAATAAAATAAAATAAAATAAAATAAAATTAAAAGAGTAGGTGAATGCGGGGGCATCATGAAATCACGGTGCTTTTGAAACAGTTCATATTCTTTGAGCTAGACAGTTATGCCAATTTAATCAACCAGAGAAGTTTAATAAAGAACTTCAATCAGTCCTTTTTTTTTTTTTTTTTTTTTACTTTTCGTCAATTAAGAAACAGGAATTCAGTGCTTATAAATTATGTAGAAGTGAAACGGCAGATCAGGAATTCCAAACTCCCCTTGAAGTGCAGCAGTGAGCCATGCAGCCAACAGAGCAGGCACCATGGACCACGGGCGGAAGCTGGCTCTCCCCACCGAAGTGTGACGTGAGGCCAGCCCCTCAGTCTCTCTGTACTTCCATATTCTCATCTTTAAATGGGGATAAAGACAGTATCTACCTCCAATTATTGCTTTGAGGTTTACTGAGGCTTTCTTGGCCCATGGTGTGGCGCTCAATTTTAATGATACTGTGGAGAATCATCCCTGGCTGTAAATTAATACGTATAGTTAAAGAAGGGAAATAGAGGCCGATACACTTGCTTTTTGTGGTGACAGCATTAATGAAGGATGGGATGCTTAAAACAAAACAAAAACACCCCAAACTGATCAACTCAATCCTTGAGACACCTTAAATTTCTTGACTATCTAAAAGTTTATTTAAAAAAAATTTTTAAGTTTATCTGAAGCAGCACCTGAGATGCCAGCGCAACTCCAACGCAGGGCTCGATCTCATGAGAGATCTCTCATGAGATCATGACCAGAACTGAAATCAAGAGTTGGACGCTTAAACCGAATGAGTCACCCAGGCGCCCCTAACCGTTTATTTTAAATTCCTTTAAGGAGAAAAATAAGAGAGGAGAATCATATACGCACACAGGGGAAAGACAAAAGAGGAGAGATTCGAAATGAAAAAGCCAAGATTTGTGCCGCAGGAAATCCACAGCCAGCCGAAAATGCCAAGACAAAAGGGGGAAATCCCAATGTATCTGGACCCATAATGAAGCTTTCCATATGATCACAGTTTCTTTCTTAAATTACACTGATGACAGTGTTCTAAAAGTGTTATAGTACCTTCCCTCTTAAACAGGATAAAATGAAAAGAATTTTACCTTTATTGCTGATTCAGGTCACACTGGCATCCTTCTCAATGTTCTCAATGAAGTACTTGATCAATGATAAACTACTTGAGGCTACTTGATTCCATTTCTCTGATCCGCCCCACCCCTACCCCACCCCCACTCTTTACCTCTCAAACTTCAAGTTTTCTGTCTCCATTGTGTGTGTGTTTTGGGGGGGGGGGGGAGGTTTGGAGAACAAATAACTAAGAAAAAATTTTGT
The DNA here is from genome assembly GCF_028018385.1 of Neofelis nebulosa. Classification (NCBI taxonomy): domain Eukaryota; kingdom Metazoa; phylum Chordata; class Mammalia; order Carnivora; family Felidae; genus Neofelis; species Neofelis nebulosa. The sequence continues at coordinate 13,127,432 of NC_080791.1, forward strand.
ACAAGTTCCACAGGATTATAAAATTAAGAAGCAATTTGGTTATGGTAAAACCCTGGGGGCTTTTGAGCAATCTGCCTCAATTTTAAAGCAAATACTTTGACGTATTTTGTAGCAGCTCGAGAGCCCTTTCTCGTAGCCTTCAGGTATGTTCTAGATAGCCGAGGTCTGCTACACGGTCCCCAGATAAGTGAGGTGGCACTGTGGCGGCCACATCACCAGATCCTAGAAAAAAGAGACAACACCCCTTTCAATAAAAGAGGGGAAGGGAGATTCCTTGAACACATTTCAGTTTCTGACCCAGAAATCCACTCTTTAAAATGAAAGAAAAGGAATACTGCAGGTAACACAAAAGTCTGCGGCATCTTATCATTTCACTGTGCTTTGAGCAAGCTTTCAGAATCATCTGATAGCAGGGGATTCTATTAGTTACAAGCATTATACGCTGGAAAAACAAACAAGTGCCACTTTACATAGTTGAACCAATTCATGATATGACACCTCTATAAAGCAGGGAGAAAGAAGATCTTATTATATCCTGTTTTCCAGGGCTGTGTAGAACTACACCTAACTTTCCCCAGGCCCTGTTCAGGTGATGGGAGGACACCGCCCAGTGCCTTCTGTGGCACCAGTTTTATTTAAAAGCCTAGTTGAGGTAAAACAACAACAAAGAGGTAATAGACATTTTAAATATTTAATCAAGGAAGACCTCTGAAGAAAAGAACAAACCACAATCGTCATCATGACCCTCAAGGCTAACATTTGTGGGAACCTTACTGTCCATGAGCCAATGGGCTAACGCCTCTCGTTCTGCCCTCACGGTGGCGCTGGCGAGGACAGTCCCATTCTACTTGGCTTCCCCAGATGAGCAAAGACGGCTGGTGAGGTAGGAACCATCTCACAGGAGAAAACCCCACCTTTCCTCACGAAAAGCTTCTGTGTTTACGGTGAGGTAAACAAAACAGCTTCATCATTTTAGACCCATATCCTTGGTGTATATTTTCTCTTGCTTTTTTAAAAAATAAAGTTCATTTATTCATTTTTGAGAGAGGGAGAGAAAAAGAGAGAAAGCAAGGGAGGGGCAGAGAGAGAGGGAGACAGAGAATTCCAAGCAGGCTCCTCGTCATCAGCACAGAGCTGGACGTGGGGCTCAAACTCACGAACTGTGAGACCATGACCTGAGCCGAAATCAAGAGTCAGATGTTTAACCAACTGAGCCACCCAGGTGCCCCTTCTCTTGCTTTCTGAGAAGAGATTAAGTCATCAGATGGGCAGAGAAAGGCCAACGGAAAGAGGCCCTATATCCAGAAAACATAACAGTTTTTCCAAACTTGAGGGAAGGTCTTCAGATTAGTTTCCACCTGCTGGCACAGGGAAAATATTTTCCTGCTTTAAGATATTTTTCCGTCCTTTAATTCGTTCATCAACCATTGATGCAGATGTGCCGTGCAAACTTCAAGAGAACATGTTCCCCACCTGCAAGAACCTCATAGTCTAGAATGGAGGACAGAAATGTAAACACTGAATTATACAACGATGCGACAAAACAGTGACAGCCCCGTGAGGGGCTGTAACAAGTGAGCTAGGCAAGGTGGTGATTGGTTAACTATCAGGAAAAAATATATGTATTTGTTTCTTTCTCCGATGCTGCTTCATTTAAATGTTAAGACTCTGGCTTTTGGCTAAGTCCAATTTAAAATGCCCTAGACATTAAGTGCACTCATAAGACATTGACAACAGATTAACAGCACTACTTGGTAGGTGTGTTTGCTCCCCACCATCTTTAGCAAGTAATTCTACACTCAAGCATCTCATGTTTTGATCACTGGAGGGTGGGATGCTACATAAATATACTGCTGAAATGTACTAATCCATTAAGAGTAGCCTCAAAATAGTTGAAATCATAGGACTGTGAGATTACAGTCAATCACATTCAGTAAACACTTCAAAAAATATCTACTCCTCCTTTTCCCGTACCAATACTAGAGTAACAAGATTTATCAATGAATAGTGTATTTGAAACAAAACTGCCCTCTACATAAAATAAAGAGCATACATTGACCCTGGCTTAGACTACATCTAATTTATTTCTTGCCCCTCCCTCACCAGAAGTCAAACCAAAGGTAATTTGTGTCTGCACGAAACCAAAATTGCTTGGCTGTGCTAATACTCACAAAGTCTGATGACTGTCGCCTAAATCCTATCTTAATAACAACACTAACTGTGCAATAAGAACTCTGAACATGCTCTTGCTTGTGGTGAAGTAGCAAGGAGATAAACCCAACCTCAACACGGGTTCAGATGTCTCAAAGATCTTGACATCGCTCTTCCTAAAGCATCAGGAAATGTTGGGAGTATAATTTCTCTAAACAGTGTGAGCAGAAAATCAGACAGTGCCTCTAAAATTGAATCAAGGTAGGGGAAAGTATGTAGGTCCTTGGAGGAAATAGACTAGAAAAGCCAAAAGAAATAATATTGGCCGCAATTTCTCATGTCAACGCAAGAACGGTCTCTGAACAAAGATCCTGAATGGAAACCCAATTTTACATTAAGCAGTGACCATGTATACAATAATATTTGCAGACAATAGTGATTATGCTTTCTCGGTTTTCCTGAATAATGATTAGCATGTCAGCAGTACAGACAATAGCTTCCCAAACGAACAAAAGGGAATTACAAACCTACCAAAATGTCCCTATGCTACCATGCTTCCTAGAGACAAAAAAAAAAAAAAAAAAAGAAAGAAAGAAAGAAAGAGGAAATGAAGCAAGCATTTCCAAATGTTGGAAAACAACAAGTATTTGTCAGATTTACATTATGATTTCAAAGTATAAAAACACATGTGTACAAACTACTGAGCTCTTGATATAACCATAAGGAGGAGGTGAGCTAGATGTTCTGCTAGTTATTACAATCATCTTTAAAAATAGCTTGGGCATTAAGAAACTAAAGGGGGAAATGATCATTGTAGATGGTATTGGCTATTGTCTAAAGTCTAAGGTTAACTGTGGGACTTTGCAAAACAAAGCTGATAGGCAGCTGATTGGTTAGGGAGAGCCTATGATCTCACAGACTGCGAACTTCTTCCATGCAGCCGGGCACCAGGCTGGCCTGCCACTCTGCATCTCCAACCCCTTCCTACACCTAGTCGAGCAGATGACTAAGCTCTTTCCAGTGTGAGAGGTTAACATGTGCCATTCCTAGCCTGGTGCCGGAAGATCAGGCTGCTCCTCCTCCATGCTTTCTCTTTCGCCTTCCAAGAGGCTGAAATCGCAGGACCACCATGACTCCAGAAGCTCCACATGGAAAGTAGCAGAGCCACCATTAGCCTATGTCCCTGGATGGCTGGGTGGAGCCAGGCTATCCACAGACCTGGAACATCCACCCTAGACTATTAAGAGGAATTTCTAAATATGCAACTCATTGCAAATTTTAAGCTTTCTATCCTCACCTACACGGTCTCAGAGAATTGCTAATCAAGATGCAAGAGTATCGGTAACAATACTACGCATAATGTTCTCAATGGACCCATCGTGGAGTGTCCAGTTAATCTAGCTGGTCAACCAAGTGAGTCCACTGGACCCAGGACACCCCTGTACAAATACCACCACTACCTCAGTTGATCCTGGACTTGTAAGCATGGGGAAGGGCAGGAGTAGAAGCCATTGTCCTCGGGATTCCCTAATCAAAACTCACTGGTAAATACTGTGTAAGGGTAAGTGGCTGAACACTGGGGAGGAAAGAATGGTCAGGAACCACTAAGTAATTAAGCTAATGAGCCCAGATCCCTATTATGCATCAACGTAGTCCCTTTTCCTTCTCATCCCCAGTAAATTATTTCTTCTGTGAATGTAAAAAGTTCACACACACAAAATAATTGCCCCTGCCCTTCAACTTCAAAGGACATGCCTCACTATAATTGATGTAAGTGAGCCTTACTAATTTCTAAGAAACATGAACTGGGTAGACAAGTAAGTACTCAGAATGAAGAGTCGAAGACTATAGTATGATCATGTGGAACGTGTTCGTTCCCCACTCATTAATGAAAGATTTCTTTTAAGCGCCTCTCAGGTACCCTGCTGGATGCCACAGATATGATAGTAAACTCAGGGCACATAATTCCTGTGCTCGGGAACCAGTGACAGAATTCCTGGAGCCAGCTTGTACGGCAGACACAGGGCCAGGGGAAGAGGAACCGTACCGTAAACGCCCACCAAGCAGTCACCCACAGATCCTGCCAGAATCGCCAAAACACAGATTGTCAAGAGGAGTTCGTCTCATAGACAAAGTGACCGTACAGAAACAAATAACTCTCCAGCCAAATCAATTGTGACCGTGACATATTGGCATCTAGAGCAAACGGTCACTCTGAGTGAGAACTTGTTTTGTAAATTAGGGGAGGAAGTTCACGAAACGTTCAAAAATTCCAAGCAAGCCACTGGGATGTAAATTGTGACCAGGTTCTTAGCTGACACGTTCAACAGTTTAATTTGGGTACGGCTCTCAGCAGTGCTGGGCATATGTGAGAGAAACAGATGCCCTGAATCATTTCAGAGTACATTCCTGTCAGAAATGTCCTTTGTGACACTAAAATCAATTTCTTCTGCCTTTACTAACAGTTCTACCCAAAGAAAAAGGGGGGAGAGGGAGGGGGGAGAAAAGCATTCTCTTAATCGAATGTCTTCCCACTGAGAAGACAAAATTAAACCCAAATCTATTAAACAGTCCAAATTTATGTTCGATTTTTATAATTAGTGTTGCTTTGGTAGAAAGGCTGGTGGTAGGACGGGATGGGACACGATCCATTTGCGCTGAGAACTCCCAAGTTTTTGATGTGTCCTGGGGAAAGGAGGGAAACCCCCAAGAGTTGTTATGTAACAAAGTAAGACTCCAACTTGTGCCCAAACTCGCCCAGAAAAGCGCACGAGAATGGATTCTCTTTTACTTGGGAATTTCACCTACTCACCCAAACTCAGAAAATGTCTTCACACCTTCTCTCCTTGCAGACGGTCAAATTCACGTGGCCACCTCTCCTTAGACTCTGTAGGGCATCTCTGAATATACTTTACGACAAGGGCCTGGAGAGTTGGCTTGGAAACTCAATTAAACTCAAGGCTCATGTTTAGCCAAAAAAATAAATACTAAATCAAAACACCACCAAACAAAAATGGGAACACACATCGGGCGTCTAAACGTTGCGATGTGTCACCTCTCCCCTGAAGGAGGAAAAAGTTCCCCAGTTCCCTACCTCGAGCCACTCCAATTAAAGACGATTGTTTTTTTTCTTTCCTATGTTAGTTATCTTGACCATAAAAGCCTATAACACTCTAGCTAAAGGCAGAATAAGTAATAATACAACGTCATGTGATTTTCACTAGGTTTGGAGGATGTTTTCTAGCACGTCTCTCTTCACCTGCTTCCCAATATTGATTTAATGCAAAGCCATTACCAGCTCCTCCGGCACGTAGGCATTCATAAAGAGAATGCCTGGAAAGTCACCTCCCACCAGAACCCGAATAATTTTGCCAACTGTGGCCATGCCTGAGAATAACTTTAATCTCCCAAAGGAACTCATCATTTACTGGACTGAGATTCCCTTGACAGCCAAGGAGGGAAGAAGGAAGAGGCAGAGGTTTGGACCACGGTGTGTCCTCATTCTGAGATAGAATGCCCATCCCTTCCGCCTGGCACCTTCTCTTGCTAAAGCCAAGAGGAGACACAGGCATCAAGAAGAGCACTGAGCAAATGAGGAGGATCTTACCCAGACAGGTGGAACCACAGACTCATCATGAAAGTGCTTTATGCTGCCAAGAACGGCCATTTTGAGCTGACACCCAGAGAACTGCCATGTCCCTTTAGTGAGGATACCTGGTTGGCCTTGATAAAACGACACAAACTCCAATATCTAGCTTAGGGCCCTGGAAGAGAAGATTTAGCATACTGGACATGATGAAAAGCCATGCCGAAGGTTCCGTGGAAGTATCATACTAACATCGTTTACAAGAACAAAACTGACTGTATGGCAAGATAAAGCACAAGAAAATGCCACATGCTGTACCGACTTCCCAGGCAGCAAAGTTAATGAGTTGCAGATCACGAGCACCTCGATGTAAAACCACAGTGTGTGCATGTTATGAAATTACTCTACAAAAGATTGCTTAAGCAAATTTACAATGAAAAACAACATCAAAACACCAAGGAGGTGGAATGAATATAAACATGAAACACACTTAAACACCTAGGATGTCTCATTTTAAGGAGGAAAAAAAAAAAAAGATCCTCAACCTTCAACAATGACTTTTTCAAGCTACAAAAGCAAGATCAAATAAGCATCCGGGTTGTCTTCATAACAATATATATTTTACACAGGCCAATAAGCCCAACCACAGAAAATTGATCTTCAATTGCCCCTGCAGCCACGCAGACAGCACACAGAAATCCATCCGTGGGCACTCTTCAAAGGGTCCAAGTGAATACACAACACCTGGAGATGAACAAGAAAAATTTAAATGGGGCCTGTGGGTCTCTAAAGAGCAGTTTCTAACTGGCCCATAAGCTAATAAGAGTGGATATAAACTGTGAACAACCAGTGCCCTACCAGGAGGAACATTTATCACACTAACATGCCTGTAAAGTGGAAAGGGTTCATCCACATGCTCTCTGCAGTTTCCATTAGAATGTTAATTGTTCAAACTGAAGAAAAGGAGACATAAGGAATGGCTTTCACCATCACATGTTAAGTTTATTTTTGTTCCTCTGACCAGTTCCCAAGGGGCAGGAGGCTAATGACTGTTCTTCATCATCAACCGCAAAGGATATTTACATCCATCCTGTAACCATGACAGCTGTGTCACTAATTCCCTAACTGCCTCCACAACATGAACCAATCATCTGGCATGAAGCTGCAAGATGGAGTGCCCTGCGGTCATTATTCACCAAGCACTTTCATTAACAAACTGCCCTTAATTACAGTGGTAATTGCAAAATTATTTCATAGCAGCAATTATTTTTCTCAGCCAATCCAGGCTATTTAAGTAGGACACTGCCTATGAAAATGGCAAAAGGCCAAGTAATCTATGACCAAAGATATGTTTTAATTGTACTACAAACTTAGTTTCAAAATATTGCATCAGAGGGCTTTGAAATTGTATTACACATCCCATTACGCACTCCACACACACACTCCCACAAATAAAGCTACCCTTCTCTACTTTGTAGTTTGAAAGCAAAATGCATTTATAACATTCACAGGAAGTACCTAAACTAATGCTATTGTCTAGCAAACTAAAAATAAGGAATTTGTAGATCTACACTTATACTTTGAGAATTGCTGAACACACTAACCCATCCATTAGGGACATCATCGCCAACCCCCCCACCCAACACCCATTCCTTTCATGTAAGAGCCCTTTGTTCTTTCATATTTATACACTTAGATAGCCAGCTATGAGAAGGAGTGCTGGTATACCTATCTGTTGGCTTTAGAAAACAAGGCACAGGCAGGTTTCCAGAAATCACACCTTGATCATCAAGATTACAGACTGACATACATCTCTGCTTGGTTTCCCTGTGTTCCAACTTGAGACTTGTTCAGCATTTATCCCGAAGAAGAAACCGAAGTCACAGTGTCCTATTTGGAGTTTTCCAGGAAGTCACTGAACAAGAAATGTGTGATTTGGAGTGATGAGGGAGATGTGGTTGAATCAAGATACAACTGTTAATACTGCAGTCAGACGACATGAAAACTTGAACACTATTCTAAGGAGTCTGAGTGTTATCTGGTAGATAGCAAAGACCTCTGGGAGGCAAAGGATGAAGACTGACTGAATTCAAAGAGTGGCAATGCATATAGAGCAACAGGGTTGAGAAATTCACAGTGTTGCAGGTAGAATTATACTTGGTGACTGTTGGGTACAGACAATAATAAAAGAACTACTCATAGATTACTCTGAGGTTTCCAGCTTGGAAGAATAGGTAGATGATGAGCTAGGGAATGCAATGGAGATCTGTAATAACATTTGAACATTTTAAGTTTCAATCATCTATAGGATATTACCCAGAAATATTTAGGGAAGGAGCTAGAAAGAATAGTTAACATTTATTGGCTTAGTTTTTATAGGCTAGGCATGGTGCTAAATGCATTAGATATATAAGCTCAACTGACACTCAAAACAGTAAGATCTATGGATTACATCCTATTTTTACAACCATTTTTAAAGACAAGGAAACTGAGGCTCAATGGTATGAAAAACCGCCCGGGGTCATTATGGCAGAAAATGCTAGTTACTTAGCAAATATTCACTCTTCCCTTTGCCTTTTGTGACAGAATCCTCCCCCCTCCGCCCCCAGCTGTCCATGGTAAAGATAACATTTCCTACCTCCTTCACATCCAGGTCATGCGCTATAACTGGAAGTGTTGTCTGGGATGGAAACAACAACAACAACACCAACAACTGGTTCTGCTGAGAGGAGCTCTTGTCTTTCCTGGTGTCCAAGAGGCAGCTGCACTAGCTAAACCTCCAGCAGTCATCTTGCACTATGACCTCCAGGGCAAAAGTCACCAACTGGAGACAGTGAAGCAGAAATAAAGATGGAGGCTAAGTTCCTGAAGATTTGGATGGAGGCTCTGAATAGTCTGCCTGTCTCTGGGACTTCTTGGAGGTGAAAATAAGCTAGTGTTTAAACCACTATTTTGGGGGGGGGGCTCTTTTAGAGTCAAATGGAATTCCTAAACGATACAGTCACACAGGTAATAAGGAGCAGTCAGGATTTGAAGGCCTTCATCCTGATTCCAATTTTTATCCTCCTAATAAAAGGGCTAGATGGATCAGGAGAGGTTGAGGCTACAAGGGCAGACTGTCAATTATGGGTGCACGCACATCTCGACAGTTCCTTCGGCTAAGACAAAAAAGGCAAAATACTCAGCATCATTGTAAAATGAAAGTTCTGTCATTAGGTAAATAATCTGATGATAGGGAATTAACACCTTACCAGTTTCAGAGAATTAAAATAAATAATTCTAACATCCCTCAAATCATCAGGCACAATTTTATCTTTCCGTTGGGGTCGCATTTTGGGGTCCCGTGGAATATTTTTATTAGACAGTGCTACAGAAGAATTGATGGGGCACCTGGGTGGCTCAGTTGGTTGAGCCTCCAACTCGTGATTTCGGCTCAGGTCTTGATTCCAGGGTTGTGGGATCAAGCCCCGTGTTGGGCTCTGTGCCAAGCATGGAGCCTGCTTTAGGTTCTCTCTATCTCTCCCGCTATCCCTCTACCCCGCCAGCTCCCTTAAAAATAAACAAACAAATAAGTAAATAAATATAAATAATTGGCAAGTTATCTATGTACTAAGTAAGAAATAATCTAGTTCCTTATTTTCTAAATTTTAATTAGATGAACATCAAGTTCTGTAAAGAAACAAAACACCAATGATTTTGCAATAAGGTTAGGTTTCCACATAAAAATAATCTGCAATTTCTCCTCTCAAAATCATTAATAATTTATAGGCTACGATCAGTTATTATGTTAGATTTCCTGCACAGGCAGATGTTTATAGATATTTCCCTATTTTACACATTGGTGAAGAATTGCAAAATTAGCGTTTGCACCTTCCCCAACAGAGTATCTGAAAGGATGATGTAGTTAGGGATTTGTGATGACAATACCCTTCCAAGTCAAAGGAAATAGTTTCTTTACATAATTTAGGAAAAAACCTTCAACATAAAATATAGGCATTCCCAGAGAGAAATTTTATTCTCTTGTTTAATTATTACTTTTGAGGTTCATGATTTAACTAGAATTCCAAATCTAGTCTTTGTGGCAAAGAGAAGAGACAAATGGATTATTCTATCTCAAGCCATATTTTAAAATATCCACATAGTTCATGCTTTTAACAACAGTACAGCCAGTAAGTGAATGTATTTCATTTTGATGATTTCATATATTGCATTAATGAGAAAGATTGAGGCATATTATCTTAGGATCTAAAATATTGTGTAATTACAAGTTTTATGCCAGCTTTCAAGTAATTTAGTTTTTCAAAGATAGTAAAGGGAAAAGAATCTGAGCTAGACAGACAGCCTCTCCCTTAACAATGAGAGAAAGTAATTCAACTTAACAATTTTGGTTTTCTCCCTGAAGAGCTGTGTGATCAGTGAGAAGCACTGGATTAATTCCATATTCTCTCTGCTTATATATGTTTTTAACATCCTCTGGAGTAAATACGCTCGCAAGAAGCACATAGCACGCGGGAGAAAATGTATACTGTGTAGGACACTCTCTGGGCTCTCCGTGGTGACTAAAAGCAAACATAATAAAACAATCTGCCATAAATCCTGTGCTTCTCCATTTACCTATTCTTCTCGGAGCACTTTAAAACATGCAAATCATATTCCAATGCATGCTTAATGTTTGACCCAGATTACACAAAAGAATGCCAGGGCAATAAAAATCTTCATGCGCTCTAGTTGCAAATGTTCAAGGGTAAAGACAGGCAGTAAACTACTACCACCATAACGTCGTGGATTCTTCTTCCTAATACCCTAGTTCCAAGAGCTGCTAACTACCAAAACTTCCTGTGGTATTCAGGTCCTACAGTAAATCGTCCTCCATGATTTCCTGACTACGTTAGCACCACATGTTTGTCTTCCTAGTAATTTCGCAACAGAGGTGTGACACTCCAGGCAAAGCATTCCATAGGGTTAGAGCACTGCTTGAGGGAGCCAGAGGAATGCAATCATCACCCACAAATGCACCATCTGCTGTGGCTTACTGCTTAATTAAACGAAAACTGGTAGGTTCTTAATTCTCACAGCTCATAAAAATAAAGGTCACAACAGAGTATTAGCATCATGCATCATCCGCATAACATACAGTTGCTAAAGTATATTTTGCCAACCTGTCACTCAAAAGAAAAAAGAAATACACCATCTAGCTGACGCCCAAGCATGGCAAGATCCCATCACTCTGATAGCAGATCAGTGACAGTACAGCTGAACTGTCAAGCCTGAGGGAATAGAAGGTTCAGATTTTGGTCTTTGTTCTTTACCTCTCTCCTATAGCACTTGCCAAAAAAATTCTTCCATACGTTACAATAAGACCATTCACGGGTTTGTCTGATGGATCACTCATTCATGTCTTCAACAATTTATCAAGGGTTTCCGCATGCAAGACATTTTGCTTAGTATTCTGGAAGATGCAAAGATGAATCAGACACAAATTTTAAGTACGTATCGCTCCTGATGATCCCACTGTGTGTGTGTGTGTGTGTGTGTGTGTGTGTGTGTGTGTGTGTATAGAGTGTATGTAATAGTTTTAATGAGATAAAATTCATATATCATGCAATTCATCCACTTTAAAGTGTGCAATTCAATTGTTTTTTAGTATCTCCACTGAGTTGTACAAATATCACCACTACCTGATTTCAGAACACTGTCTTCATTCCAAAAGAAATTTCATACCCATTAGTAGCCACTCCTGTTCTCATCCCCCAGCTGCTAGCAGACCACTGATCTACTCTCTGTCTCTCTAGTTTTGCCTCTACTGGACATTTCCTATAAACGGAATCAAATAACATGCGGCCTTTGAGCTGCTTCTACTTAGCATGGTTTCAGTGTTTATGTCACAGCATGTATCAGTGCCTCATTCTTTTTTGCTGAATCAAGTATTGTAGAGTGGGGATACACTGCATAATTTTTCAGCTAATGGACATTTGAGTCGTTTCCATTTTCTGGTTATTATGAGTAATGCTGCTATAAACATTCACGGACATGTCTGTGTGTGGATTTAATTCTCTTGGGTATATAGCCAGGAGGGGAACTGCTGTGTCAGATGTAGCTCTATGTTTAACTTTTGGAGAAACCGCCAGGATGCACGCTTTTGCACTGTCGGTTGGGCTATTACGTTACCACAAGCAAGGTACGAAGATTCCAGCTTCTCCCTATCTTTGTCAACACTTATTATTGTCTGGTTTTTACTTTAGTCATTCTCACGGATGTGTAGTAGTAGTATCTTACTGTGGTTTTCAGTTGAATTCCTCTAATGAAGTTGAGCATCTTTTCATGTGCTTTAGTGGCCATTTGGAAAGAGGCGCTCTATGTTCTGAGCAACTCTGAATCAGCCATTTGGTAGAAACACATGAAGTACTCTATTTGCCATCTTCCAGTACCTATGTGTGACATTTCCCAAACCACTAATATATTCTCTCTAAGGTCTCTCTGATGTTGAAATCCAAACACCAGCACAAATGTCCCAACACAGACCAGTCTTGATGATTCTATAGCGTAATTTTCCTGGGGAGTCGGGTGGAGTGGTGAGTGAGGAGAGAAAATCTCCCTTGACTAGTTCGTTCTTTCTAGCCCATTTCCCACATCTACTGGAAGTCAGCTAATAAGAATTTCTGAAGAAAGTAAGTGACTTGGGAGTTAGTGTTCCAGGACAGGGAGTAGGGAGCCATGCAGAGAACCCAGCAGAATGCACAAACACGGAGCTCGGGAGAAGGTCGGGGTTAGAGATGTCACGGGAGAAGAAAGAGCCGCAGTCCGTTCATACGGTAAAGAGAAAAGCTCTACATTGTTCTTAACGCCTTTCGAGCCGACTCATTCTAGTTTGAAACAATTGAGAACTTAATTCAGTGATATAGTTATGAGATGCTGATGAATGAAAATATCTCATCTTCCTTACTGCACCTGTACAAGTGATCACGTGTCTCCCTTCAGGCTTCTCTGAACTGAATCATGCACTCTCAACTTTCTTTGCTCTGGGTTTTTTTTTTTTTTTTTTTAACTTCCTAACGTTTCTCTCCAAATAAGGCAACTAAAACCAAAATAAATGAACAACACCAACAATAAAGATGTTGATTCGGATGCCACGGTGTCTACACGAAACAGAAGGCAAAACGGGGAAGGAGTCACTAGCACTCTCGCATACGATATACTCCAGGCCCTCAATCGATAACTCTGTTCTCTCTCGTTGGTGTGTCTGTGGAGAAGGTGCATGACAGCAGAAATAGACGGAGACCTTAAAAAGCAATTAAGGGTGAGGAGTTTCCTGCCAAACGGCAAGTACAGATGTAACCTGCTTCCCCCACAGAGCTTAGCTTCATTTCATGGCCAAGAAAAAGGTTGATAAATACTCTATGATGAACAAGTGATCAAATTTATAAAAACTAAAGATGAGGAATGACCAATGGGAGAACACAGGTGCTACGGAGAGGCTGAACCGGTTTCCGTGCTTCCTGCTTCCTGTAGGTGGCACCAAACTCCTTGAAGAGGAAACAGAAAGCAAAGTTAAAAGGCTGGTGTGTGACTACAAGGAAGCGCTGAAGAATTCGCTTGTGAGCTGGCAATTTCTCTTTCGAGGCAGCTTTTCCTCACTGGTATCGGCAAGCTTTAAATTTCAGAAGTGATTCACCTGTACCACGCTATTTATGAGCTTCTTTTCTTTCCCTCTAAGTGCCCAGCCTCACATTAACAGTATGACCAGCTTCACTGCTCAGCTCAACTGTGTCCATCACTGCTGGAATGGAAGGTTCGTTACAGCATCTATTAAAAGGATTTTCAAAGGTAAAATAGCATTTTAAGGCCATTAGGACCCCTTAAGTTAAGATCGACAGGAAGAACAGTTACAGAACTGTTATTTACAACCATCAACCAGAAAGAACATGGTTTCTGGTGCCCACAACAGCCACAGGTAACCGACAATAACTTGGATTACCTTCTCAGAAATCTCTCACACACCTACATGCTCCGGATCTCTCAGGCTTTGGGGCCAAAGAGGGTCTCTTACAGGAACACATCTCAGACGTGCATCTCCTGGTGGCCCTGGTCTGGGAGGCAGTCTTGGATCAGATCAGATCAGATCAGAGTCCTCCATAAGGACCCTGCCAAAAAGCAGCAGGGTCGTGGAGGGGAGGAAGGGTGTGGGGGAGGGCGGACGTGGGGAGCCCAGCGGGTCAGTCAAAGTGGAATAAAAGGAGGATGAACGGAAGGGTGTGTCTCTGAAGCAAGACACAAGCAAGTGAGAATTAGAGATTTTGTCCCAGGTTTTCACCATCATTCTCAAGACCCGATTTTTCTAACAAACATTTCCTGCCAACCTTCCGAAATTTTTAAACAACGGCAGCCAAGACTGACTTCCATTCGGCACAATTACATAAGACCAAGCAGTGCATTGCTCTCATTTTTGGAGCTTTGTTTTAAGCTCCCTCATTAATCTTTCAGTCTTTTCCCATCTCTGCTTGACTATAACTGCCCTGAATTTATCCAAGCCTGCAGTATGCCAGGCTCACTGGTGTCTAAATCACCGAGAGCTGAATACACATTCTACTCATGGGACTCCACACTTCCATCAGAAAGAACCAATCACAGCTTAGGAGAGGTAAACCTCTTTTTAATTGTATTCTATGATACTAACAGGCATTCATTACACATGGACCTTAAAACAAGATTTGCTCTTGGCTGCTCATAATTGTATTTCTACAGCAGTTTAAACCGTTGGCACCTGCAATCGCTAGCAGGCCTGAGCTAAGAATTTCTATTATCCCAGTTTTAAGGGTTACATTTAAAATAAAACTCAGAGGGGCAAAACATTACATATACACATATTTACACAAATTAAATACTATGCACAAGTCAATACCTTCTGCACACAAAACTACATTAAACTCAATTAGCCCTAAGCAAAACTACAGGAAGCAGGTTTTCTGTGAACCAACAGAGCTGTTGTATATAATAAAGAATATAAAAGCTACTAGATTAGAGTTCCGCAGCACTGTCAATAAATGCTTTTAAAAGAGCATTATTGATACTTATTTCTAAATTAATTAATATAAATGAAGTTAACCTAAAACAATCCAACCCAGGAAATTCATATACAAATAACCTCACACTTTTGGGTTGTAATAAAGAAGAACTTTTTAAGCATGTAGATGTCGTTTGGGGCTTTTCCAAAAGGATATTCCTAACTATGAGCCATGCAATAGTCACCAAACTAAAGGACAATGTCCTTCTTGTTATGGTTTCCTACTTGATTATGACCAAAATTAAATTATACAAATATTTCACTAAATATCTTCTCAAACCTTATAAATATTAATATGAACTCAATCTCCTATGTGCTCAGCATTTAAAAATCCATTTAAAAATCTTGGAAACTAATTTAAGATTTCCATCTAGAATACAAATTAGCAAGTCCTCCTCCTAGCTCTGTTTTGCTCAGCACCCATATCTGCACATTTAGTACTGAATGTCAGTTGGTAGCACTTAAAGATGATGAATATTAAAAGCATGCTTCTGCCCGCTAACATATTAGAACTTGGCAACCATTGAATTTGTCATAAGCTATGTTTTCAGTGAACAAACTACTGCCTTTAAAACACCAAAGCATTCTGTAAATTCCTAAATTGTGAAAAGGGTACGCAGAGGGTGAAATTTTATTATTAAATGCATCAGCTTGAGAGGAATGCATAAAATTAAAATCTTTTTTTAAAACTTACCACCCTCCAGTACCACTTGGCTATACTTTCTAAAATATTTACTTGAGGACTGCATCTGAACAATGACTAATAATGCCAGCAAGTATTAATTGAGCAAGCATTCTGTGTGGGCACCGAGCTAAGCATTTGACACACGTGCGTCCGTGCTATTTTTAAATACATGCTATTTGATCTACATGCCATATTTTACACGTACAATTCTATTTGTATGCACGCACGCTCTCTTCACATACACACATCAAATTTTCTACCCCATGAGGTAAGCTATTGTTATCCCCAGGGAGGCTGGAAGATTTACTTGCCATCCTGCAAAACTTATTACGAGGAAACATATTTTTCTAGAAGTTATTTCTAAATTGGCCAAGCCACAAGAAGGCTAACGTAAAAGACCGTTCATAACTGTTTACGCCATTATTTTCACTAAAAATTAGTATTTTTATTTTTCACTAAAAATTCAAATGCATGGAATTCAAGCAACAAGAAATAAGGGACACATCTCCAAATGCAAGGAAAGCAGGATGTAGGCTTTTAGTGGGGGAAAAATAAAGGAATGAGATAAGAAAGTGCTTAATGGGGAAAAAAATAAGTTTGCCAGAGGCTAATTATTTCAAAAGGGGGAAAGTTGTGGGGGGGGGGACCACATGGGAAAAAATCTGAATGTAAAAAATGAAGTTGTAGGTTTGTGGAAAAGGAATCTTTGGAAAGGAATTTTAATGTGTAGTCAAGCTAGCTAAGATTAGAATAAATCTAATTAAGTTAAATGAATTTTAATATCAAAAATAAGCTGGTGTAAAATTAGAATGTGGTTTTCTGTTAAAATTTAGGACAAAATTTTCTTGAACCATCGGTCTGCTCTTGATAAGAGATTATGAAAGGTTTATCTTTACGTTTTAAAGTAACCTGCCTATAAAAACAAAGAATTTGTGTCTTGTCAAAATGATTCCCTCTGTCTTCATCAGGTCTTTGATTACTTAAGAAAAAACCGAGTCTTCTTTATTAAAAGCACCAAGTTTTTTTGTTCTGTTTTTCTTAAGTAACTATTTACCCTTCTGTATTTGCCTGCAAACTCTCTATCACTGTGGTTAAATAGATAACCAAGTATTGTTTCACAGTGACCTATGATCCTATCTGATCAAGGATTTTAAAACCTATTTCAGGTTTCTGATAAAGTTCCCCAAACCAAATTCTAAATAGCCTTTTTGACCTTAAAATGAACTTTGGGATTTTCCAAAGGGTCCCTGGACCATCTCAAAAGATGTGTTCTCTCTCCTTAAAACAAAAAGATGTTAAACTAATTAGGCTTATTTGAGGAGTTCAATTACATGGAAAATATTGTCAGATGAAAGGTCATACTAAGCCTTCTTTGTGTTGTACTGAGGCATACATTGTAAGTATTCCACAAGTTGTATGAAATCCCTAGAAATCGAATACATCCTCGTATAATGTTATCAGTCAGAATTCTAGTTATTATCTCAAAATGTGTCCCAGAAACAAGCAAATTTCCTTGTTAACTACACTGTAATGAACTCCTATCAGATCTTTCATCATGGCCATTTTTAAGATTTTCTTCATCTGTAAATCATTATTGTTCTACGGATGCTTTGTGAGTGTGTCAGCAAAATCTTTTCATCTTCCACAAGACTCATGGAAAGTACTATAAAATACAGGTTCCTGGTAATTTTAAAATAAAAAACAAACAAAAACCTCCCACTGAACTGGGTAAGAACTTTCTGAACTAACGGAAAAGCTAGATTCAAATAAAACCAGTATTAATTACACGGAACTGAATAAATGGAGGATGATTATGATCGTTTCATGATTTTTTAAAAAATATTAATTTTTTTAATGTTTTGTTTTTCAAGATTTAAGGAAGCCTTTTTCTCTGTTCTCTTAAACTACCTATGACTTAGATAAATTTGGTAAAATATGCCTTTGTAAACAAAGATGGAACCTTTATCTTTCTCTCCCTGCCTGATCCCTCTAGAATTCAGAAACTCTCAATGTGTATTCTTATTTTCATGGCAATAGAGGTATTTACATAACTAAGAATCTGTTCTCCTTGTAACAGGGTACAATTGAAAACACTGCTTATAATACCAAGGCTCTGACTAGTATGTCATAGTTTAGAGATGTACAAAGACTCAGATATGACCATACAGCTTTAAGGAACGAAGGTGGACTTGATGAAGCCAAAAAAGACCCTTGGAAAAAGAGGCCTGGTACCTGGTTCCCAGCAGCATTACCAGGTGAGTAAAGATGGTCACTACCTGGCAGGCACAAGAACCCCAGGATATATTAGAGACTCCAAGAAAAAAAGAATTAACTCAAACATATAAGTATTAAAGGTGAGGAACCAGACTTGGCTTCCTAGCCTTGAAATGCTTTTAAAAGTCCAATCAGAGATCCCTTATAAAAAGTTTCAGCAAAGTAGATTAAAAGATTCTATGTGGCCACTCACTAGTCTTGTTTACTGAGACTAGACTTATTTTGCAAACAAATTTGTCTTACTCTGATTACCTCTGGTAAAAATGGGGGTAACTGTATGAAGCAAAAAATCTGCAACCTGCCTTTGTGGCTATCAGATTTTAGTCCTGTTCATTGTCTTGGAGGTTGTGTTTTCTACTTGTACACTGAACTAGATTC
The DNA here is from genome assembly GCF_028018385.1 of Neofelis nebulosa. Classification (NCBI taxonomy): domain Eukaryota; kingdom Metazoa; phylum Chordata; class Mammalia; order Carnivora; family Felidae; genus Neofelis; species Neofelis nebulosa. The sequence continues at coordinate 13,145,567 of NC_080791.1, forward strand.
CTGAATTCTAGTTTCGTCCAGCATCTGGTGAGAACTCTCCAAACTAACACTTCCCGTTTTTCTCCCACCTTTCTGACTTGGAATCACTGAAAATGAAAACTACCTTTTTTCCCAAGCCATGCAAGCTGAAGTTAAACTTAATATAAACTTCATAAGAATCACCACAACCACTCATAGTCAATCAGTCTTCATGACTTGCTGTACCCACCACTCAGAAAGATCACCAGAGACATTCACACTGCAAACCAGGAAAATCCATCCGATTGCCAGCACCTGCCCTCATTCTACCTGAAGACGCTTTGAGCTAAACATCTACACAAATCTCAGAACTCAAGCTGTTTACAGTTTGCTGCATTCATTACCATTGTTTTTCTTTTGTTTCCCTAGAAATGCTTCCTATTTAACCATCAAAACCCTAGAGGAGAAAGCAGGAAAAGACCTCTCTGACCTCAGCCACAGCAATTTCTTACTTGACACATCCCCAAAGGCAAGGGAATTAAAAGCAAAAATGAACTACTGGGACCTTATGAAGATAAAAAGCTTCTGCACAGCAAAGGAAACAACCAACAAAACTAAAAGGCAACCAACGGAATGGGAAAAGATATTTGCAAATGACATATCGGACAAAGGGCTAGTATCCAAAATCTATAAAGAGCTCACCAAACTCCACACCCAAAAAACAAATAACCCAGTGAAGAAATGGGCAGAAAACATGAATAGACACTTCTCTAAAGAAGACATCCGGATGGCCAACAGGCACATGAAAAGATGCTCAACGTCGCTCCTCGTCAGGGAAATACAAATCAAAACCACACTCAGATATCATCACCTCACACCAGTCAGAGTGGCCAAAGTGAACAAATCAGGAGACTTCAGGAGACTACAGATGCTGGAGAGGACGTGGAGAAACGGGAACCCTCTTGCACTGTTGGTGGGAATGCAAATTGGTGCAGCCGCTCTGGAAAACAGTGTGGAGGTTCCTCAAAAAATTAAAAATAGACCTACCCTATGACCCAGCAATAGCACTGCTAGGAATTTACCCAAGGGATACAGGAGTACTGATGCATAGGGGCACTTGTACCCCAATGTTTATAGCAGCACTCTCAACAATAGCCAAATTATAGAAAGAGCCTAAATGTCCATCAACTGATGAATGGATAAAGAAATTGTGGTTTATATACACAATGGAGTACTACGTGGCAATGAGAAAGAATGAAATATGGCCCTTTGTAGCAACATGGATGGAACTGGAGAGTGTGATGCTAAGTGAAATAAGCCATACAGAGAAAGACAGATACCATATGGTTTCACTCTTATGTGGATCCTGAGAAACGTAACAGAAACCCATGGGGGAGGGGAAGGAAAAAAAAAAAAAGAGGTTAGAGTGGAAGAGAGCCAAAGCATAAGAGACTGTTAAAAACTGAGAACAGGGGCGCCTGGGTGGCGTAGTCGGTTAAGCGTCCGACTTCAGCCAGGTCACGATCTCGCAGTCCGTGAGTTCGAGCCCCGCGTCAGGCTCTGGGCTGATGGCTCGGAGCCTGGAGCCTGTTTCCGATTCTGTGCCTCCCTCTCTCTTTGCCCCTCCCCGTTCATGCTCTGTCTCTCTCTGTCCCAAAAATAAATAAAAAACGTTGAAAAAAAAATTAAAAAAAAAACAAAACTGAGAACAAACTGAGGGTTGATGGGGGGTGGGAGGGAGGGGAGGGTGGGTGATGGGTATCGAGGAGGACACCTTTTGAGATGAGCACTGGGTGTTGTATGGAAACCAATTTGACAATAAACTTCATGTATTGAAAAAAAATGCCTCCTATTTAATACCTAGGTGTTTATGCAATATAGGCCTAACTTTGGGAGACTACCTGGATTACTGCCACCTGAAACGAGTCACAACTGTTCTCAGGACTGAGAGATAGGTTCAATGACATATGAAGCAATCTACTGTTCAGCTACTAGCCTGATTCTATTCTCCACAGCCATCAGCTCAGCTTTTAATATATGAAACTTCCAGGGAAGCTTCAGAGGAAAGTGATGGGGATCAGGGCAGGCTGTCCCCAAATATGCCACTTTGGCATACTGATTACTTTGCATTGAAGTTACTTAAGAAACAGCCAGTTCACGAAGGATACTCTGACCCTCCTCTGTCCTCCTGAAAGCAGGAAATGAATCTCGTGTATTAAAGGTACCCTCTCTATACAAAAGGTAAAAAGACATCCTTATCACCAGAGATAGTAAATTCAGGGCTGGAAAAGCTATATAAATAAACCTTGTTAGTCTACTAATTTACTACTCCAGGCCCAAACCTCTTTGGTGAATTCTTCACAAGTTCATTGTTGCTTTGTTTAAAAGGTATAAAATAAAAGCTGCCTGCTGTGGTCACTTCTTTGAGAGCCCTATTTCCATGAGTTCCCATACAAACAAAATTAAAATTGAGGTTTTTGTTGTTGTTGTTGTTGTTGTTCCTCCTGTTAATCTGTCTTGGGTCAATTAATTATCAGGCCAAAGAACAGAAAAGGGAAGAAAGGAAAAGTTTTCCTCCCCTATGAAGCATCAGCACATCAAAGTTAGAACAGGAACCCCAATCCAGGTCTATGGCCAATCCCCTCTACACTACTCTGCAGCCAATTCTCTGGCATATAAAGCCTCCGGAAGGGCTGGCATTTGCTGGACACTGCTCATTCTACTGGGACCAGGGCTTTAATACCTACTTATTTTACATGGGTGTTAAGAAAGCCTTCTCATATACAAATCTTGTTTCTGCAAGAATTCATTCATCCAGAAGACTAAACAAAACTGCACCTTTGACTGGAAAACAGAAGAGATTATTAATTTAATGAGAAACGGATTGTTAGGATCACTTGATTTAGCATATGGAAAACCAGCTAGTTTACTCTGTCAAATCTCTACACAACGTACCTGACCTGTTCCTAGACTGGAAGGCGGGAATGTAATGATGACTAGAACTGGACTGTGCAGCCAGGATTCACAGTGTTAACTACTCCCAGCCATGTGACGAAGCCTTAATATTCTTAATATCCCATTCTGTAAAAGGAAGATGTCAGGACCTAGTTCACAGATCACAGAGGAGATGAAATGAAATGGCACATATAGGGTGTCGGACATACAGTACTCAATAAAAGTTAGCTGTTGTCTTTCTTTGGGGTGTCAGATTTTATCAAAATATCTTTACCACTTTCCTTGAATGCTACATGGCCGTTTAATTTATCTATTAAGAACTGTCTTCCACTCAGTGAGTATTTTTTTCTACTCAATTTTATGCCATCAGCTCCACGGCTCTCCAAATCATTCTAAATTATCCTTCTGTTTCCCTGGGCTTAGCGAGATTCAAATTCTTTTTCAAAATTATATACTAAGATCTTCTTTTGGGGCTGATTTTTCTAGCTGCTTAATCACTTCTGTTGACCTCTGATTTTCTACCAGATTGGCCGAATCTTTCTGATAGGATGACATCTAGAACAATCTGAATTAACCTTTTGAGAGCCTAAAAATTAGGACTTATTTAAATTCTGATTTCTGCCTTCCCCAGCACTTATCAACATGTTCATTACTGCATGCTAATCTCAACACTTCTTCCGTGTCTTACTTTATGACAGATGTTTTGTCCAGATTTCAGAGTACACTTTTTTTTTTATTTCCCTCTCTTATTATGAGGGAGAAACAGTGCAATTACTTCTAAAGTTGTTGTCTGCATGAAATTACACTTTCCAACTATATACTTAGTTAATTTTTATAGGTTTTCATTCACCCCTTCAAGAAATATTTCTCTGGACCATATTAGGTCTTTGCAATGACAAAAGGATACTAATTTAGGTGCCAGGTTCTGTTGTTCACCAACGTCACACAAGTTGTTTGAAAGGAATAGTTAAGATTCTTAAGAGCCAAATTAATTAGGTATTATTTAGAAATATATATATTATATTTCCATTTCTAAAATAAATCTCTCTGGAAAATGAGATAAGTGGGAATCTACACACAAAGGAAAGAAATATGGAACTACTGCTTTTTTTTTTCCTATAGCTACATAGATTATGATTAGTTTCAGAGGAAATTATGGGATTATGATTTTCTTAAATTCTTTTTTCTGTACTGATTTTCACACGCATCCTGTTTCTTCTACTAAACTTTTAATCTAAAAACACTCTGTATCTACCCTCAGTGCAACCTCAAAAGATTAGTCTCCTTTTAATGAAAAACTAATAAATTGGCAGTTTTGCTTCCCTTGTTTTATCTACCAGTTTTCCACTTTGTTAAATTAAAAAAAAAAATTCAAATGAGTAAATTTTAAAGATCTCACTGGCTTTTATTAATCAGTTCATGAATTGGGCAGCATCCTGCCTAGAAAGTAGAGAGGAGCTCCAAAGGGCTGCAGAAAAGCAAAGGTTTTTAAAAGTAGACAGACAGTGGGAAAAAAAGAGAAATTATTAGCAAAGAATCCATTGTTTTAGGCAAGGTCAAACTGAAGGGGTTTATCAGTAAATTTCCTACAGCTGGCCAAGAAATTCTCATGTTGACTGATACAGGTTACATTTCTGGGAGGTTGGAACTATAGTTAGGTTACATATTAAGTCTTGGGGGCTGTGGTTTTCTTTTTAGCAAATTAAAGAAGAAAAAAAAATCAGAAAATTGTTTGGTGTTGATTTGTAAATAAAAACTCTGCCTGGAATGTTGTATGGTATACCAACACCTAAGATCAGGAATCTCAGATCTGAAAAATGTCCCTCCAATAATTATCACACTTGGTCCATCTGTTTTGTTCTGTCTGCCTCAATAATCTCATTTCTGGGTTGGATCAGGATCTTTCTAGGCTTCTATGTTGCGTTTTGGGCATTTTCCTGAAATTTATTCTCCATCACTGGCTGGGTTTTCTAAGTAAAGTCTGCTTTTATTATTTACAATGACGATTTATTTTACTTATTATAGTTTTCATTTCATTACACCCGTTCTAAAATTCTCATTTGCTTCATGCAACCTCTTTCTGTATCTCATTGAGTTTACAAAGCAGAGCTTTGCTTACAGTTGGTTTCATAAAGCAAATCTGTTTAGGATTTTGCTGCAGATTCCTACAACTTCTTTGCTTCAGCACGGTTGATTCTGAACTCATTATGCATCTATAATAGGTGGTTTGGTTCCTTTTTCACACCCTTGAGCTTGGTTTGTTGACCTTGGTCTTCCATGCTTACCACACTTGAGGTCTGCTTTAAAGCCCTTACCAGTAATTGAGTCTCATTAACGATTTGACAAATCTCTTCCTTGCTTACCATGTACTAGCAACTGCATGAGATGCTGGTGATTCAATGAAAAGGAATCCACCTCCACCCCAACTCTTCTGTGGAACTTCCTATTGGGGGAGACAAACAAAACCCACACTAATGACAAGAAAGGGGGTCAAAGGATGATTGGTAGCAGGCCCAGATCCTGGTGCCTGGCTTCTAAGCACCCAACGTCACAGACCAAGCCAGAACCTGGGTGGGAGCGAGGAACCTGTTCAGTAAGAACAGACCCCATCCACCACCCTGCACCACAAACACACACAAAACAACAACAACAAAAACTCTGAGTAAATCAGGGGAGGAGCAGGTATTTGCCAAGTCAACAAAAGAAATTAGCAGCACTGGAGAGGAACGAAAGGGAAAATAGGCCAGTAAAAGGAGAGCAGGATTCCTCCACTAGAGGCAGAAAATGGCTGGGTGGGGGGGAGGTGGGGAGTGGGGCAGTTTTTTTGTGGGGGGCATCATGTCAGGATGGGGGTCGTTGAAGAAGGGGCAACTCTTAATCTGGTTTCAACCACAGGGAAAAATAAAAATTCCTTCCAAAAACTACAATGGGCTCAATGCCTGATATTCATTGTCGTTACTTCTGGGGATTTGTTTCCTTTTCAGAAAATTTCATGGGTATTTTAAAGGAAATAAGGAAGACATTGTTCACAGCACTTCCAGTCACTTTGCTACATTCTTGGAAGTCCGTGGTTCAATCTCAAATGAACGTTCTCACTAGCATTATGTTCAGTTATTTATGCACTCTAAACAATGGGTGTTTTTAGGCAAGATTTCCAAGCCCATCCAACTAAACAAAAGAGCCTCCCCTACAACACACAGACACACATTTCCATCCCGAAAGCCCTGCAGGCGTATCTGTGAAGCTTGCCATCATAAGACTCATTTAATTTGAAATTAAATTAAGGGCCCAAAAGGTACGCACATTGTTTAGGTTATTCCAACTAATGTCCTAAACTTGTGATTTCAATGGTTCTCTATCCAACTGATGACTCCTACTACAATAAAGAATTCATGAACCATGGAACCAACTGACAAAAATAAATAAATATCACTCACAGCTTAAAAGAAAGAGCATTTGCATAGTCCAATTCCTAACTCACAGAGAGTAAATATCTGGGGGAAATTCTCATCAAGATTTTTATCAAGTCTGTAACCTGTAAGGAAAAAACTGGGGTGCAAAGGCTGGTTTTCCAATAAAAGCATGCAAAGTTAGGAAGTGCCACCCAATGTCTGAGCTACACAGTTGGTACACAAATATTCACACAGGCAAAGCTAGCTAAAATGATATGATGAAACCAAAAAGAAATACCGATCTATTTTTCTTCAGCACAGTGGTAAGGTTCCCTGTGGGAGGGGTGGGGGGGGCGTTATTTGATAGATTCCTTTATTCTATATGCATTTACTGATCCAATTTCCCCAGTTTTTGTAAAGTTTTCTAACAATGCCCAGCTGCCTGAAAACAGGAGGGGAGAAACAGATGATAGGGAAAGAACCTGGCTGGAAATTACCAAAGAACACCAGGAGGAAATCTACAGGAAATTGGCATTTCTGAGCCACCTTATTATTCCCGAGCTGGGTACACAAGCAGGATATACAAGGGAGGACCAGCCTCCTCTCTCCCCATCTCCCCACAAGGGAAAACAAGAACAGAACAAGGGATGGCACCAAAAAAGAGAGAAAACAGCAGGCTCCGGAGAAAAGGCAGAGAGGGGCAGGAGAAGTTAAGATTTCAAAGAGGAGACTAATAGAGTTTGAAATATTGAAAGTGGAGCAGATGTATTAGGTGTGGCAAGCATGTGCGTGGCTGAAGTGGAATGAAGATGAAGGTCATCTTACTCGAGGGAGGAGAACTGTGAGATCCGGATATTAGCGAAGTCATCAAAAAGAATGTTATACTTCAGTAAGACCCTGTGTTGAATCGTGGAGGAAAACATAAGACTTCTCTTGAGGCAACTGTGGCTCCGGAATGGTTACTGTGGAGGTGAGGTGGGGCCAGGACAATGGAGAGGTACTTAAAGTTGAGTTGGCCTTGACACATGCTTGGTAAAGTGTCAGTGTCCACATCTAAGAATGGGAGAGACTAGACAGCCAGTTAGGGAGCACCTTCAAGCCATCCTTGGCCTGATGCCCCCGCTGATTTGAAGGCAGACTGTAGTGGCATCTGATTTGTATAGATTTCATGAATTGAAGGTCATCCCGAAATAATGGGAGTAATCTGAGTGTAATCAAAGTCAAGAAATATATTTAACCCCTACTTCTCAGGAACGGAGAGAATTTTTTAGTAAGTGATGTTCCTTGGCCATTCTGGGATTTCCCTGGGCTCCCAAAGACCATCACTCTAGGTAGCCAAACACTGGCTGACATCTTCTCACCGTTCTGTATGTAGCACTTGTAGAGAAAGAAAACTCTTTCCTTCGTACCTGGCTGGGTTCTTTTGGCTGGCCTACTAATTAAGCTGACATAAAGCAGGTTTACAGGAGAGAATTTTAATTTCATACCTAAGGGAGCCCCAAAGACATGAAGCTTCTTCATAGGCAATTGAGGTATATATGCCATTCTGAGCTAAGGACAGAGGGGAAGGGGAGAGGGGTCTGGGGCTCCATCAGGGAGGGAGACCATTCACAGGAATGTAGGAAGAGCAAATGTTTGGTAAACAAAAGCTGTTCACTGCCGAAGAGACAGGGACACGCGAGGACTCTGTACAAATGGGCCGCGCAGCACCCCCAGCTCACCACACCCGGCCCCCAGTCTTTGTAGTTGTCTTTGCTGGTGCCTTTCTTCCTGCACCAGGCACTCTATGGAATTCTGAGAAGCAATTAAAAGTGGGGCAAGAAGCTCCCTGTGGGTCCCCCCCCCTAGATCCCCAACTGTCAAATATCCACATGTCAAAGTGGCACACTCCAGGGTGAACCCCATCACCCTCTCCACGTGTCATCCTGCACACTGAGCACTGTCACTCACCTCACCAGTCCCGGACTAGCACCCACTTCAGATTGCTTACTGGTCTTTCCCTCTGGATGTCCCACTAGTGTTTCCAAATCAACGTGGCTAAAACCACGTTTATAATGTCCCTGCTTCCCCCTGCTTTTCTATACACTTAGTCAACCAAGCCAGAAAGTCATCTTCAAAAACTTACTTTTTTCTCCCTTACCTTCCTCCTCCCTCCAACACCAACTGATAACCAAATCCAAAGAATTTCAAGTCCTTTTAAAATTCCACTGGCTCTTCCCCAAGCTGACTGCCATAAACTTAGACCATCTTTTCTCATCTGATCCTCCAAATAGCCTCCTACCTAGACTCCCACTCCTCTGAAACATCCCCTCTGCTATCACCAGGGCAGTCTAAGTAATGATCTGATCACATCACTTCCTGAGCTAAAACCTTCAATGGCTCCCTGCGCTTACAGAATGAAACTCAGAAGGACTTCAGCTCCAAGTCATGCTCTTCTTTAAAAAATAAAAATAAAAATAGGGGCGCCTGGGTGGCGCAGTCGGTTAAGCGTCCGACTTCAGCCAGGTCACGATCTCGCGGTCCGTGAGTTCGAGCCCCGCGTCAGGCTCTGGGCTGATGGCTCGGAGCCTGGAGCCTGTTTCCGATTCTGTGTCTCCCTCTCTCTCTGCCCCTCCCCCGTTCATGCTCTGTCTCTCTCTGTCCCAAAAATAAATAAAAAAAAAAAAAGTTGAAAAAAAAAATTAAAAAAAATAAAAATAAAAATAAAAATAAGTAAAAATAAAAGAGAGCAAGTGAGCGAGCAAGACAGAAAGATAATACCTGCCATGCCTCCCTCCAAACTGTTAGGAGAACCAAATAAAAACGTATATAGAAGCACTTTGAAGACTATAAAGCAGCATCCGTGCTTCTTAGCCTTTACGGGGTCACAGTCCCTTTCGAGAGTCTGATAAAAGCTCTAGAGTTTTCTCCAAAACACAAACACACACATCTCCCTACATGCAATATTTGGCAACCAGTTTCAGAGCATCCATGACGCTCAATGACAATCCAGATTAAGAATTTACTTAGGTATTTATTATTTTCACGTCGGTACACAGAACGAGAGTCAGCATCATCTAGATAGCATTTCCAGCCTCACAAACAAGCAAGTGGCTCTCCTGTGGGCAGTCTGATTATTCATGCAGATGTCTAAAATATTCATCATCAGGGTCACTGGGCACCTCGTGAATATAGGCAGAAAATTAGTACAGTAGTTAGAGTACAGGGCTCAGTCATTTCATCTGAGAGCAGCTGTCCCTCAACACACAACTGTTTGAAAAGAACAGGTTATTTTGAAAACAATCAGCTGAATTGAGTTAAAACAACAACAACAACAACAACAAACTGGCCAGTGGGCATTCCTCTAACTGAATGAAAATGAAGCAAGGTTCCTTCCTTTTCACATAGCTCATCGACGCAAAAACAGACCCGCTGAAGCTATTCCATAGCATAAATGTCCATTATTCATGAGTCTGTTTTCTGCAGCTGCATCTTTCACCAACCGGCTTAGGCTCTATTTGTCTATATGTCTTTCTACATGTTTGTGCATATTTACAGTATGTATTTTAGTTCTCGGGGAGCTGGGATGTAGGGTACGATGCTTACTCCGCACATTTGCAAAGAACACATCACACAGAATCTCGCCAGGATGTCGCATCTAAGGGCAGCAAATCCAAATTCGTCACCATAGTGTGGGACTAAAATCTTCTCCATTTTACTGACCAATAATGGGACCTTAATTACAGGTGATGAGGGTGTGCCACTGAAGTATAAACACCACCATACACATTTACCGGCATTTAGAATAGTAAACACCTACTCCACAGCCTACAACATCACATACAAGGGGGCTCTGTGTACTAGGAAACATACATTGTGACCACAAAAACGAAATGTGTTCTTACTGTAAGAACGTAAGCCTAAAACCAATGGTAGCCTTTAAAAATAACCACATTGTTGGCTGTTCTTTGCTTACCTTGTGAAAATTAGTGTTTGGGGCACACATATCTTAAAACATCCCTTGGAAACAGGAACTTAGGTGTTGTCTTTTGACGCATTTCCAAAAAGCAGTCATTCTAAATCAGTCCAAGGGCCTTAAAGCCGAGCTCTTCAAAAATACCTGCATTTCCCTATTTTGTCACGAGATGGCAATATCACGCATTGGTAAACCATAAAATCATTAAGTCTTAATGTATCCCTGTGGAAGTGAAGTGCTCAAACTTCATGATGTCAGGACCTTTTAAAACCTTTTTCTTTAATGCTTATTTTTGAGAGAGAGAAATAGAGAGACAGAAAGAGAGAGAGAGAGAGAGAGAGAGAGAGAGAGAGAGAAAATCCCAAGCAGGCTCCCCACTGTCAGCACAGAGTCCTAAGTGGGGCTCCATTTCACCAATGGTGAGATCATGACCTAAGCCGAGATCAAGACCCGGATGCTTAACTGATTGAGCCACCCAGATGCCCCATGGACCCTTTAAAATTCTTAAGACTATTGAGGACCCCAAAGAGGTTCTGTTTACATGGGTTACATCTGTCAATTTTTATATTCTAAATTAAAATAGAAAATCTTTAATATTGTTAGTAATCCACTTAAAATAATAATAAATCCATTACATGTTAACCTAAATAGCATATTTTTGTGAAAAAACTACATTTTCCAAAGCAAAAAGATTAGGGAGAGATTTCTGCAAATCTCTTCAATGTCTGGCTTAATAAAAGACCCCTGGATTCTTCTGCTTCTTCATTCAATCTATCGTGACAACATTGTTCTGACTGAAGTGCATGAAGAAAATCCAGCCTCATGCAGACATGTAGTTGGAAAGGGAAAAGAGTCTTTTAATAGTCTTTCAGATAATTATGGACATTCTTCTTTGATACTATACCAAAACTCAACAAGATGTGGTTTCTTTATGCTAAGTTAGAAAGTGGAATTGGAAGCCATATAAAAAAACCTTCATACTCTGCTATGTGAAGATCCACTGATCTATCTTGCAGTTGGAATGGATTTTTACCCATGCCTAAGTTTTCTTTTCTTTTTTGACATCGTGCATTGGTCATTTGGAAAACAGTTCACAGCATTCTGGAGATCTTCCACATGCGGACACATCTCATTATGACAAAAGTAAATAAGTTACATTCATTAGTATCACCACAAACCTCATCAGAAAAACCTTTAAGTATCAAGGAAGCTGTTAAGGTCACAGTGGAGGCCACGTTTTCTAAAATCCTTCTTTTCACTTAAAATAATTTGATCTTAGAGGTGCCCGGGGGGCTCCGTCAGTGAAGTGTCCGACTTTGGCTCAGGTCATGATCCCGCGGTTGGTGAGTTCGAGCCCCACATCGGGCTCTGTGCTGACAGCTCAGAGCCTGGAGCCTGCTTTGGATCCTCCGTCCCCTCTCTCTCTGTCCCTCCCCTGTTCACACTCTGTCTCCCTCTCTCCTAAAAATAAATAAACATTAAAAAAATTTTTTTAATTAAATAGTTTGATCATTAAAAACAAACACTGTCCTTTGTCTCTCTTAAAATGACATGCTCACTTTGATTTTCAAAAAAAAATGCTTACCTCCCAAGTCTCAATAGCCAGTTTGTTAATCATTCTGTCACGTAAAAATGCCGTTCCATGAAACGTTCAAACAGTTCCGCTTGTAACTCAATGTCACAGGGACTCTTCTTTGAGACCGTCACACTCTGGTTAGCAGGGAAGTACTCTATATGTACCTCCCCTCTCATCACACAGACTATTCAAATGGCGTGTACTCAGCTCAAGACTGAATAAATGTAATAACTTCTACTGCTCCATCAGGGCCTTATTCCAAGTACGTGGAATACGATTTCCAGGGCAGCTTGGTGCCAACCAACTTGATTCAGGCTAAGGTGCCAGCAATTTTACCCACTGCTTTCAGTGGAAACAACACACTGAAAAAGGCAAATGACATTAGTACTAATGAGAAGAGTTTCCGTTTCATGGATTTCCTGAAAGGATCTTAGGAGATCCCCAGGGACCCATGGACAGCAGTTTGAGAATAACATTTCAGAGTTTATACAAGACTTCCCAATATATTTTATTCAGTCCTAAGTACCTGGGAAATATGTCGGTTAAGCATCCTGACTAGCCCCATCTTATAGAAAGCAACACCCCAGAATATGAAATTATTTACCCAAGATCACACAAGCCAGAAAATGGCACAGAGGAAATTCACCTTGGGGGTTTTTGTTCAGTCTGTACTTTTTCCACTATATTACATCGCACAGAAAATTGAAATGGGTTTATGTCAGCATTTAAAAATAAAACTGAGTGGCAAATTTGGAGGAAAAGGAGAAGACGGGATTCCTGGTACAGAAAAACCTTCATCACTAAAACACTTGGGTAAGGCCCTATTTAATTTTCTCATTAACTCTTCAATTATACCTAGTTTTTTGGCTTCTGTCCTTTTCAAAAATTTAAAATACAGTCATTGGGACCAAAAGGAACCAAAACATGAACTCAGCAGACACCCAACTGAAGTCCTTTCCTGATGTGTCTGTTCACAATTTAGTCCTTTTAGATAGCAGGACTACTAGAGATCTCCAAACCATAATTAGAAGCACTACCATTTCACAGGAGTAAGGTTAAAAATCGGGGTCGGAGGATTTTTCCAACTTTCTCTTAAGAAGCGGAGCACTCACTGCTGTCATCACACAGCCCACTTCGGATCCTCTGTCCGCCTCTGTCTGCGGCTCCCCTGCTCTCTCTCTCTCAAAAATAAAAATAAAAATAAAAATAAATGGGGCACCCAACAGTTAACATTTTACATGGCATCTCAATATGGGGGAAAAAATGGGAAGTTCTTCTACCCGGGTGGAGCACTGTGTTGCTATTATTATTACCCTTAAGGATTCGCTACAAGCTTGAATTTCTTTTTTAGGTTTTTATTTTTTACTTTATTTTTTTAGAAATCTCTAGAGCCAACGTGGGGCTTGAACTCACGACCCCGAGATTAAGAGTCGCACGCTCCTCCCACTGAGCCTGCCAGGCAGCCCACGTGTTTGAATCTCTAAGGGGTTTACATATATTATCCAGCTCACTTCATCCTCAAAATTTCAACGTGCCACCTTCACGTTATCACCAGATGAGGCAGTTGAGGTTTGGAGAATTAATTAACATGTCCACTAATACAACTAGTCAGTAGCTAAGTGTAAAACCAAGGCTGTCTAAACCTGGCTGGCTCCACGTGGAAGCTCTTAGTTCCTGCCTTTTTTCAGGGGTTTCCAGGGCCAGCCGCTTTGAAATGCACCTGCACCTATACCCTTGATGATGTCCTGCAGTCAGTTACCTTCCTACTGAGACTTAGTTGGTAGCATCAGTGCTTAATACATAAGTTAATTTGGTGCGCTGTGGACATTAAACCTCACAACTAACGAATTTCATTCCTTCCATATAATTGTTTATCTTTCTAGCTTACCAGTTTGCTATTCAATTACTTTTCAACACCGACTCTCTTCTGAGGTCCTACCTTTCACACCTCTACTGAGAAGTCTTCCCGCAGGACTGGAGGCGGGTGCTCTGTCTCCTTATTCTCAGCTCCCTTGGGTCTTTTCTATTGTTCTTTCTTAACGTGGCTTAGCCTTTCCTATGCATTCAGTATATCCCCCCAACTAAGCGGTAATTTTTTTGCCTTCTTTGTATTCCCCACAACTTGTATCAAAACAGTCCATATAAATTAAATGTCCACAAATGTTGCTCATAACACTCTATGGAGTTGGGATAACGATTTATTAAAAATCTATTTCTTAAGGAACTTGTAACAGATAAACATGTTATAAGAGGGTCATACTGGTGTTTCCAGTAATAAATCAGCTCAGGGATAACCAGAGAAAAAATAATTACCATTACTGAACTGAGGTTGAACTTGAGAGTCCCGCTTCAAGAGACTGGCTGGGAATAACCTCAGCACACAGCTGATGGCATACCCACTGGCTACGAGGGGACTGTAGTATCTTGGGGTATAAAACACAGGTCTGGAAGAACGGTTCTTCTCAAGTAGCATATGACTACATTGGGAGAAAGCTCACACTTGTGCAAATGCTGGACGGGGGAGGAGGAAGAGAAAGAGGAAGAATAACACGAACACCACCATCACTGCCGCCAACACACGTACAGTGTTACTATTAGCCAGATGCTATTCTAAGCACTTGATGTAGATGTAGGTTAATTCATTCCACACTCACAAAAACCCTAAGAGGTAGGAGCCACTGTTAACTGCATTTTATAGATGAGAAAATTAAGTCACAGAAAAATTTAAGCAATTGCCTAAGGTTACACAGCTAGTAAGTAGTAGAGCTCGGACGCAATAAATTCACTCAAACTAGTTAAATATTTGCCTAACACTCAATTACCTAATGTTTATGTCTCAAATTTTAGAGAAATTACCATTTGGAGAAAGATTTAAAGAACCGCTAAGATCTAGGCACACACAAGTGCACTCTCTCTATTTAACTTTGAATGTACTGTCCTTTTAACGAATGTTATAAATCCTTGAACCCAACATGCTTTCCACTATCCTAATCACTTAAGCCCTGTGAGGGCTCCCAGTGACCAGTGGCAGCTGCTCACGAGCAGGAACCATACTGGGCAGGAACCACACTCTCCGCCTGCTGCCATAATCGGTCCCAGCATCCCAACGCTGGTCTATGGCATGGCTCAACCCTCCTTAAATACCACGCAGTTACATCTCTGCTTCCTCTCCAAATATCCTGACTCCCCAATCTTTTCTGGAATAAAACTGACAGAGGGGGAAGGAGACTGCAAGTGATATATGCTTCATAAAATCCTGGACCTTCTATTTTCAGGTGGTTTGTTCCATCTTTCTGACCATCTCGGGAGGCTGTGATTAAAAGAGCAAACAGACCTAATCATAGCCTTTGTCACACCTGCTTCACCAAGGCTGCCCTTTTTGCCTCTTCCCTAATTTTACTTCGGAATTTAGTTTTCATTTTTAACACTGTCCAATTATTCGGTGGCATATGGCCATACAAGCAGCTATCTAATACCAGAATACAAGGACATGAAGGAAAGAACATTAGACCCAAAGTTAATTACCAGTTGGGCAACTTTCATTTGGCAAGTCTCTTTACCATCAACTAAGAGAACAAATTTCCTTTCAATCTACCACACAGAATAGGTGCATCAAAGCTTTTACTGGAGAGCTCAGACACTGAGCCCTCTTTAGTCCGCTACCTCTCCAATCTAACAAGAGACATAATATTTTAATTAAATTAAAAAGAAGTACAGAAAAAAGTGCTGATCCCAGTATTTTAAGTTGTATCTGTATTCCCAACAAGATCCCCAAACTACCTAAGATCACATTTAAAGATCAGCCTACTAGGTCTGTTCTACCATCCCAAACCAGGGCATCCAACTTATAAAAATCGGATTCCAAGTTACCCAGCTGCCATAAAAAAGTCCCGTTCCAGTGTGCCTGCTGAATGCTGGCTGACTTCACACATGATTCTTCCCTGGGTCCACTCAGATGGGATCTTTCTCCCTCCTCCATGACCGAACAATTCTTCTGAGCATAGTGACTACTTAAGATTCATATCTGACCTACCTGAAATGTTTATTAAATAAAAACAAAGACAAAATAACATATAGGCCTATGGTTGCAATTCTGCTTTTATGGCATCTGCGTCATGTCTATGATTATCTTATTGTATCTTTGGTCACAAATGTAAGCCCCACTGTTCTGACAATCCCTTTTATGATATGTCTTTCTAGGAACTCTTGAACACCTAGAATTGGCCGTACTAAAAAGAGTTTTTAATGATGAGGCTAATATAGTTGTTCAAATGTAATAGGATTTTAGGATGGAGTTGTGGAATGGAAAAAAAAAAACTATAATACATATAGTATCTTGGGATCTATTGAAAATCAAATTTCCCATAGTCTGAAAGTCACAGAACAAAATAAAATTGTAGTCCATGCAAATAGAAGAAAACAGTGGTATAAAGTCTGTAAAATGTAATTTATTTCAAAATTGACATTAATGTGAGTCGCCATGCCTACTTAAGAACTGATAACATATCAGTACTTTCAAAAAAAAAAAAATAATACTAGCTCAAATAGAAAAAGAAAAGCCCAAAGTTATCAGCTCTCGGACTGGTGGAGACATCCACATATTCCCAAGTACTTTCTAGATCTATACCCTCCTTGGTCAAAGTCATAATCACTTACTCAACAAATATTTCTTGAGTATTTGTGGCTAGGCACCAGGTATATTTTAGTGAGCAGGACAGGCTCATATTCTGATCAATTAAGAGGCCTCCTGCTGAGCTATCACAAAGCAAAAATAAATAAAAGCTAGTAAATGATCAGTAATGACAACCAACTAGCTTTAATTAATAAGCTCTGAAAACCTGAAATGGGGTATTTATTCCACCTGCAGAAGATTTAGAGTTAAGGAGAATATAAAATAAACCGGCAAGATAACCTCTATATAAACAAAGCTCTCCACCGAGGAATGTGAGAACCAGAAAATTCTTTGTTTTGCAATTTTCAGTTTGAGTAAGATAACAAAGTTTACAAAGAAACACTGTGCTTTTTGCTCAGGAGATAAAACATTAATCTAACTGTTGACCTAGAAATAACATGAAATTATAAATTTGTCACATGAACGCTTTAAGGGAACAGGCAAACTAAGTAGCTCACGGCAATAGTTAGTGGTGGATTTGGTACGACTGTATTTACCAGTGTGAGGCAGAGAATTCTAGGAGGATCCTTTTTTCCCACTATTTTTGACTTATTTTGAATAGAAATTAAGTAGCAGAACTCCTTTACCTTCTGAAGTTCAAGTCTGACACCTGCCGAAATGACTGTCAACTCTTATATATGTAACTTAAGTCTCATAGCAACGCAAAATTACCAACACAAACTTAGTAAATTGGGTTGCACGTTATGATACAAACTGGATCAGAATACGATTTGCTTCTTGCTTGTCAACATAAATGCCTTAATATCTAATCCAATGTTCTAGACTGAAATTTTATGAATTCATAAAAAAAGGCATAGCCAATATATAAGATTCCCAGTTATACCCATCTACAAAGCAAAAATAAATTATGCCAGCCATTTGTCATAACTGTCACTGAAAACTAAGTAACAACCGAAAGGCTTTAACTTACCTTAAGAATTGTGACTACGTTCAAATGTCTATACTGGCAAAGCCTTAATATCAAACTATAATAAGAGATTAACATTTCTTCAGAGAAGTCAGATTACAGTAATCATACAGAACCTAGAAACAGAGTTCCAATTTGATGCACGAAACGGTTGCGTGTGTATTCTGGCCTGAATCAGTCTTAAGTAATACATGATGTAGTATCATGTTTCTAAGAGAATCTAGGAAATCCAAAAAATTCTCTGTCTCCTGAAGGAGACTAAGGGAAGATAAAGAGAATCTAGGTGAAGAAAAGTGAGTAGAGAGGAGATAAGCTCCTTACTAGTGTCTAAGTCTTCTAGCCAATGGCTAGTACACGTGCTCAACCCCTACAGGCCCGAAGACAGAAATGACCACATGGCAGGCCTTCCTCTGCTAAGAATAACCTTCCCTATCCCTGCCTCTCAAAATAGTAGGCATCCTCAATATTAATTCTTCTCTTAATTCTCACACTAGATTATAAGGTCATTACAGATAGAGAATATCCATCCTTGAATATAACCTGCTATGCCTAGGCTGGTAAATTGTACCTACAGTGAGCTCCATGAAAGCGTCATTTTTTTAAGTAAGGAAAACTTTATTAAAGACTTTCATTAAAGACATTTCAGCAAGTTAAGAGGAGGCACAGTAATTCCACTTCTAAGAATTTACCCTAAGGAAACATTCCCAAAGACACACAAAGGCCTGTGTGTATGGATGTTCTTTATGGCATTATGCATAACTATAATGATTATGATGGTAATGATAAAAACAATTATCATATGTTGTGTCCCTACTTTAAGTCAAGCACTATGAAAGCACTTTGTCTTACCTTACTTACTTCTCAGAGCTGCCCTAGAAGGTAGATACTATTATCTAAGCTCAGAGAAAGGAAGATCATTCCAAGGTCAAACAACTAGTAAAAGATGGGGCTAGAATGTGAACCCAAAAGGTCTGGCTCCAAAGTCTATGCTCTTAGATGGAACTTGCTATGTACCAAAGCTTGCCCTAAACACTTCACCTTCCCATCCCCAGGTAACCTGCATAGGAACCCTCTGAGGTAAGCACCACGGTTATCCCCATTTTACACAGAAGGAAACTGGGACACAGAGGTTAAGAAACGGACCAAAAATCCCCTAAGTAAGAAATGGTAAACCTTGGATTTAAACCGAGGCAGTCAGGCTACCTTTGACTGTTTTTTTTTTTTTCCTTCTTAAAGAGCAAACGACTAGAAATGACCTAAATATTCAAGACTGGTTTAAATATATTTATGAATATGTGGTCGAGGCAGCAAAATGAAAAGGGCAAAAAGCTGGGAACTGTCAGTGTCTCCATTTCTCCAAATTATTCCATCAGATTATGCACATCAATTATCCTTTATTTTTATACATAAAGTTCACATCTGTATCCTATATATTCTAAAGCAGCTAGCGTAGAATAACAAAGAAACCACTTAGAAGAAAAGTCACAAGGGCTGCCTGGGTGGCTCGGTCGGTTAAACGTCCAACTTTGGCTCAGGTCATGATCTCGCGGTTCGTGAGTTTGCGCCCTGAGTCCGGCTCTGTGCTGACAGCTCAGAGCCTAGAGCCTGCTTCGGATTCTGTGTCTCCATCTCTCTCTCTCTGCTTCTCCCATGCTCACACACTGTATCTCTCTCAAAAATAAATAAAGATTAAAAATTTAAAAATAAATAAATAAAAATAAAATAAATAAAATAAAATAAAATAAAATAAAATAAAATAAAATAAAATAAAACAAAAAGCTTCAGTGGAGTTTTGGTAAAATTTAAATGTTGTCCAGATCAAAGCACCCTAAATACTCACCTGCTTCCGAATGTTTATCATGCCAAATTCACCTCTTGGTCTCCTTCTCGCAAGGTGGCTCAAGATGTAAACACATCCACACTCATGGATCCACTCAAGCTGATCTCTACTAATGGACCCCCAGTCCTCCCCCCAGGTCTTCTCCTGCTTCCAACCCCAACCAAACTGCAAGAGCAAAACCAACTATCACATGTATGTAAATCCCCTCCAGTCCAATCTCTAGCACTGATCTCAATGCCAAACTTCAATACCATGGCTCTGTTTACTGGGCATTTCTCCTTCACTAGGTAACTTTTTTGAGTCAGTTCAGCCAGGCTTATGTATCACATACTCATCCAACACCCTGACTGTCTGACTTTAGTTTGTCACTAATTCCTAGTACGTCTCCAATCGCATTGTAGATTACGACTACAGGGGCCACATATGCACAGAACAGGTGCCACTGTCCTCCATCCTTTCATGCGTGAGAGACATCACTAAGTGACCACAGGATGCCTCCTGCTGAACCCAGACACAACTTGACAATCCTGCTCATCCCAGTCCTCCAGGTCCACCTCAGCACCCCCCAAATGTCCAGAGTTGGGGTGTAAGAGGAAACCAAACCCCACCAGTTGTCACATTTTGTTAACCACGACTTCTCCAGCCACTCTGACACAAACCATTTCTCATATGACAACCAGACAAGTGGAAAAGCCCTGTAACTGGACTCTGGTACAAATCTCTCTATTCCACCCTTTGCACGGCCTCTCTCCAGCTCAGTCACCCTCAATGGTTTCCCATTACCCATCTGCAGGTTAAAAAAAAATGTATGCCCCTTTGTCAGGGGTATAAGAGCCTCTACAATTTGGCCCGAATCTTCCTGTCCAGTCCTCTCACAATCCTTCAACACAGCTTTTCAGGTATTTTTCAGTTTAGCATTCTTTCACCAAAATCTTAGACAAAATTGTCACAAAATCTTAGACAAAATCCCAATAAATTAAGCTGACACAAACAGCATCATCTGGGTGGAAACAGGCTCAGGAGGGTCAGCTGTAGTATCCTCTACTCTGGGGCCCCTGGCTCCTCAGTAGGGGCCGAGGCGCTCCTGTAGAATCGCAGGGAAGGACGGCCACCATGCATACCACAGAACACAGGAATCGAAATCCAATCCCTAACCAGCAATGGATTATAAGCTTTTTGGAGACTACAAAACCAACCAGGGGAAGAACTAATCAAAAGAGCCCAAACACTTAAATCCAGGGTCCCGCGATACACACAGACATCCCCCCTCCTCATACATAAATTTAACATGATTTTCCTCTGCTCTGAAAATGTCAGTGCTCAGCAAGGGACAGGACAAGGTTAACAGAATCTGACAGAAAGGACTGGATGGAGTTGAAAGCTGAAGGCCTGCGAGTTTATCTACACAAGCAACACGAGTTTGCCTGGCATATTCCCAACTCAGCCCATTGCCCTCCAGCTGCATAATAGCAATAATTTTTTTAAACACCCTCATTCTGTCCTACCACGTTTCATAGCGTGGAAGGCCCAGCTGGACGGTGTGTAGGATTTTGTCAAGCTGTCTTTAATCTTTTAGCTCTACCTCCCTTCCTAACAACTGAGCGGGCAAGTACTTAAGTTGCTGATGTTTACATCCTGCATGTTTTATTGTTCGTTTCCAGGAAGCACTTTTGCTGATGGAGGCCAGGGGCCTGGTGCCATTTTGTCAGAGCCTAACCATGGAGCCCCTTACCCAACCACCAACCCTCTTATTCCCCCCCAGATGTTCGAGCATTTCTTTACTCGAGTATTTTTGTTTGCATTTCAATTTGATGTTTGCTTTTTTTTTTTAATTCTAAGTTCAAAAGGAAAATGTGCACGCAGCTAACGGTTTCTCTGAAAACACAAGCTGAAATCATCTTCACTAGGTTTTCCGGATGTCTCTTCTTGTATGACGTATGCCTAACCATTCAGTTAGATCATCTGCTGATCGTTGCCATTGAAACCAGACAACCTCTGATGGACCCTTCTGTTCATGTGAATCCTATTTTTTTTTTTTTTTTTAAGTTGCACTTGCCAGAGATCCTCAGTTTGCAAGCTGTACGGGGCACGTCAGATGTAGTCCTCATCAAATATCCACGTGTGGTTTAGCAGTATCCTGACAGCCTTTTCATCCCACATTGACATACTTTGCCACCTGCTACATGGCTTGACTTGTATTTAAAAGTTATGGGCTTAGGGGGTGTGAATGAATGTCGACATGAGACTAAGCAAAACAAAATTAGATTAACCTACAGGGGTAAAATTTTATAATACATTACAAAACCAACTCTAGATAATTTTAGGAACCTATTGTTGGGAGACGTTTCATAAAGCTGTTTTTCTGTTAAGGTGAATAATAGAGAACTGACCAGCATTCTTTTTGGAACTCAACTTTTCCCTGGGTTCTTTGGGATAAGTATATGTCAGGGAGAGACTAGACTGGGCCAAACAGAGATGGATGGCCCCAGAATACACGGGATGTGTGACAGCTTGCCCCATACTTCAGTCATTAGCTTTTTGTTGTGTTTGTTGTTAAATGGTGCCAGTTTTGAACAGGGACCGTTACTAGCCCCCAACTGCTAACAGACTGCCTGATTTAATTTCTACCCAATCAGATTAAGTATAGCCCCACTAAAGAATAATACCATACACTGTCAAGAAAGAAATATCTATTGATTTATTTAAAAAGTCAAAGATGGGGCGACTGGGTGGCTCAGTGCGCTAGGCGTCTGACTTCGGCTCAGGTCATGATCTCACAGCTGGTGAGTTCGAGCCCCATGTCAGGCTCTGTGCTGACAGCTCAGAGCCTGGAGCCTGCTTCGGATTGTGTCTCCCTCTCTCTCTGCCCCTCCCCAGCTCACACTGTGGGTCTCTCTCTCAAAATAAATAAACATTAAAAAAACTTTAAGTCAAAGACAGAATGAAATGGACAAAATGAGCATACAAACATACCTCTTCCATGCAACACCAATGAACTAGGACAAGGATACAGCTGAATAAAACGATCCTCACTGCCAGTACAACTGCCCAGGACAGACTGCTATTAACGACGGAAACTTCTTTTGCATTGTCAAGTCAAAGGTCAGGATTAACCTCAGTGACAGACTTCCTATGCAGAGGATGTCCAGCTTACTCTTCGTGTGACAGGTCCCTAGCCCCGCACTGCCCTTCTTGCTGTCCATCTCAGTGCACTTCCTCCCCGTTACGCTCACCCATTCAATAACTTCAAGAGACCGACCCAAAGAGGAGAGCAGGTGTGCACAACGTTGTTGTCATCTCCCAACCTGGAGTTATTAGCACCTCCCGTCACTCAGTCTGGCAGGTCCATTTTAACATCAGCATCGCACACGCACACACAGTGCATCCTTGAGAAAGGAGACCATTTCAGACTTTTTGGCGAACTATTACTTAGATACTAGAACATTTATTTCATGTCATTATAAAATTAAACTTTACCTCTGGGTCTGTAAAAGGCTAATAGTTCAACTTCCCTTTTTGACATGCAAGATGATAAGATTCTCCTGACATGAAAATACGAAAGGGCAATTCTCCTAGGCTGCTGAGTACAGCAGATTATTTTTTTTCAACTATATAAAAACACGTACAATAAAATATTTAAAACCACACCATGTTCCTCATGTAAAGAAAATATAATGCCCTCACTTCACTGCCTTGCTATAGCAGTTTCACATCTCTGTTCTGCACATCCAAAGTGGATTTTAGAATAATTCATGCTGCTGCCAATCCTATATCACAGCTCAGGTCTCGCCCCCAGTATCATCCATTACACACAACTCTAGCCTGTTTGAAGAGACAGGAAAACATTTGACAAAGTGGTGCATGAAAAAATAAGGTTAATATAATGCTCTGCTTCCTTTTACACAATTATATGTACTTTTGAGGAGATTCTTCAGGAATGTATTCAAGAAGAACGGAGCATTCATTTTCGGAAGTTAATTACATATTATTAAGTTCCAACTATCATGGGAAATCAGTTCCAGCACTTAGGGTGTGCTTGAGGATAGAAAAAACAAACCACACCGAGATTTATTCGTTAAGGGTAAGGTAGGTCATTCTGAAGCCACATGTGTCTGTCATGCCTGGTAGGTAAACTCTACCAGAATAAAGTTGGTAAGAGTGAAAAGATTACTATTAAAAGTTTTCTAAGTTTGCTAATAAAGATGCTAAATTACTGGGCTGAAATCTTGTCATTTGTTAATCAAATTTAATAGTAATTTCTTCCTGCAGACACATGCAGAAGACAAATTATCAATTTCTGTAAATCATAATTAGTTCAGAGGCAGATTCCAATTCTCCTAAAGATTAGCTCAGTGTAGTTTAAATTAAAGGCACTCAGTTACCATACAAATTGTAGCAAACCTTAGCCTTCACGGAGACGCTTGAAATCTCAGGTTATGACCACTTGAAGGTTTGTGGTAATAACTCAAAATGCTTTTACTTTGTTATATTCGCTGATGCCAGTTTTCACTGAGCACGCAGGCAAGAGACTGTGGAGGGAAGCGCTAAACACAGTTCTCACCTATTCTGTTTTTTCCCCACGGAGATGGCTTTGCTGCCACTGAGACTGAGGGCCCCTTCCAATCTTTAATTTTCTTTAAGAGTGGATAAGTGCCGTGAGCAAAACCGCTCACCACTGCTCTTGAGGTGCTTATTTAAAAAGAAATAAAACATGATTAATTTCAAGTGCTTTACAATTAAAAATATATGACAGGAGGGTCATCTGGTCAATTTAACTACACCAGGAAGGGTCACAGGCCTCTGAAGTTTGAGAAACCCTGAGCTAGACTCAATGCATGTATTTATTGTCACTGGTAGCATATTAGATTATTAAAAGGGACATGCTAATGTGACATTTTACTATTACAAAGGAAACTCAGTACTAAAATTAGAGCATAAATCAGGCAGATATGCTTCCAGACATGCAATCAACTCTGTCTTCCACTCATCTTCCTTTACGCATCAAGGGGTTATATTAAATTTCATTTTGTATTTATTTGTTAACTATATGTGTCGCTCCTTCCTAAGTTCCATGTGAGCAACAGAAATCTAGCTGCATCCTGGTAAAACAGATTAAGCTTAATGCAGATAAAACAAGACGATTAGGGTGTCAGAAAAATATACTTTAAAAATCAAGACTAAAATATAAACCTATTAGTTTTGAATATTTATCCAGATTACATTTCATATGCAAGACTCTCTTCCATAGAGCTCTACTTTATTGCAGAAAAGCACGTATACCCATAAAATAGCAAGATCTGTCTTCGAAAAAGAACACGACGACCCAACCGATTCTGTTCCCAAAACAATGGCTAGTTTGGGGGTGTAAACGGCAGACAACATAAAGTAAATCACTGTCATGAAATAATAATTAGCACTGTAAAAATAACCCCCGCTGCCTCCGCTGACTAATGCACAACTCCCTTTCGAGCCCATATTTCAAGTCTGAAAGTCACCAAATGAAATTAGCACTTTCATTCCAAAGGCAGATTCTGTTGGTATTTTTTGCCTGGAAGGAAAGGGAAACCATTTCATACTGTCTCACTAATCCAAAATAGCAAAAATTTGTCATCTCTGTTGCTTAAAGGGAAAGCTGTTTGAGGGCTTGGCAGAGAAGATCACAGTTCAATTCCACGGCCTTCTCTGCCCCCTCCCCCACCCATCCCGCTCGCTGTTCTAGATCCCCCCACCAGCAAAGGGACGAATGATGCTTATTTCATCCAGACTGTACTTGTCTGTGGAACTGTGGAGCTGGGCAGTTCGGGGACTGAGGTTCCTCCATTATAAGGCCAGGTCATACGCCCGACACCCACATGGACCAATTAGTTTTAATCCGTTTCATTGTCTCACCAGCTCTAAGGTTAGGGATCCCACCACAAATGTAGGCTATTGGTCAGAGGGTGATAGAGGAAGTTCCTGAAAATGATTCAGTGGATACCCAGCAAGGAAGGAAGGGAGAGAAAGAAGAGGGGAAGGAGGGAGAGAAGGAGGGAGAAAACCAGGCTGAAAAGAGCCTTGTAAAAATCTTAGAAGCGGGTTGTCGTAATGTCAGAGAACCTATGACCACTGTCTTTTTATGGAAAAGGACAACATATTCGGGTCATATATATTTAAACATCAAACAGGAATACACAGCGATTAAGAAAATGGCTAGCTAGCTAATTTATTCTGCGTCTGTCCTATACTAACTTTCAAAAAATTAACTAAATCTATATAAAATTAAACAATGCTTTATGAATTAAACACTATATTTCATGCCTTAAAAGAACTCAGCATATTACCAATTAGCATTTTCTTTGTTTTGAATTCATTGAATTTATATCATCCTTCAACACTGTTTAGCTAAGGCAAACAAAAACAAGAAAATCACATTATTCTTTCTAAGCCATATAAAAGTGATCTGGAAAGTCACGTTTAAAATCGCTATCATGGATTAGCTTAAGGCAATTATTTTACTTGCCGAATTCTTTTACGAGAAGTTAAAAAAAAAAAAAAATCAAGCTTCTTGCCTAACAAGAAAAATGAAATCCCATTAGTTGTGTCTCCAGTGGATATTAACATTCCTTTTGTTTAGAAAGGTTAATATCCCCCAAATAAAGGAGCATACAGTGCCTGTTAAAATAATTACATCATGACATTTTAGAAAGGTTGGCAGATAGACGTGGTTGGAAGCAAAGAAACAAACAAAAGTAAAAGCGAGTACTGTTTAAATTATCCATGACTTCGACAAAAAAGGGAAAGCACTGGAAATCCCACCATGTTTGCAATTTCCTGCCGGCTTGTCTGGTCTCTGGGATTTGGCTTTTCTCCCTCTTCTTCAATATCTTTCCATCATAGAAACTTAGGAAGATGTACCTTCATGCTCTAAATCAGAAGGTCTATTATCTGAAAAGGAAACTACAAATCTGACAACAGAAGTATTTCACAACAGATTGGTGGTTGATAGTATGAAGGGCCAACATCAAACCCAAGTATTTCATGGCCATTTGGGAGTCCCACAGTGGGACTGAGACAGTATTAGGTGTCATTAAAGAACGGCTTTTCTTGGGGCACCTGGATGACTCAGTCGGTTGGGCATCTGACTTCAGCTCAGGTCATGATCTCGAGGTCCATGAGTTTGAGCCCCACGTGAGGCTCTGTTCTGACAGCTCAGAGCCTGGAGTCTGCTTCCGATTCTCTGTCTCCCTCTCTCTGGCCCTCTCCCACTCACACTCTGTCTCACTCTCTCTCTCAAAAATAAATAAACATAAAAAAAAAAAAAAAAAAGAAAAAGAACGGCTTTTCTATCCTGGACACACGGCTCTAAAGGCTCAGTATCTGTAAGATGGAAACCAGTGAACAATTAAAGTTTTTGAATTCATTCCTGTAAGACCTAAAAGAAAACACTTCCAACTTCCCACAAACAAAACATGGCACAATTTCCTGCAAACAAAATATGGCACTCTGATCCTGATGCTTGAGGCAGAGAGAAGCAATTCTCCCCCTAAGAGAAACAAATCATTAATTTCCCAAAACTTCAGATACAGCAAACTTTTTTTAAAATCAAAAGTAGGTGCAAGAGTAATATAAAACCTAATCAGCTCGCTCTCTGATTCTCTAGGGCATAAACACTCCTGTGCAGCTCAGGGCCAGGGACCTCAGGGAAACAGGCAGTGACAGGCAACACAAAGAGAAAGAAAGACCAAGGCTTCCCCACCACCGCTTAAACCATACAAAGCGTCCTTGGTTCATGATAGCCCAGCCTCTGGACAGCGGGTCAGGGAATCTAATTGAACAAGTACTTTAAGAGGCTTTATTAATACTCCCAAAAGTCCTAGAATGCTTTACATCAGTAATTCCCCTGAACATCAACAACAAACTGTCCATATGCAGTGATGAAAAGGCCACTGCCTTAAGAGGCTAAGAAACAATCTAATGAAAACAAATACATGCCCCCCAAGCTACCGTAACAAAATTTCCAAAATAATATAAATCTGCTAACGAGAATCCAGTGCAACATCCCGGCAGACAGTCTCACAGCAAACCTGTGAAGGAAAGGCTGTCCCAGCTCTATACAAAGAGTAGCCATCCCTACAGTATCGGGCTCCCCAGCACTGACTGAGGCTCCCTGTCAGTGCAAGAGGCTCTCTTGCAAATACAGCGCCCTGCGCTTCAGAAGCAACCCCCCCCGCACACTGGTTGAATGAACGACTGAATGAATGCTTTATATGAAACATGTCCCAAATCGAAACCACTAGCCACATGTAGCTACTGAGCGTTTGGAATGTGACTGCGATTGTAAAACTGAAGTTTTAATTTTACTAATTAGGTTTAAATGTAAACAGCCACATGCTGCTATTTATACTTAAGTTCAATTCTATAATAGACCATTTGTTCAGCTAAGGGAATGCCAAGTCTGTTATATATCTTCTTTGTGAAATCAATTCCCAATAATTTTCTGTCAGTTCACAAGTCAAAGGTCGGTACCTACTCGATGCATCATGTGGGTGATGAAAGTGTTCTGATGCACACTGAGGGTTTTGCAACTTGTAAACCTCATCTTGTCCACAGTTCCCCGTGGGCATACGTATGCGGGAGGTGGTGAGGGAGGATGGGGGCAATAGGAGGTGTTCTCATATTCTCCTTCAAAGTCATCGTTCTCAAATAATCTGCAGGGAACCTTTCACCTAATTCACTCAACAAGTATTACTGGACATCTACTACAGTGACAATACACAGATACGGTACTACAAAAACACATTTGCTACATACAATGCTTTTATAGGTAGTATATACCCAATAAATGTGGGATAGATGGATGAATGGATGGACAGACCAATAGACAAATGCCGAGGCCTTATTCTCCAGATATTTAGAATCCAGAAAAGACCCAGTAAAACTGTATCATTTCCCCCTCACAAGCCTGCTTCAGGTTTCCTCTATCAGTAGCATCCACTCAAACCGAAACCTTCAGGTCTTCTGTGAACCACGTCGCTTTTGCCTCCTCTGTGGTCCTCAGACCCTTCTCCATACACTCTTGGTCCTAATGATCTGCTCCAATGAGGGCCCATTGCCTTTGGACCTCTTAACAGTCTCAGTGCTGATCTCTCTTCTTCCAGCGTTGCCTCATTATAATCCACCTTCCACAAAATTCCCAGGGTGACTTTCCTAAAATGCAAGTCTGAACTGGGCACCCTTCTGGTTAAAATCCTATAGTGTGTCGTTCCTCTTAGTAGATAAAACGCAAATTCCTCACTCGGGTACACCACCAAGGTTACAACACCTTGGCCAGTAACAATCTTCATGGCTTCATCAGTCACCTGTACTTTTTTTTTTTTTTTTTGGAAACAACAAATTCCTTTAAGTGTGCTCTTTATATGTTTTCAGACTTGGATTTTTTTAAGCCTTATACTGTCTATCTCCAGCACTGAGTACAGTACTTCATAGGCATTAGGTGTTGAATAGATGCTTACTGAACTAACTAAAATATAAGAAAAAAAGAGAATTAAAGACAGAAGTTTGCAAGTTATGTTTACCATATAATACAAATGGATTATGTATCAATGATAAAAATGAATACACACAACTCAACTCTTTCAGGCTGACAGGGAAAGAGTGAATTTGGAAGATATTCTGAGGGGCATGTGAGTGATAGTAAATTTTAAGAGAATTATCACAAACATTATCAATTATCAGCTCGGGTACTGTAGCAGGAGTTGGGAGAATGGAACTTTTACCCCATTCTCTCCATGCCATCACCTTTGCCCACTGCCTTCCCAGATACCACCCAACTCATCTCCAAGAAAGGTATCATTTTGACCTATCATGAGGGCACAGAGTCCATGGCAACTGGGGGGTTACAAATGGGCAGGACCACTGAGCGCTGGAAGTTCAGCACCTGTTCTTAGCACTCTCAAATTTTTGCTTCTCAGTTTCAGTCCTTAGTATGGTTGGCCAAAAGGCACTAAGGTCCCAAGATTTAGGACAGATAGAATTGAAAGCATCCCTTGGGTTCAAGCCTAAAAGCCAAGGTCTGATCCAGTTTCCATGAGAGGTCTGTGCTGCACACTGCAGTCTCAAATGCTGGCCTTGGATGGCCTATTCTTGCCTACGCTGGGAAGAGAGGGTCATAAGTGGGGAGAGGTGATTGGCAGGTTAGCCTGAAGTCCTTGCAGATCTCATTCCAAGTCCTAATAACTAAGAAGAACAGAATATGAGATTTGTAAGGACTATAGAGTATGTGAAGGGAAATGGGAGAGCCAGCTGGAAAAACCAGGTCCAGGTGACATGGATTACCAACCTAAGTCAATTTTACTCTTTAGATCCAAAGCAGTGGTGGGTTTTGCTTCTTTTAAACCACAGACACAACAGAAAAAGCCTAGTGTCTAACAGAGTAAATAATTACTAAGTATTTAATCCAGCAGCAATATCCAAGCTGACCCAGAAGCAACACAAAGAATGAAAAATGTCAGGGAAAACAGTGAAGAGGCTATTACCATAATCTAGTGTGAAGAAAAACATATTTATTTTTTTTTAATATAATTTATTGTCAAGTTAGCTAACATACAGTGTATACAGCGTGCTCTTGTCTTTGGGAGTAGATGCCCATGATTCATCGCTTACATACAACATCCAGGGCTCATCCCGACAAGTGCCCCCCTCAATGCCCATCACCCCTCCCCCCACCCCCACTTCCCCTGTCAACCCTCAGTTTGTTGGCTGTATTTAAGGAAATTTAAGAAAAATTTTAAAAAATATTGAAGAGGATTAGCTGGTAAAAAGATAAAAGAAGCTTATCATTCACTGAGGACCCACCATGTGCCATCATTATGCTAGTCATTGGAATTAGGCTTCTCGATTCCATAAATTAAGCATGATCATTCCTGCTTTCAAATTAAGTTACAAGGCACAGAGAATGTGTAACTTAGCCAAGGTCACATGGCTGGTAAGAGACAGGCAAGCTCGAATCTGTCTGTGGTCAAAGACCAAGCAAGCTCTTTCCACCCACACGAGACCGATTGCCAAGACCGGGAAATCAACTGATGAAGCAGGGCAAGGACAAGAAATACGAGGAGGTTTCTGAGCCTTGGGGATGGACCCTTTTAAGTGACCCAACAATTTCTAAAGCCAACTGTGTCAAAGTACTGGAGACAAAAATTTCAATGTGACATCATCTCTGCCTTTAAGAGATTTGCAAGTGGCCAGAAAAATCACAACATAAAATAACTTAAGCCCTAAATACCACCGGGAGGTCACGAGATAAAGCAAGTTTATGTGCATACGAAATTTCCCTGGAAACTGTAGGACTACAATAACTGGAAGTTTTCAAGTAATACTGAAATGAAGGATAACCACCTCAGAGTCTCCAGAGGGTTCCTTGATATCATTACAAAGAAGGACTCCACAAATTAGTGATCATTAGCTTAATTATAAGATATTATGCATTCCTTTTATGCACCACCAATACACTGTAGGCAAGATTTCCCTAAACATCTCTAATGTATCCACCAATGCCAGTTAAGGGAAATTCTATCTGTGCCCATTTCCCCTGTAGTTGAACAAAAGCACTCCTATACATCTTACAGAAATTTAATTTGCTAGAATGACACTAATGCAAATGATCCAACTCCAAAACCCAAAAACTTTCCACATTTTCAATCCAAAACACAAAGATAAGGAAACAATTTCAAAGTCATCTCAAGAGAAATCAAGTTATAGAGAAACTACCTAGAAATCAAGAACTAGATAGATTTCGTTCAACATCAAATCTCACACACATGAGCACCCACACACTCAGAAAACAGGTTGATCGCTAAATTAATCTCTTATACTTTATGGGCTTTTGTAACTCTTTTCCTGAGTTCTGTAACTCACATGGGAGAAGTACTTACTATGCCCATTTTATGAAATAAGAAACAAGAGCATAGGGTCAACCAACTTGACCCAAATAACCTATGATTTTGGCAGAGTTGACAAATATCAAAGTACTAATGATTCTGGTACTTCTGAGATCCCCAAATGCAAAACCAGAGGCAGAGAGGACAAATCCCCTTCACCAACATAGAAAGCATTTATTCATGTTACCCACTTACTTTCAATGCCTAACACAGACCCTGGCACGTAATGTGGGCTTGATGAATTGCTTTCAAATGAATAAACAAACGAATAAGGGAATGTCAGTGGATGAGGAGTCTGGTGACCTCACTGTATTTTCCATTTCCCTACAAGAGATTTTTTTTTAATGGGGCTATAAAACATCCCAAGGTTTTTTGGGGGGAGGGGGGTGTGCGGGGGATGGTGTTTTAAGTAGCACTTAGAGGGCAAGGAGTAGTCTGCATAAATCCCAGGGTGGCCTCTACCTGGTAGTATATGAGAAATAACACCACCATTCGGGAATTAGTTCTACTTAGTTATAGAAATCTGGCAGAGTTGTTTTTGTTTTTTTAAGTTTAATGCACTATCATTAAAACACTCATACACACACACACACACACACACACACACACACACCTGAAGATAAATTTGATAACAGCTTTAAAAAAATACCTCAATTATCTTCAAGGTATATATTTTCAGAAATGCAACCATTCTTTGTATTTCTACAATTCTTACAAAACGGGGGAAAGGGTATTCCAACTCTGTTGTCAAAGTACAATGCAAACATTTTTATAATCCCTTTTTGGAATTTTCATGCCGGCCCACAAAAATCAACTGGCTTTTAGAGGAATCTAATAACACAACTAGGAAGAAAACTTCAACGTGTGCTCTCTTCCTCCCCTCCTGGCACAGAGTCTCACAGGTGACAATGAAGGAGTGTTCCTCGGGCCCTCCGGGAACCCCGGCTAGATTCGCCGGCAGAAAACCCAAGCTCCCCCAAAGGGGTTTTCTTCTGCTTGCCTATCCCACGTTGCATTCGGGTTGCAGACAGTACAAACATAGCCGCGTGTAATACGACAACTCTGCTCTATTAATACTGCGAAAATAAACAAAAGAAAAAGGATTTCCCCGTAAGAAGACCTTTCAGCACTGAGTTCATTCCCTCATTTATAAATGTTTACCGAGTTCCTGCTGTGTTAAAGGTGAGGTGCTAGGAACTGAGTCTTCTATTCTTGCCAATTTCCCCACCACGGCTTCATAAAAATCCACATAAACCATAAAGAAATGCCAAAGGGTCCAGGCGCAAAGGTGATCACGGACTTTAAATCAGACGGCTTTGACTTTAGCTCTCTCTCATTAGTCAGTGGTCTAAGGCATGTGACTTACCTGTTCTACACTCCATTACCTGTTGCATAAAATGGGGTAATAGGATGGTCTCTCTCAAAAAAAGGTGTTGCGAAGATTAATAAAATAATGTATTTTTAGATAGGGCTGATCAAAGGATATGCTAAGTGATAGCTGTCCGTGGTTAACACGACATAAAGGTCTACGCATTCATTCATCCTACTTCAGTGAGTACTTAGCAGAGATCTCTCACAGGTTAGGCATGAAGAACTCAAGAACCAAACAGAAAGAGCCGGGTTTCCTTGGAGCTTGCAGGCTGGTCTAACAGATTCTAAACAATTACTTGCTCGTCATGTGGGTAAGGGTTGCAAAAATTTCTATTTTTCTCTAGCAGCTTTATTGGGATATAATCGACCCACAATAAACTATATATGAAGGGCACAGCCTAGTAAGATCTGACAGGTATATAATGCCCTGATGCCACCACCACAACCAAGATAACGAACGTATCCACCATCCGCCAGATTTCCTTGTGCCCATCTGTGATCCCTCCCCCTCCTGTCTCACCACCTCCCACCACTCTCAGTCACTGATCCACCTTTTCTCACTGTAGTTTATTTTGCATTTTTCTAGAATTCTACACAAAAGGAAGCATACAGTAGGTATTCTTTTTATCTGCCTTATTTCACTCAGAATTCACTCAGATTCCTTCCTGTTACATCAATAATTTTAAAACACACTGGACAATAGCATCATCTCATCTAGTCCAACACACGAACCTGTACCCTTTGCTTCAATTACCATCCCTCCCACTAACAAACTCTAAGTACAAATAAATCTAGAATTAGCCACTTTTCTAAGAGTCTGCTTCCCAAATGCAGCATGCTAAGTCCTATTTCCCCGTTAGTCAATGCTTCACATACCCTTTGAATATTTCATACTGACCACTATTATTATTGTCAGTACAGAAAGATAAATGTTTTGTGCTTCTCACATCAAGCAAACAAAACTAAGATGAGTAATCTTGAATCTATCATCAAAGCAGACTCTCGGGATAGCTTTGTATACATATATGCATTACCATTTTTTTAAAATACTACAAAATGAGAGGCGCATCTGTGTGGCTTGTGATAAGATGGTGGGAATTTTTGAGAAACTGTTCTACAGATGTTCCAGCATCTAAAATAGTGTTCCTATGAAGACTGACAATTTTCCAGCTGAGTGGTCAAGTACACTGCTCAAAGGCATGAGCTTCTGGTAGAGACCCAGTGCAGATGGCAAGCAAGCAATTCCCTTTACCACACTATTAGGTAACTTCAGGATATGAAAATTGGATTAAAAATGCTCTCATTTCAATATCAAATTTCTTCTATTTCTAACTAGTACAGTAGCTCAAGAGGAGACAACAGATATCAAGCACCAAGTACAAAGGCTGGCACATAGTAGGTACTCAACAAAGCACAGCCATTGGAATAGCATCCCCAGTAGAGGACCAGCCCAAGACACATATACGACATGGTCACATCATCAATTTCTTAAAGAAACGTGTCTGTCCTTGACTACAGTGAATCTAACATTTTCAGTCATTCATCAAAACTGCCCATCTCCTATGTATTGAGGCCCAGGCTCGTTGGCTAACAAACACTTAACTGTTTACTATGTACCAAGTACTGAACATGACTCTTTTAAGGATGAGATGGACCGGACTCTGTCTTCGTTGAAGGCTCTAAGTTTCTTTAGTTTAACTATAAAAATAGTACATGCAAACACACACACACACACACACACACACACACACACAGAGGCTTCGTACAGTTCCAAATTCATCTCCTCGTAGGGTTACATTTGAGACCCTTGAAAATAAGGTGAACAGGAAAATGTGACATTACACAAGGTTCACCCACCGTCCCTCAACTGTCCTCACAAGAGCCTTGATATATCAATTCCTAGGGGTCCTTCACTCAAACCAATTTTGCGAGCCTTGAATAACAACCACAGTAATGGCTACCAGGCATTCATTGTGCACCTACTGTGTGCCAGGCACTGCTATGTCAAATTCTACAGGCAACTGTCTAAGAATATTAATCACATAAACGAGGGCATAAATAAGCCTTTCTCTGGCAACAAAATATACCTGTTATTCTGACTTTTGCTTAAGTCACGTATCTCAAAGCTGACACTGATAGTGTATTTGTTACTGAAGACTCAAAAGCAGGCAAATCATGTAAGCACAACCCCAATACAAGCGAGCCACTTGAAAACAACGCGTACTTCGTGCTGTGTGGCTGCACCCTAACCAACAACGTACAGTGAAACAAAATTAGATCGCCGATAAAAGGTTTACATTCTTAGGTGTATTTGAAATGGAGCATTTGCCAAAACCTGCTAACGCTGCTTACGTGACCATTAATGGCAACAGGGACTGTACCTGAATAGCATCAAAAGGGGGACTTGAGAGAAAACCATAAACACGCACATTCCAGACGACATTCTAGAAGCAAATGCTGACACCCAAAAGGCACGCAGGTTAAGCGGCTGCAGCAGAATGAAAACATTTCAAAGCCAGATACATTTCCTGTTGAAAATTCCTTACATTCCATGACTAAATCCTAAAGGCTGCGGAGCCGCGCGGCCGGCGGTCTCCAATTGTGCTGACGCACAGAAAGACCGGTGTTGTCAGCAGAGGCCCCAGACGGGCACGGTTGCAGCCTTCAGGCAAAATGAAAGCGTCTGGGAGGCAATTCACACGTTTTCAAAGAAAGCTGAGGACTGTGACCTTGAGCCCCTGCTAGAGGTGCTCTTACTTTAAAGTCTTACGGGGCCTCCTCAAAAGATCCAACACAAATTTATTTTTTTAAGATCGCGATTCTGCAGTAAGATGAAGCTGCCTTGATACATCTGCGGTCCTCCTGGCGATCACCAATATTTACTGGGTACAAATGTACTCGGCATTCAAAGTACTCAAACTACGTCGTAACCTGTAACTTACGTTTCGACTCCCGAATCCCTAGAACATCTAAAGGGTCTGCACCGAACTGAGAACGCCCTGCTTCGTGGATCTCGAATTCTGCTAAAAAGGTGTGGTGGGGCTGGGGTGAGAATCTGCTCACGACACAGGAAACAAAAAGGCACCTGAGTGAGTGAAACCTTCACACAGCACACAACACTGAGCCACCATTAATACCTACTCGCTGCCTCTGCAATCTCATTAACAAATAATCCTTTTTACACTAGAGCTACTCTACTGCCAGGTTTCTGGACGTTCGATGCTGGGTATCTCGGTAATTCTCTTGCCAGAGGTAAGTCAGGAGGATTAAAATGAACTGGTAGTGTTGCAGTGAATCGGCAGCCCACAAAGGAAACCAAAACGTATAACCCAGATTCTACCGATGACAACCCCGGCTCTCACTTGAAACGTTTTAAGAATCCCAGAGTAGATCCAAACTCTACTGCCTCTGAATACACTGAGTGGCAGGTGTGGTGCCTCGTTGAAGTGGACCCCAAATGGTGTCTGTAGCCATCATTTATGATTGCTTATGATTCTTTGCCCTATTTTGCATCTGACGGAGAGGGAAACAATTCAGAGAACCGAACTGACGTCGAGGAAAATTCACACCGTACCTTCAGATTGCACACGTGTGTGGGCTTACATGCACCCATACCCACACACGCACTCACAAGACAGCAACTCTGCCCCAAGTCAGATACCCAAACCTCATCCCTCTATATTCTGAACAATTTTAAACTCTGCTGTTTCGGTGTAGGTGTAGGTAGTTTGTCTCACTTAAATCGTGGAGTAATATTATTCAAAAACAAGTTCCAACAATGGGTTGTAATAAACTCTTCACTGAGGTTAATGATGCCTACACCTATGGCATACTGATGAGGGAGAATTGCCCAAGAAGCACTCGGTATAAAATAAAATACAATCCAGTGCCAACACACGGCCAGTCCCCTTTGCCCTGTCTTGTACCACTGAGAATTAACTAGATGAGCCATTCGGAATGTTGAGGCTCCAAAGAATGTACCTTGATACCAGAAAACTGACAGGTTTTGTATTTTACCTTTTCAACCAGACAAGGTTTGCTGTTTTCTATCTTATCTTCAGGAGAAAAAAGAGCTAAGCACAATTCCCACAGGACTCAGGAGCACGGAGACCTAGTCAACAAAAATAGTTTTAATTAACAGATAAATGTGTGGTTTCGTGGGTAGGAAATTTACTTAAAACCGTTTCAGGGAAATGCCTGGAGAATAATCGTGTAAACAGATTATTAGGATTTTTTGAAAAAAATCTCTCTCTAATACAGTCTTCCATATCTAGGCAGATCTTGGCAGAGACAGATGGCCTAAGCCTCTATTTAACAATGAATGATTAAAAGCCAAGTAAAAGAGGCAAGACACTACTTAATCCTTCACAAAGAGACGTCAACAAAGCTATGAGGTCATGGAGTATTTTTATGTTTATAACCCCAAAGGAAGTACTCCTCATTGTTTCAAACGTGTACCCCCAGTAACATCACTTTTGCAAAGCCAACGCAGATACTGCTTTTATTGGATGTCTACACAGTTTTTTTTTACCCAGAAAATGGAGTCCAGCTGTTCTTTCACTCCGCAGTCAAGCACCTACTCGGTGTTAGGTGACACACGCAGGGGTAAAGCTGTCATGATGTGTTAAGGCATCTGAACTTCATGTTTATCTCATTCACAGGTTTCTTCAAGTCCCTACCAAGAGAAAAATCGGACAGGCGCGTCCCATCCAGATACATCTTCCCTTAAGGATTAATCGTACAAGCCTCCGGCTGACCCTTTTGCCTCTTGTCACTACACTCTAAGTTCCCTTGGCCCCACAGAGCAAACCTGGCAGCCGTTCCATGATCAGCAGGATATGGCCTAGCTGTGCCAAAATACCGCATGCATTCAAGCACCAGTGACCTTAAATGGAGGTCATTATTACCATCTCCCACCGTTTTTTTGACAGTTGGCTGCTGTTCTCCGAATGTCAGCTAGAACCCACTAAATTCTACTGAATTGTTCAACTTGTGGGCCAAGGTTGATTAGGGGTGCTGCAGGTAATGACATTCCCATGTTTAAAAAAAAAAAGAAGAAAAAAAATTCTTGTGCGAAATGTGGTAAGAGGGATTCAGAAACCCAGGACAGTGATAGATTTGTTTATTTGCCAAGTCTGTTATAGGGCAATTTTCCCTTTTAAGCAGCAATCTGGATGACTAAGTTAAGAATAAGATGAATGCATGCAAAAGCACAATAGAGGAGGTTTAAGATAAACAGAAATTTGTTTCCTTAGATTCAAGGTCCACTGATCATTGCATCAGTTCAACTAGGAAAGGCTGAAGAATGTACTTTGTTCCCTAATGGGAAAGGCTAAGATTGCTGGACTATTCGGTCCCAGTGCTTTCGCTGGAGCCTGAACCAAATGATCTTGGGATTGCTTCTTATAAATTTGAATATACCCATGATCCTTCTCAGTGAAATTTCAGAGACGTTCATTCTTATTCTGGCAGTGAGTGTCTCTCAGCCTCAAAATCTACAGCTCCTGAAATATTTGCTTCTTATAAACTCTTTTTCTAAGGCCAAGTTTTCCTTTCAAAAGTGTTCCTAACATTTACATTATATCCACCATTAAGTCTCGTTTATACTTGAAATCCTCCCAATTAGCATACGTTCTTGTATCCTCCTTTTACTCGTTCTTTTCCTTTCTAAGCAAACATTTGCTTAAATCAACTCCTTCCTTGTATTCCCAATGGAAATACCTGGACTTGGTCTGGTAGAAGCAGACATCTATCATGGCCATAAACGTCACTATTTAAAAAGTCCCCCATGTATTTTTCACGGCAGAGCAGAATATAAAGCAACGCGGAGGAGGGGGAAAAACAAACAAACGAACAAAAAACCTTTTTACTTAATCTGTCTGGTAGGAGCCAGATCCACCCTGGTAATATCCCACCCCTGGCACAGTTCACGGGCATCTACGATGCTCCTAGATCAGTCAGTACTACACTTAAGTCCCTGACAATTTCCCATCTCCGATTCTATTTTACATTTGGCAGTGGGTCACTCTTCTACTCTTGAAAATGTTCAAGAGCATCGCAACCCCATCAATTAATATACTACATACATAATCAATGCCCAAAGTAGTAAAATAACCACTTCAGACTTTATGATGTCAATGTGGCCATGTACCCCACTTAATAACAGTTTCATGGGGCGCCTGGGTGGCGCAGTCGGTTAAGCGTCCGACTTCAGCCAGGTCACGATCTCGCGGTCCGTGAGTTCGAGCCCCGCGTCAGGCTCTGGGCTGATGGCTCGGAGCCTGGAGCCTGTTTCCGATTCTGTGTCTCCCTCTCTCTCTGACCCTCCCCCGTTCATGCTGTGTCTCTCTCTGTCCAAAAATAAATAAAAAACGTTGAAAAAAAAAAAATAACAGTTTCATTAGTATTTACTTCACTATATCTGGCCTCTACTTTGGAAAAGAGAAAGGCATACAATGGTAAAACATAAATTCTTTATCAGTTTTCAGCTAAAGTAATTTGTAGATGTTTACAGAAAAACTTGGTGGGCTTGATCTCCATTCCCTCTGTAAGACACGCTGGCGTGCTCAGGATATTCTGAATAGTCATACATGCGGACGTCCCCAGTATGCCCATGCAGCACTGGTCTCACCAACTGGGTTGCATGCTTACCACGAGTTTCTTGGGTTTGTTCCCAAACCTGTTCATCCCAGTTTTATGTATTAGTGCAGTTTCAAGATGTAATGAAACAGTATGTAAACAGAAGATACCACGTAAGTCAATGAAGTGGGAGTACAAAAAAGAAAGCGATTTATCGTTTCTACTGAAATTCAGCAGAATGTTTGAAAGGACTTCATAAAGATGAGTCGTTTAAAAATTACCACTGAACCGGGGGGTGGGGGGGGGTGCCTGAGTGGCTCAGTCCGTTAAGTGTCCAACTCTTGATCTTGGCTCAAGTCATGATCTCATAGTTCGTGAGATCGAGCCCTACGTCGGGCTCTGTGCTGACAGTGTAGAGCCTGCTTGGGATTCTC
Source organism: Neofelis nebulosa (assembly GCF_028018385.1). Lineage (NCBI taxonomy): Eukaryota > Metazoa > Chordata > Mammalia > Carnivora > Felidae > Neofelis > Neofelis nebulosa. The sequence goes on from NC_080791.1 coordinate 13,185,142, forward strand.
TGTCTCCCTCTCTCTCTGCCCCTTCCCCACTCGCTTTCTCTGTCAAAATAAATAAATAAACAAATACACAAATCAATCAATCAATAAAAATCATCACTGAATCAGAGGTAGGTTGATTAACTGAAGAGTTTGAGTGGGGGGGGGAGGGGGAGGGGGAGGGGGAGCGGGATGGGGTAGTTTTTAGTAAAAGTTGAGAAAGATTCTACATGGAGATGGCGGGACAAGGTCTTTAATTCTTCCTCCAATTTAAACAGACACGGGTTGGCAAATCACACAGGTTGTGTGGTGGGTATAACTAGAAAAGAAAATGCCTTGACCCAACATCAGATATGGGCAAAGAAAAACATATGTAGGTGACAGATGCAGATATAACTGTTAAAATTAAGAGTTCAAAGTATGTATTACAATTAGAAGTCTGATGAGTCAACTACTAGTGCCAAACTGGACAGGAAGCTTTCTGGAACTTTTTCATCGCCTCCTATAAGCTCAGGTGCCCTGAATACACCCCCCAAAAAAACAACCATAGTTTTTTTGTTTTGTTCTGGGGACCCCGGTTTATGCATATTTTCAAAATATCCAACCAAAAATGCTAACATGCTCATGTTGCTAATCTCGCTTAAACCCAGAAGCAATTTCGAGGACTTGAGTATTTAGAAATTCAGTCTCAGTAATAAGAGGATCTCACCCAAGTGCCCCACCCACAGTCACAGTTAGCATGGGCACAGCCATCTACTCATCTGGCATTTGTGAGAATACCGGTTTATCCAGGAGGGCTGCTATGGGCCAAGCAGCAGGACTAATCCACACACTGTGTGGTCCTATTTTCATCCAGATTAATGGCTCCTTTTTGCTAGGGCACATTTATTTCTGTCACTAGGGTCACATGTTATCACATAGCCCTCCACAGATAGCACCAGCATATTCTACACCCTGCACTGATCATATAATGCATGCGCATTTGGAATCATCAGAAGCAAACATCACATTTCTCTGCAGCATAAAAACAGGCGAACAAAAAGACTTGCTAAGCAAATTGCCTGTCTCAGTGCCTCCTTGATAGGAAAAGTCAGGAACCTACTTAAATATTTATTTTTAATTCCTCTGGCTAGGATTCCGACATGCAAAAATACAAAATGCATAACTTTTTACTGTCAAGTGATGTCCAAAGCAACAGGCAGTGCATTATACATGCAGGTCTTCTGTACCACGTTTTGTAAGAGGGTTAGTCTTCTGGTCCCTAGGAGTTCACATCCCCTGGGACATCTTGAAAAAAGTCCCTTTCTATATGTGGCTAGTTTCTAATCGCTTTCTTCCTTCCACTCATGACGACAGGCAAAGAAATAAGCCTTTTTGTTAGCAAGTCCGTGTGACGTAAACAACTGGCATTGGAGTCGATAAGGAGAACTAGCATCCCAAGAAACGATTTACACCCAAATTTCTTAGAACACGCGTTGTCTTCCAAATAGGTCAAAATAATTTACAAAAAAGCGAACAATGAAGAAAGAAAAAGCTTCCTTAAGGTATCAGATGAGTAATACAGAGGAAATTAGAAATATATAATTTCACTTACCCAAGGTCACAGTAAGACAATGACACACAAAAAAGGTAGACCTAAATTGCCTTCACCTCCAAAGTAATCTTTCTACATTATTTCACCAGGAATTAATGTGAAATGGTCTGAAAAGAGCTGAGCACTTTCAAACTATTTTACATGCAGTCAATCCTTCCTCCGAGTTAGCTAGCATCCATGCAGGTGAAATTTGGGAAATCTCACACCCTGGGTGGGCCATGCCACGCTCCTCTATATGCTGCAGAAAGCAAAAGTCAACAACATGCCTCAGGACTGTGAAGAGGTATTTTGCAGATGACATTCTGAATACCGTTAAAGATGAAAGCTGACAGACAAGAGTTGCTGGCTAGACAATACACCTTCCTTGAGAAAAGCATCCGGTCCCCACACGGAGCAAAGTTAATGTACAAAGTACGGACCTATAAATCAAGAGTTCTCTTCAGTATGTTCTGTTTAAGGGACAATTTCAGTTTTCTCTTCATTCTAATCATGAAACTAATGCATATTCAGCACAGAAAATGAAAGAGGAAAGAATAAAGGAGAAAAGGGTTCACAGGAATCCCACTGCCCAGAGTCAATCACTGCTAACATTTTCCTTCATTCCACATTATTGTTATTTTTCTGTGTCGTTTTAGTACATCAATATATGCACGCATTTTATATTTTTAACATTATTTTAAGGGGATTATTCAGCAGCCTTTGGATTTTATTTTCATCACTTCAGTAAATTTAAGGGAATCCTCCTCTGGGAACTCTAAGAGTGTCTTGAAAAAAAACTAACTGTAAGATCATCTCTAGAAGTAAGTATTTCCTGTGTCCAAATTTAAGTGACTCCTAAATAAAGTCTCCCATTTTCCACGAGATGATCCCTTCAAACAACAAGGCTCTGCCGTTTGTTTTTTTAATTTTTTTTAATGTTTTATTTATTTTTGAGAGACAGACAGAGTACGAGTGGTGGTGGGGAGCAGGCGGTGAGAGAGGCAGACAAAATCCATAAAGCAGGCTCCAGGCTCTGAGCTGTCAGCACAGAGCTTGATGTGGGGCTCGAACTTGTGAACCACGAGATCATGACCTGAGATGAAGTCTGATGCTTAACCGACTGAGCCACCTAGGAGCCCATGTTTGGATTTTTGTTGTTGTTGTTGTTTTTTTTTTTTTTTAAACACAATTTGCCCCTATTCTGGACTGACGCAGAGATGGCTAAGCGCCTAGGTGTATTTCCTTCAATTAGTGATATGTACATGTTCAAAAGCACACAGACTGTTACAGGGCATGTTTAATTTGGAAAAGTGCTTTGTTTCCTCTCACATTTCATTAAGCGCTCCCCAGGCACCTGAGTGTCTTCATTATAACTGGAGCCAGTTTTGTAGGGATACCTGAGCGAATGACGTTCCCTGGGAGATTACTTCCGACCCAGCACTTAACATTCATATAGGACACAGCTGCCATGAAAACCGATTCACGAAGCAAGTGGGACAGCTCGTACACATCCTACAGGCACATACTGGGGACCCCCATAATAAAGACACGTGTGACACTGTTTTAGCTGCTCTTTAAAAGGCTTATTTACAATAAGATCCAGCACTTGGAATCGTGAGGTCATCCCTACATTACTAAATCTCTGAGATTTTTTTTTCCTGACTCTGCCAAGTGACTTTTTGAAGCCTCGTAAGCAAGCATTCATGAAGGCCATTCTGATGTTCAAAGCAGTCGAGAGGTTGATCTGTATGAAATAGGAGACTTTGTAAGATTTTGAATATGCTGAATGATGCATTTGAAAGATAATTTTGGGAGGAAGAAGTCCTAATATTAGGGGCACATATAGTGACATGAGCTTGTTGGTGTTTTTGTTTTCCTGTCTGTCCCTTGGTTACCGTGGCACTAAGACTGCAAATGCTATAAAAACCACATTCGGATATAAACAAATCTGTATAATGACCTTTAATACAGTGCTTTCCAACAGAACTCTCTGCAGTGATGGAAATGCTCTTATCTACTCTCTCCAATATTGTGGCCAATGGCCACACGTGGCTGTTGAGCACTGGTGATGTGGCAAATACAACTGAAGACCTGCGTTTTTAGCTTTCGTTAACTTTCTTTTTTAAAAAAAACATTTTTTTAATGTTGATTCATTTTTGAGGGACAGAGAGAGACAGAGCACGAGTGAGGGAAGGGCAGAAAGAGAAGGAGACACAGAACTGGAAGCAGGCTCCAAGCTCTGAGCTGTCAGCACAGAGCCCGATGCGGGGCTTGAACTCACAAACTGGAGATTATGACCTGACCGAAGTCAGACACTTAACTGACAGAGCCACCCAGGCGCCCCTAGCTTCTGTTAAGTTTCAGTAGCCGCAGGTGGCTGGGGGCTCCCCAGTTTGCCAGCAGCACTAGATGGCTGTGCCAGGCCTTCCTTTCAGCTCCCGGGCACCTAGAAGAGTGAGCAAAACCCGGTGTTTACTTTGTGCGGGGGAAGCAGTCATAATGTGTTAAAATGAATCCTAAGAAGAAAGGCCTCTCTTCCTTAATAAGGGGATCAGGGGATCCCCACAAGGAGCAGACTGTCCTTTGTAAAGGTCTCCAATAACCCAGTCTCCCTGCAAAGCTGCCACTAAAAGATAATTTCCACCGTTCAACCATGTATTTCCTATGGCACCTTTGCAACCCTTGGGCAAACCTGCAAAACGTTAGAGAGGCTATTATTTTATTCTTCAACTGCTCTAGTATTCTCTGGGAGTGGTTCACTAGCTGTTCGGAGCAAGTAATACAACCTGGACACGTAAGATTTTATAACCCCACTTGCTACAGGAAACCTGGCAGAAGATGCATTAGTTAACACAGAGTCACAATTTTATTTTTCAATTAATCTTTAAAACTGGGAAGAAGGAAATCACTCTCAGATGTTCGGAGAAAAGACAGTTAAGTCACAGAGTAAATTAAAACATAACATCCCGGCGCCACATAAAATTCTGAACAAATTTAATGGCATCCTGGCATCCTGGAATCTCTAACAAAAAAGGTACATTTGCATTTATACAACGTTAACAACTGAAATAAAATCAAACCGCCTCGCTCACAGAAGATTTTTGATTTCATTAATATCCTTACAGATTTCACCTGTCCGCAAGCATTGATTAGCCAGGAAAAAACAGCACTGTGTCTGATCAGGCTTCCGACTCCAATATTAATTGAAGCCAAAAGCACAAGCAAAAATCGAGCCACAATACATTATTCTGAAATGCCGCCACAGGAAAAAAGGCACAGTGCTGATTCCATCCACTTCCATTTTCTTTGCAACAAATCTGTCATTTAAGACTAAGATGTTAAGATATGACTTATCCTTGCTGAAGTCATCTCCCTAAACATGCAGATCTTCCAGCAGGCTTCGTAGCCCTGATCTCTTCCTACAAGTTGCGCCTGATTCGAGCAGATAATTTTGCTCTCTTTAATCCAGTGGAACTGAATAAGTTCTCGGTGCTTCAAAAAGAAATTATGGGAACAAAAATTCTCTCACCAGAAAAGTACAGGTAAGATTCTAGTCTATTTATTCATGGGGAAAGTGTTCCTCAGGTTGCCATGGAGCCTCCTCGAGTAGTAAGGAAGACATCAGAGCAGATGTGTGGTGCAGGGGCCTCAATCACAAACTGCACACGTTATACAGAGCACGATTCAGGCTCACAGAACACTACACTTCACTGAGGGCTGCTGCTGCTGACTGCATGTTTGTTATCTGCCACAAAATCCACGCGTTGAAGCCCTAATCCCTCACTGGAAGAATATTTCAAGATGGGGCTTTGGGGAGGTAACAAGGGTTAGCGATGTCAATAAGGGTGGGAATCTCATGAGGCAATTCGTGCCCTTAATAAGAGACTTCAGAGAGCTCGTCCTCTCTCTGGGCACAAAGAGGTCATGTGAACACCCTGCCGGAGGGCACCCACCTACAAGCCAAGAGAAGAGGTCTCAGAACGAAGTCTACGTCGCTGGCACCTTCACCTTGGACTTCCCGGACTCCAGAACTGTGACAAATAAATTTCTGATTTTTAAGCCCCCACAGTCTGTGGTATATGGTTCCAGCAGCCCACGCTGACTAATAGAGCTGCACCTCCGAGTTCGATTTTATAGTTGGCAGCCCTGAGCCCTCTATACCCACCTATGAAAGCAAGAGCCGGAAACACCAGAGCGAATGCCCAGTGTCACCACAACCCGGCCATTAAGGAATTCAAAAGTACTGGCTATTTAATCTACACTTAAAATAAATATTTCTAGGGGCACCCGGGTGGCTCAGTCAATTAAGCATTGGACCTCAGCTCAGGTCATGATCTCACAGTCTGCAAGTTCGAGTCCTGCATTGGGCTCTGTGCCAAGCTCAGAGCTTGGAGCCTGCTTCGGATTCTGTGTCTCCCTGTCTCTCTGCCCCTTCCCCGCTCATGCTGTTTCTCTCTATCTCTCGAAAATAAGTAAACATTAAAAAATCAAAATTATAAATAAATAAATAGATAAATATCATAAATAAATAAATATTATAATTAAATAACTGAATGAATGAATAAACAAATAAATAATAAAGATTTCCACTACTTCCCAATGTGGAGTAACCAGGATCAGGTTCACCCTACCACGTGAAACAACAAAAACGGAAACAAAGTAAGAGAAACCAGGGATTTCACAGCACTGGATGTGAGGCAACAAAGGACAGCAATTCCTAAGAGTCGTGAAACAGATAAGGTGAGGCCTACTACTGCCCCGAACCTACTTTCTGGACAGTTTCCAAGACACAGACTAGGGAGGAGAAACAGGTGGAACCCAGAGAGACCAAGGCACCTAGAGTTTGCAGGACCAAGAACCAAGGAGGAGAGAGGTATATATAGGAGTACCCTATATTTCTGCAGAGGGCCCATCTCAAGCATTCAACAGAGCATTAATTCGTACATAAGTGTGAACAACTACCTGGGACTGGGGGAAGAAAACCCCATCTGAAATGTTAAAGGAAGCAATGAGTAATACACACCATGCTACGAATAGTGTCTATTCCCACCAGACAGAATGAAAACCTCATAATTTCCAGAGATTAGAGTACTCAGAAAGGTATTTCTTTGGTAGTGGGAATAGTTAGCCCTAGACGAAACACTGTTCCAACACTACCCAACAAATCTTAAAAGCAGAACCAAAAGTATCAAACTATTTCCAACTAACAGGACTTCATACCAGAACAAGCCTCAAGAACACGTACAAAAGTATCAAATGCCAAAGAAGAATTTCACAATGTGTAGCATCTAATCAAAGATTAGTAGGCATGCAAAGAAGCAGAAAAAAATAAGACCCATATTAAGAAAAAAATCAAAACTCACCCAGACTGACACAAATGATAGAATTAACAAAAAGATTAAAAGAACATAACTGTATTCTACATATTCAAAATAGAAATATGGAAGATCTATTTTTTAAAGCCCAAATGGAACGTCTAGAGGTAGACTTCAACGTGTGAAATGAAAAATACACTGAATAAGATTTAACAGCTGACTGGACATTCCAGAAGAAAAGATTTCCTTTGAAGACAAAACAGCCCAAAATGAAACAGAGACAAAAATGGAAATAAAAACAAAATCGTTAAGCTGTGGGGCAACCAGAGATGTGAGGTCAGTGAATTCTAACCATAAAACATAAAGAAAACTACATCCAATCATAGCATTATAAAATTGTTCAAAACCAGATAAAGAGAAAAACTTAAAAGAGGCCAGAGAAAAATATGTTCTAATGAGAGAAAAAAGATAAGGATAGCATAGGATTTCTTGTTAGCAATACTGCAAGCAAAAAGGCATTGGAAAAACATCTTTTAAGCTTATAAATAAAATATATGTCAACCTAGAATTAAATATCCAGTGAAACTCACTTTCAAAAATAAAAGCAAACTAAGATAAATACGTGAAAAAAAATTTCTGGCCTACAAAAGCTGAAAGAATTCATCTAATAAATCTGCATTATAAGAAATGTTTAAAAAGTTGCCAGAGAAAAGGAAAAGGATATTAGATGGAAATATAGGTCTAAAGAAAGTACACCAAAAGTGGTAACTACACAGGCAAATGTGTAAGAATATTCTATTATTTAAAAGATATCTTTAAATATTTATTTAAATTGTTTCTAAAAGCTGAGGCATCTGGGTGAGTCAGTCATTGAGCAACTGACTCTTGATTTCGGCTGAGATCATGATCTCATGGTTTGTGAGATCAAGCCCCACGTCAGGCTCTGTGCTCTCCAAGCACAGAGCTTGCTTGGGATTCTCTCTTTCTTTCTCTCTCTCTCCCCACCTCCCTTCCTCAAAATAAATTTTAAAAAATAATAAAAAATAAAAGCTAATGAGTCAACCAAAGAAAAATAAATGTTGTGGAGTTTATAACATATGTAAAAATAAGATGTATGACAAAAGTAGCACATAGGCTAGGAAAGAAAAAGAGAAGCATAGGATGGGAGGACTTTATACTCCACATGAAATGGTATAATATCACTTGCAGAGTAACTTTGACAAGTTAAAGACGTATGCTATAAACCCTAAAACAATCACAAAAATGTTTTTAAAAAGAATTGTAACTAATAAACCAACAGAGGAGACAAACTGGAAATATACAAAGTACTTAACTCACACAAAGGGCAGAAAAAGAAAAACAGATATGACAAAACAAACAGGAAGATGAATCGACCTAAGCATGTCAATAACCATATTAAAAGTAAATGGTCTAAACAACCCAATTAAAAGGCAGAGATTGCCAGATAGGATAAATTTGAAAAGCCAAGCCCTAATTATACACTTCTACAAGAGAAGCACTTTGAATATAAAGACACAAATAAATTAAAAGTAAAAAAGATAGAAAAATAGATACCACGCCAACATTAAACCTAGTATAAATACTTCCCATTAGCATTGTTCTTCTAAAGTCTGATATACATCAAGTGTAAAACTCTGCCAATGAATCCAGATGATATTAGACAAGAAAAGTATGAAAACTGTTTGCTTCAAGTTTAGTTTTATATGTTTTACAAAATCATCAGTGAACATATAATTCATTGTTACAAATGTCTTAGTAGAATCATACATTTTTCACAGAAATCAGTGCCAGGAAAATGTCTGCATTCAATGTGAATTCATGTGCTTTCTTTAATCAGATAAGTATTATATGAGCCAAAGTTTTCCTTTATGTCTTGGCTAACATTCAGAGCTCAATGCTCAACCTATTGCCAAACTCTAAAAATAAATCCATCCCGGTCACTTAACAGGGTCCACACTCCCTTCTTCTCATTGGTTTTTGACCTCTCCTAAAATTATTTCACTTGCACTATAATATTAGAAGCTACTTTGAATATTTTTAAGAGTTGTCTTTTATAACAGAAAGAATATCAGGAATCAAACATGAGTGTTTGCCCCACCACATATAAGATGTGTGAATTTAATTTTTTTTTAATTTTTTTTTTTTAACATTTATTTATTTTTGAGACAGAGAGAGACAGAGCATGAACGGGGGAGGGTCAGAGAGAGGGAGACACAGAATCTGAAACAGGCTCCAGGCTCTGAGCTGTCAGCACAGAGCCCGACGCGGGGCTTGAACTCATGGACCGCGAGATCATGACCTGAGCCGAAGTTGGCCGCTTAGCCGACTGAGCCACCCAGGCACCCCAAGATGTGTGAATTTAAATCAGAGAGGTTGAGTAACTGCTCCTAAGTTCCATTTTATACTATAAAGTGAGAATAACAGTGGTTACTTTGCTTCCCTCTCAATATTTAAAAAAATGTGTAGTATACAAACTTAAAAACATAAAATAAGGTTAAGTTAATATTAAAGTTAAAGGATTATAAAAATTGATGTGGATTAATTTTTTTTAATGAAAACTTGATTATTTTCAAGTTAACAAAAATCCATGAAAAGTTAGATGCACCTATGGGGCGGGGCACCTGTGTAGCTCAGTCGGTTAAGTGTCCGACTTTGGCTCAGGTCATCATCTCATGGCTCATGACTTCGAGCCCCGCATCAGGCTCTGTGCTGACTGGAGCCGGCTTCAGATTCTGTGCCTCCTACTCTCTCTGCCCCTCCTCTGCTCATGCTCTGTCTCTCTTTCTGTCATCCATTTGCTAAAAGTAAAAAAAAAAAAAAAAAAGTTAGATGGACCTATGTAGAACTAAAGTCTGTTGTAAGAGAGCAATAAAGTGAACTGCCAGAGTTAGATTCCAGAACTCTGAATGCAGAAACAAGAACAAGGGAAACACTGGCACTCACTCTCAAGTGAGCATGGATGATAAAAGGCATCACCCAAACCAGGCCTGGATCTGCAGAAGTAGTAAAGATGGGCCCCCAAAGGCTTGTGAATTCAGGTATGTGTGTGTTACTCCTTTGATTGTCAATTAACATTTCTGCATAAGAGGAAAGAAAAGGAACATGGGTACAAGGACATAAATTGCTCTGATATTTTATCAAATGCAGAATTGCCCTTAAGCAAATCTACTCCAGTACCAGGCATTCTGCTCGAAGCTGTGAGGATTCTCCCTCTGGCCTCGGGCAGAGCCTTAGTTGTGAGGTTCACCTGAATTTTAGCATTCCAAGTGGTCAAAGGAACCCGCAGCCTAGCTCTCACAGGGGCGAAAGAACTAGTCTTTTCCTGAGTAGAGAGCAGTGAGCTACACAACAACAACAAAAGAATTCAGATGGTACATAGGTAGCTCGTCAAGAATATGGTCAACCCGAAAAGACAAGGGGGTAGAGCTGAGTGTCTGCAAGAAAATAGTTCATAAAATAGATGAGTGGTTTCACACTTTTGGTGAGCATCTGAATCACCTGTGGAACTTAAAAATGCAGATATCCACCAGCGACTATACCAGTGCATCTCTGACATAATCCCACTTTGAGAACTCCCAATATTAGTGTCATTAGGAACCAGAATTTTTGGCATAAAAATGAACGAAAATACAACTGCATGACTTAAGTAAAGGTCGGATTTAAAGTAAAAATTATAGGGGCGCCTGGGTGGCGCAGTCGGTTAAGCGTCCGACTTCAGCCAGGTCACGATCTCGCGGTCCGTGAGTTCGAGCCCCGCGTCAGGCTCTGGGCTGATGGCTCGGAGCCTGGAGCCTGTTTCCGATTCTGTGTCTCCCTCTCTCTCTGCCCCTCCCCCGTTCATGCTCTGTCTCTCTCTGTCCCAAAAATAAATAAAAAACGTTGAAAAAAAAATTTTAAGTAAAAATTATATACACTGAGTTTGAATTGGAAGAGCCAAGATGAAGTCATTATGCATTTTATCTTTTAAGACAACAAAATTGTATCTCCGAGCTCTGTACGTTAAAAAGATCTAAAAACAATGATCTATCCAAAAGCAGTAAGCATCCCCTAGTGACCAGATTATGGTTTCTAAATAACATTTCCCATTAAAAGGAACAAGCTCCTAGGAGAAACAGTTTATTCTAGGTCTGAGAAAGAAAAACAAATGTTATAAAACAAACCTGGAAAATCTGATACCAGGAAAGAAGGATGTTAACAAAGATTCCAGAATCATGTTAAAAGGTGTCAAGAACCAACATGAAGAGGATCTTGTGGCAAAAACAGGATCACATGAGCATCAACAGAATAATAAATAATTGTAAAGGATTGAAGGGTAACTATGTTCAAAGCTATGATCTCACAATACTAAAAGAAAATAAAACCTCCATGATGGCTTTTTAAGGGTGCCAGAGAAGCAACTATTCTGAAAGTTAGTAAATAGAGGTAAAGAATCAATCCTATTATTTTGCCCTTCCTGTATCTACTGCATCTTGGGGTAAACAACGAGGGGAAGTTTCTCTTTATGAAGGAATGGGAGACTAGGATCATCACCACTTTGCAGCCCTTATTTAAAAGAATAGGGGCACCTGGGTGAATCAGTCCATTGAGTGTATGACTCTTGATCTCGGCTGAGGTCACCATCTCCCGGTCCTGAGATCAAGCCCTGTGTCCTCGGGCTCCAAGATGAGTGTGGAGCCTGCTTAGGATTCTCTCCCTCTCTCTCTGACCCTCCCCCACTCTCACATGCACTCTCTCTCCCTCTGTCTTTCAAAATAAATAAATAAAATTTAAAAAGACTCAATAGAAGCAATATCTTCAAATAGTCACTAACCTCACACACACAGAAAGGTACAGGCATCATGTGCCAACCTATGAGGCATTCTTGCCTTTCAGGCAACCATCCCCCCCCAAAAAGAAAGTCACACCTGTATCAGACAGACTTCTAGTTTGATTTACAGGAGAGCAAGAGATAAAGAAACACGTTAACCACCACCATAAGGCTATAATAAGCCAGATCAGACTGCAGGAAACTCTACAGAACATATGGTCCAGGTTCTTCAACAAACTTGAAGGGAGAAACAAGAAGGGGGGAAGGAGAAGCTCTAGGTTAACAGAGACTTGACCTATTTATCATCCAGAATCAAGGTGACTTTATTCAGCTCTTGAGTCAAACAGACAAAAAAGCTTGGCTCTTGAGCCAAGCAAACAAAAAGTTTGGTAAAAATAAGACAATTATAGAATTTGAATACTGGCTGGGTGAAGAATTACAGTGAATTTATTTATGGAAATAAAAAAGTATTATATAAATAAATAAATGTATGTATATTAAATAGACTATGAAAACAGCATCTTTAAAAAAAAAAAAAAGTCCTGCCTTTTAGAGAACTACACTGAACTCTTCACGAACGAGATGATACAACGTCGACAATTTGCTTTAAAATGATCCACTGGTGGGGGTGAGGGGGAGAGGAATGGGCGAGGTTACAGATGAAATAACATTGGCCATGAGTTAGTTACTGAAATTGAGTGATGGGAACATGAGGTCCAATACACTCTTCCCTCTGCTTCTGTGTGTTTGACATTTTCCATATAAGTTAAAAAATGTCACAAGCAAAAACAAAAAATACAAGATTATGGCATTAAAGTTCACATCTGGGTCATCTCTGAGGAAGAGAGAATGTTGACAGGGCATGAGGGAGATTCTGGGTATTGGCAAAATTCTATCTCTCGACCTAAGTAATGGTTACTCAGGTGTTTATTTTGTGATAATTACTGAATTGTGCATTTATGCCTTGTGCTACTTTCTGGTGTTCTACTTAAACCAAAAAAAAAAAAAAAAAAGTTAAGATTAGTCTGAAGAAACCTAGACTATACAAACACAGGAAATGTATTCAACAGGATGGAAGTATTTAATACCTTGTAATGCATAATACATAGTGTTTTAGAAATTTATGGACATTGATCAAAAAGAAAATGACAATGTGTTGCGAATGTTGTGTTGTAGCCTTTAATCTTATGGGAACTCATCATAAGACTCAGACCCATAACAGAATCAGGACATACATATTAAATGCAGAGAATATGCTAATAGCAAATACTTACGAAGCATCTATTCTATTAGTTGAGTTAAAAGGTGTTTGTAAATTCTTTTAACTATTCTTTCAAATAAGATACTCTTTCAACTTTCACTCATCATGTTAAATTCATTTTTACCGATCGACTAGCCAGTATACGTTTACTGGTATACTGTATGGTATAAAGATGAAATTACTGTCTTGTACATAGAGATGAAAGCAAAGTAAATAAACATGTAATTTACTTTGAAAAAGCCAAAGTGAGTTGAGAGGCCATGTTTCTGAATGGTTGCAAAGCAAGATCTTTGGTATCAGTCAGTCAGAAATCCTTGCTCACCTGACAAGTTCTATGATAGCAAATACACTCTCTTTTGGTGCCTCAGTTTCCTCATTTGTAAACACAGTAGCAGTATTATCACTTCTGGCTACTCTGAGGATTAAATGAGATAGAAATCTTAGCTCAGTGCTCAGCATACGGTGCCTGCTCATTAAATATTACCATGTAGTTATGACTATTATAATTTTAAAAGGATCCGTCTTGTAAAACGATGAAAGAATCTACCTATCCTTTGGTACTTTCAAAATGCTCCCTTAAAAGAAACGGGATCGGGGCGCCTGGGTGGCTCAGTCGGTTGAGTGTCCGACTTTGGCTCAGGTCATGATCTCGCGTTCTGTGAGTTCGAGCCCCGCATTGGGCTCTGGACTGACAGCTCAGAGTCTGGAGCCTGTTTCAGATTCTGTGTCTCCCTCTCTCTCTGACCCTCCCCCGTTCATGCTCTGTCTCTCTCTGTCTCAAAAATAAATAAATGTTAAAAGAAAATTAAAAAAGAAACAGGATGAAAAAACGATAAAATAGAGAATGCTGCTAATAAGGTTCCTGGAGGCAGCGGGGGGGGGGGGGGGGGGGGAACCATTTTATTTCAACTAAGACAAAAAAATGAAAGGGGTCTATGACACAGAACAACCGGATGGCTAAGAATTCAAAAGCAAGATGCTGGGTAAGTTAAAAATCAAAACCTAATTGTTGTAATGGTTTCAAGCTGGGGGAAAAAAAAAAATACAACCGCTTTCAGACTTGAAAGTTTACAAGCCCAGGCAGACTTAGAAGAAATTATTCAACAACCCTAAACCGGTTGAGAGAATCAGGTCAGGTGGTACAAAACCCCATGGGAAACCCACCTGAACCAGATAGCCATGAAAAGTACATTAGCTCTTGTCTGAAGCAGGTACCACTTACCTGGGTGTCAGGAAATCGTGCTAGTTGCTACGGGTCCCGTCGGGTAATCCCCGATGACACTGGTGGCCCTGGTCTCCCTCCAAGGCTCCAGAGTCTCTCATAGCCCACAGGACTTTTAAGGTCCTTAAATATGTGGTATATTTTGACAACAGCATGTTTTATAAGTCATTTGTCATCAGCAAACTTTAGACAAGGTTAATGAAAGTTCTGTCACTTTAATGTCTAGCCGGCTTTAAATTACAAATGTCATGCGCCACGACTAAAGAAAGGGCACCGCAATAATACCATAAACCATCATCTCCAGGGACATACAGGTAATTGCATAGCTCATTAAAAAACTGTTTTAATTATTAATTGACCGTGTCAGAGTTGTCCTTTGAAGTCAATTTTAATTTTTTTTTTCCTTGCAAGCATTATGATTTCAAGCTGACCTACAGAACTTTGTGTACACCTAAAAAACTGCCAGCAGAGGTTGCTAAGAAAGCTCTCTGATACTCAGAATTACTTTCCAAGTCATTTGCAAATAATTTGCTTATTGAGGGGACGGAGACAGCCGAACATTTTTGGAGAGGTGTGGTCTATTCCGTTCACTTTATAGAGGCCATGGAACAAAATAATAATAATAATAATAATAATAATAATAATAATAATAAATTTACAGTGGAAAGAGCAAGCACTCATCATTTTAACTTTTTGTCCACGAGGATGCAAACAGTAACTGCAATTTTTTGCAGAAGACCACGGGGCAATCTGCTCAGGATTCAGTTAAACTTATGAATGGGACAGCTCGTTAAGTTTCTTATATAATAAGTAACTCTATAAATAAGCTGTTTGCAATCTTCAAATCTGAACAGTCTTCAATCACAATGGGCGACAAGAATTCCGATACCTAACTCTATCCCTCAAGTTGCTCCATTCAAGAGAGAAACTATTCGTCCTACTTTATTTTTTCCACATGAATCCAGAAGGTGATTTAGAGAAAGAGAAGATGATGTCCATTCCTGCAAAAGATGCCAATGGCATCTAGGATAAAATGACTAATTCTATATTTATAAAGAGACAAGCATCCATAATGTCAAACGACAGAGTTCTCACTGATTTATTAGCAAATTGAACTTTCACTGGAAGAGAAAAGAATTTCTCAAAATGGGGATCTTATAAATTAATCCAGTCCTTCCTGAAAACCATTTTAAAAAGACCATGCCAACCTCAAGTTCGAATGATTCGTTGTCTCGTAAAAATCTGGGGTGAACGGGTCTGATAGCAAATTTCTGGAACAAGAATCCACCTACAACACAACCTGAGAATCTGACACAGGTTTTAGATGGTTAGGGCACAGACACGAAGCCAAACTCAGGCTATTTCCATCAACACAAACACTGACAGTAAGTTTGTCCACCAAGTTTACGGGGCCAACAACTTATAACTCAAGCCCAGGATCAATTTGTGGACTCGGCTGTTGTTAATGACCGTGCAGGGAGAGTAACAGCAGAAAACTGACAGCAACATCAGGACTCAAAGATCATCTCCCAGAATGTGAAAATGAGGAAAGTCAATTCTGCTGTACTGTCTGCACCTTGAGAATTAAACAGCAACGACCAAGCAATAACAGGAATCATTCTCATTGGAGGCTGGTGCACCTGATTCTTTTCTGCCACATCAAGCAGAGGTTGGCAAAAGCATGAAAGGAAGAACCCATTCTACCCACATTCCCCGCATTACGGAAAACTGAGCAAAGATACAGAGCAAATCGCCTAAGTAAATACACATTCAAACATTTAACTAAACTACAAATACACTAGGAAATGGGGCCGGATGGCACAGGGGTCAGCAAACTAAGGCTCACGAATAAAATACAGTCCGCTGCCTGCTCTTCTGTGACCCCTGAGCTAAGAATCGTTTTACTCTCTGTTTTTCTTTTGTAAAGTAAGCTCTACACCCACCATGGGGCTTGAACTCATGACCCTGAGATCAAGAGTTGCACACTCTGTTGCCCCTCGCTTTCACATTTTTAAGTGGTGGGGGTAAAAAAAAAAATTTTTTTTTAAAGAATAATATATCACAACTCATGAAAGTTCTATGAAATGCACATTTCGGTGTCCATAAATAAAGTTTTATTGGAACACAGCCATGTTTGTTCGTTTACATATCGTGTGTGGCAGCTTTCACGCTACAATGGCAGAGTTGAGGGGTTGTGAAAGATACCGTATGGCCCGCGACGCCTGACATATTTACTAACTTGCCCTTTACAGAAAAACTTTGCCAACCTCCGTTATAATGAAATGGAACCGAAAATCCTAACCAATCTTTGATGGTGTATCAAGCAAGCTAGCCCGATCCCCATTCCTTCGAGCAATCCTGATGTTTAATAATTTACAGATTTTCCCTCAAAGAGGAGATTTTACAATGAATGATAAATATCTCCAGCTAGAGGGTACAGCAGGAGTGTCTCCAAATTGATGATAAAGTTCTGTCTCTGGTACACACATATGAGTGCAATACAATGTACAATATTCTAATTAAATTGAGGAATGGCTGCACAAGCCATGTTTCTATTAGCCAGGTCTTATTTGATTTAGCAGCAGTAATGAACGCTGAATCAGGTTAGGGTTGTTAAGCTTATCTGGCTTTGCCAATCTACTGAAATTAGGATAATAAAACTGCAGATATGTAATATTGAAGACATTTAAAAAGAAAACTCGTTTATCCTCAATTAAAATATCCACAATACGGACAATAAACTTATTACTCCTCCCTCCAGAAAGGTTAGGTTGAAGAAAATAGCACATTATAAAGAATTCAGTCCGGCATGGGGACGGGGGAGTTACATTTTAGAAGATCAAAAATAGCCTCGCTTTCTTGTGATACCAACAGTTCACACATTTGGGGGGGGGGGGGGGGCGGGGAACAACAGGCAAAACACAGAAGCTTAAAATATTCTCCGACAAAATGCTGCACTAGATTTTTGGCTTCAATGAAGCTAAAATTCTCTACGTGGAGTAGGGACCGGGTGGTGATCCAGCTTCCTAAAATGAGCAAACCCCTTATGCGGGCATGTTACGGGATCTGCTTGTTTGAGTCCCTGGGGGAAAAATGCGGTCAGCACCTCTGATCAACTTTCCTTTCGTGAGACCAAAATAAAAGTTACGACTCATTTCATTTTCTTGATTTCACGAGTTTATTGACATCAACACACAGAAATCAACTCTAGACTGAAACTATCAATCATCTCGGTATGTCATAAAACACGTTATCTTTAATAGTATTTGTTTTAGGTACCAATTAATTTTACGAGGCAATAAGAAAACAGCAGCCCCTTCCTCCCCCTTCCATATATCTAGACAAACAGAGGCCAAACCAATGGGGTGAAAACAGTGTATTTGAAGTCAGCTAGGAAGATGCACTAGTTCCAACCGTCAAGACATGGATCCCCAGGTCTCAGCAGCACCATCCCATTCAAAACCAGAGCAGCCAGACTATCCCCAGAAAGGCAAACACGCAGTTCCTCTATTTCCCCATTTCCCCTAACTTACCATCCATAAACTGGATGTACTAAACAAGTCAGACAGGAGCCAAGAAGAGTACCATCTGAAAGGGGGGGGGGGGGGGAAAGTACAAAATGCTTGGTTCGCAGCCAAAGAGAAGTTTCACAAAACTACACCAGCGCTGATGTTGATCTCCAGCAACTCGAAACCCGCACATGCCAGTCCTGATGATTCTCTTAAAAGTGCTCTCTTCAAAATATTAAACCATCCATCAGTGTAAGTGATCCCATTAAACAATCTCTGGGTATGCCATCCAGCTGAGTGAAAAGAAAACCCTAATGATTATCTGAAATGGGAACCAAATGATTTAAAGGGAAATCTAAAATATTTTCTGAGTTTATCAAAAGGCAAATAGTAATTTTAAAGCTTTTTTCTACTTTCCACCACTAAAATAAGTAAGCAAGCATTTAGACGAGTCTTGGAAGACTTCGGTTGCCTAAACCCTCTCAGTTTTTATCAGAGTTAACAGAGAGCGAGATTGCATAATTGGCAGTAATTAAGCAAAGGTTAGAGAGTCACACATGTGTGCCGACAAAGGGATTCAAGCATCCGCCTTGGATAAGGATGGGGAACTGGATCGGACTGTGTCCAAGCTTTAGCTCCAAAGTGATTCATTCAGGCCACATAAAATAAACGACTACAGAGACACTAGCTCGGACTTCCACGCGGAGCGTAATATTTGCCTTAAACTTTAATGATACTTTTAAAAGAACCACAAATGAGCACATACCTCTCAGAAGGGCAGAGATGTTTCCCTTTCACACAAGCCCTTTTAGAAGACAGGTAATAACTTTCAAAACCATGCAAAATACAATTCCAGGGGAAAATCACAAACTATAAATACCATTCAGAACTAACTCTTTTAACCCACAGAGGAGTAACAATGGGAAAGCTGAGGATACACAAGGTTCATGGAATCTGCACCATGTACTGAAAACACACTTTGGAATCTGATGGACCTGCTTCCTATCTCGGTTCTAATTTTCACGAAGCTATTTGATCTTGGGAATGTCACTGAGCCTGTCTTCTTATTTGCAAAATGGGGACATCTTACTCATTGGGTTGTTAAAAAGATTCAATGGGAAAACCTACATAAACTATTGAAAACAGTACTTGACCCATTTCCTCCCCTACACAATTCAATATTTAAACTGAATCTGAGAACGTGCAAAGCAACGCTAAGACACTGTCTCTCAAGTGTGATCCATGAAATGATTTTAAGTGGTACATAAATAAAATAGTTTCAGTTCTAATGTTTGAGATTTTAACCTAAGCATATTAAAAGAAAATACAGCCCAACAAACCTTAATTTCACGGCAAATACCGGTCTGGATGAGGTTGGGCTTAAAAAAAAAAATCAACTTGGAAATATAATGTCAATAATAATAACGGCAACATAAAGATATGACAAAAAGTCATACAAGAAACAAACACTGTTTTTGAAATATATATACATTAGAAAGAATTTCTGTCTTCAACAAGTGTACAATGTGAGGACTGGGTGGGATCACACATGAGGTAACCAATTAAGTACCCCACATATTTCAAGTTCAGAGTTATTCAAAAAGATGGTGTTGAAAGTCCCTCTCTTCTTGGCTCTTTTAACATGTATCACATATAAAAGCTCTTTAAAAATAAATGAGTTGAACAATTGTCATGCTGTGTTGCAACATAAGCTGATTTGGAAGTCCTTGTACAGTAGCATGTTGGGGATTTGTATGTTAAATCTTCTCTTTGAATTATCCGGGAAATCATTATTTTCTCACCTCTATTTTCTCTACAGAACACTGAGAAAAACAAAGGTTTCTGCTGGTTTAAACAGCCAAATCGCTCAACACCCTTGGAACAACACAGGGAAAAATCTACTTAGAACTGTAAGATCCGAGAACACCAAACAGGTTTAGATTTCAGCAAGTATCATCCTTAGAGACCATACATGCTATAGGAGTAAGCTAAATTTGCATTTGAAAACAGTGAAACACACCAAGGGTCCTTTTCAAGGAAAAAGGGTAGCAAAATAAGAAAAAGAAAGGGACTTTATGAGTATTCCCAAGGAGAACCACAGGTTCCTGAAAAGCTCACACAACAGGCAGGACCTTGAAATTCTCACCAATCTTCAAACCAAACAGAACAAACTGTCTTATCATCATCTCATAGTGGATGTGATATAATAACTTTTGCTTCTTTTTTTAAATTTTTTTTTTTTCAACATTTTTTATTTTATTTTTGGGACAGAGAGAGACAGAGCATGAACGGGGGAGGGGCAGAGAGAGAGGGAGACACAGAATCGGAAACAGGCTCCAGGCTCCGAGCCATCAGCCCAGAGCCTGACGCGGGGCTCGAACTCACGGACCGCGAGATCGTGACCTGGCTGAAGTCGGACGCTTAACCGACTGCGCCACCCAGGCGCCCCTAACTTTTGCTTCTTAATCTCTACTGAAGTGGTCTTCCTGCAAGATTCCTCTACAACATTTTAACAGTAAACCTCCATGTCAAAACTTATCTACACACAGTATTAGCGTAAAAAAAAAAAAAAAAAAAAAAAAAGGCGGGGTGGGGGAGGTGGGCAGTAGTTAATAAAAAAATAAAAAGCTACAGGCAACTGAAGCCATGCTGAAAGGGATCTAATACCCAGGGAGGATATAGTTCTATGGTGGAAATGTACAAAAGGGGAATACTCCATGCAGGAGGAAACACATAAAACAGAGTAAGTAAAAAAAAGACAGCTAGCAGTGACATTCTCTGAAATATAAGATTTGCTTCTATAGTTTGGACCATACAAGGTGAGAGCATGTTAATGACTAATTAGGACACTATATTAGCTAACAGTCAAGAAGAATAAAGCTACCGCATATCACAAAATCGCTCTGTCATATTGACATTCATTCTACCTGTCGCTAATGCATGGATTTTCTTAGAAGCTTTATGATCCAGTGGTCTTGGAACCATGGCTAGAGCAGTGCCCACCTGCATCTCTGGCTAAGTACAGCCGCACAGAAGAACAGACAGAGGTGGTGAAATTAACAAATTATGTTTCTTCACAACTTGCTTGTAAGTATACATACTGTAAAAAAAAAAGGCTATAAAACTAGGTTTTGGATTGGATAGAATTTCTTAGATAAGAATTTCTGAAATATATTTGTAAGAACTGCTTCCTTGAGGGACACCTGGGTGGCTCAGTCGGTTAAGCGTCCGACTTTAGCCCAGGTCATGATCTCGAGGTTCTCGAGTTCGAGCTCCACGTCGGGCTCTGTGCTGACAGCTCCCTCTCGCTCTGTCCCTCCCCTACTCGTGCTCTGTCTCTGTCTCTCAAAAATAAATAAATGTTAAATAAAATTTTTTTTTAAAGAAAGGAATTGTTTCTTTTGAAAGCAGTATTTCGGTTCAAACAGCTAATCTTTATTCTGGCTCTTCTGTTTTCTGCTATTTCAGTTAACCATCCTTGATCACCTTTCAATACTAAGAACAAACAGCAAGGAACTGAAAAGAAATCAGGAGCTCAATGGACTCCAAGGATTCTAGAGAGTTCTTGGAAAAAAAAAAAATGCAACTGATCTTCATCTGTGTAGAGAAACACAAATCCCAGGGTCATTGCCACTAAATCGGCAGACCAGCGTGATGAGTGCTGCCGTCAATATGGCTATTCTACCTTGACTTTTGAATGTCAAAAATAATATGGACAGAATTGACTAAGCAGTCTCCGAGGTACTGCCTTTAAAATTTTTAACTTTATGGCCATTAAATATTGAACAGATAATTGGATTTATCCCCTTCAGTGCTTTATGGATGTACAAAGTACCTACCTTCTCCTGTTTTATTCAAATTAATGGTGCTCTTTTAAAGTGTCTGCCCTGAGCGTGTGCTATAGCACACTATAGCCAACTCATTAAAAAGGATGCTTCAGCTTCTGCTCGCCGACTCTTTTCCCCCTTTGCAGTGAGAGGGCAAAAACCACACTGAAACCCACCTCAACAGTTAAGGGCAAATCTTTTGAGAGTCACCCTGAAACCCAGATTCTTCGCTCCCTAAACTCAAGTACACGGTGTGATTTGGCAGTCGGCTAGCTGTTATCGTGGGAAACCACAACACAGAATCCGTATCTTCACTTTTTAATTAAAACATTTACAAATGCTTCTTTGCAACTGGGTAGCTTACTCTTACATTTTTAAATCAAGTCTGGAGAACACAGGCATGCCAGTATCTCTCCAGAGGATTAGCCAAATGAAACCTCGGATTGTGTATTGGGCAGGGGGAAAAAATACACCCATGGACAGGCTGTGCAATTCACACTACTGATAAGGGACTTCTATCAAATATGACTAACACCTACAAACGTACAATCGGGAAATAACTCTGGTAGAGGTGGTAGTGGAAAGGGGTTAATGGAAATAATGTTTTCATTTTAAACAATATAAATCCACAACTGGCATATTCCATTGGCCCATGACCTCTCCTTACCCAATCCTTGTTCAAGTCATTTGCTAGTGTAATTGAAACCTTCTTTGAGAGTCTTTAGATTTCATTTCAGGTTTGGGGGACAATGCAACTAAAAGACATTTACCATCCATCTTTCTTAACATTCCTAATCTAAATAGAAGACCCAAATCCAAGACTGTGCTTTTGATGGATCACTTGCCTCCCTATACAGTAGAGCTTAAAGAGATCTCATTATTGCTTTCAGAACACTTACAGAAAACATACATTCATACTCATTTTCGTTTTTACCACCCAGCTGAACAGCATATGTTTATTTTCAAAAATGTGTTTTTAAAAGAACAGATAGGTTTTCAATTAAATAATTTGAAAAAGAAAAAAAAATAAAAACAACAGACACAAGTAAATGAAGCTGGGGGGAGGGGGGGGAAGCTCCACCGGACAATTTAAAAAATATTAAATGTGGAAATAAGATTTGTTGCTCCTGAGCACAACGATAAAGATCCTGCAAAGCTTTCCCTACATGTGAGTCCCTTTAACACCAGTCCCCATCTATTAACTTCTCTTAGAGTGGAAACAGGCTTAAAGAAATACTTCCATCTCACTCTGCAGTACCCTTAATGGGACTCTACTAGGGAAACACCCCTCCAACGGTCACCTCAACTCAGAATAATGGTTTCCAAGTTTGTCTTGGAATGCATAGGGAGGTCTATCTAATATGAAGCCAAACTGTTTTTACCACTTATATCTAGGAAAATTTGAAGAACTTAAGGAAAAAAAACCCCACACAACCTCAGCTTGGTACACATCAGATTAGGAACAGTCTTAATCAGGAAGATTTCACATCTGGGTGGCCCGGGGGACTCAGTCAGTTAGGTGTCCCACTCTTGATTTTGGGTCAGGCCATGATCTCATGCTTCATGGGCTTGAGCCCTGCGTTGGACCCTGCACTGACCGCGTGGAGCCTGCCTGGGATTCACTCTCGCATGCACGTTGTCTCTCTCTCTCTCTCTCTCAAAAATAAATGTTAAAAAAAAAAAAAAGATTTCATATCTGTTCCTCAGAAGATCCTTCCCAAACACACATAGATAAAAGCCTTAACGTCAACATTCAAACTGGCTTCTCAGAGCAGTTAAGAAGCTAAACAAAGACCCTCTCCTTTCAGACCCACTTCTACACTCGGACTTACAAGTGCAGTAACAGGTCAGTGTCAAAACTACAAATGAAGTTTGCTGAGAGCACCAGCCCCCTGCCCCAGACACTAATTCTAAAGCACCTTTGGTATCCAAGCTGTTTTTTTTTTTTTAATGTTCATTTATTTTTGAGAGAGAGAGAGAGAGACAGACAGACAGACAGACAGAAAGACAGAGCACAAGTGGGGGAGAGGCAGAGAGAGAGGGAGACACAGAATATGAAGCAGGCTCTAGGCTCCGATCTGTCAGCACAGAGCCCAACACGGGGCTCAAATCCACGAACCACGAGATCATGACCTGAACCAAAGTTGAACGGTTAACCAAATGAGCCACCCAGGCGCCCCTAAGCTGCTTTATTTCTGTACACTGGGATTTTTCCTACTTAAGAACAGGATATAGAAGCAGACACATGCAGATATTAAGATTACATGCTTACCTCCAACAGAATTACCTGCTGGAATGGAAAGAGCAATTGACAAGTCTGTCGTGCCCCTAATTCTACAAATCAAGGTCTGTCCTGGAACACCATATCCCCTGAAGCTGTGTGGCAGTTCACTAAGCCATGCAGGATTAACTGTTGGGCAGCCATCATTCCACAAAACCTAACTATAAGTTTGAACAAGAAGATAAAAGAATATCTCACAGGCAAGGTCTGCAAATTCCAAAGATTTGAAGAAAGCCCATAAATTTCATCACCCAATGTGGGAGGAACACGCTAATATCCCATGTGGAGCTGGAGTATATGTCCACCATACATATTTAATATATACTTAGGCCTTCTTGTTTTAATGAAGACACATTCAGTCAGGAGCCTAACTCTTGAAAAACGTGCATGGCTTAATACGCTTACCACCTGAAGATGTTTTCGGAGTTCAAGTAGGAAATTAAAAACTAGTGAAAAGTAGCATGAGTAGGCTTACAAAGGAGTCAGAAGAAGAAAAAAGCCAAGCAGGTAGAAATAGTGTATGGAATCAGAGAACTTCATCCCCAAGATACATAGACAAAGGGGCTAAGAAAATGTCACAAAATATCTGGCACTTGCCCCTTCTGTGAACCAAGTGTTTCTTATTTTCTGCTATACAAACCACTCAGGCTGCCTGCAAGAATCAAGAGGGGCTTTTGTTCTCTTTGAATTCCTGAAAAGTAGATGTAATTTAAAAAAAAAAAAAAAAAGTAAGAATAAGCGCTCTTAAACTTTAGGAGAATTAACCACATTTCTTTAATTCAAGGACCAACTTCCTGTATGGATACACACCACACTATACCTTTATGTAGAGTTTGGAATTGGAGAAGCATGTTCATGTCTTATGTATTTAAAAATTAATATTAAACAAACAAGAGTGGAGAAAAAAATAAAGACCTAAAAATCAAAAGCACACTGAAGCAAATTAAGACAAATGCACTTCAAATTAATCACACAACCACGGTGAAGGGAAAGGAGAAAAAGGATAATACAAGTATGACCTCAGGATTTTAGTATATACTCTCTATGCTAAAAAGGCATAGAGGGAAAACAGCAAACACGTCCGGAACCTTTTTTAGGTTTTCTGTAGTCATGTGGGTGAGACTATTCTGAAGCTATTTTTAGATGTGTTCTAAGACTGAGTAAATGAGTAAATGTGTTAGAAGCCAAGATTTTCACTGTAGAAGGAAAATTAAATATAGAATGGAGATAAGCACCCAGTGGGAATGGTGTGGCCTTGGAAGTACCAGTGGGAATCCATGATTTCTAAACTACAGCATGTGTGCACGCCTGTGTATAGGGTTTTTCCCAATTCCGACAATGGCACGCAAGTGAATCTGCTCCATTGGTAAGTAGCACACGGAGCACCCCGATACGGGTTTCTAAAACCATGCTCTGAAAGAAGCCAGAAATTGCTACAGAAATGGTTGATTATAGGGATAAAGCAGAGAAGGTACGAAACAAGCCCAGAAAGTATTAGCAGAAAAAAAGCTGGTGCTCAGAAAAATGAGAGCATGTCAAAAGAACATGGAAGACAATCTCAAAGGGGCTCCCACTGGTTAAATCTAGGGGGATTGGAGCATAAAAATATTTAAGAAAAGTAGTAAGTAATAAAACATTAAAAACCAGTCTGAGTCAATACCATTGATAGAAAGAGAGACGATGGATGGACAGATGGATGGAAGGAAGCGTTTCCCTTTACAGGGAAATATAAACTACCGATGGGTAAATGTTGATGCTATGGTTGCAAAATCACAGAAAAAACTGGGTTCGTGAAAGAAGTGGCAATAGAAGTGAAATCCAAGGAGAATTTTTTTTAAGTTTATTTATTTTGAGAGAGAGAGAGCATGTAAGAGGAGAGGGGCAGAAAGAGAGAGAGAGAGAGAGGGGGAGAGAGAGAGAATCCCACGCAGGCCCCGTGCTGTCAGTGCAGAGCCCGATGTGGGGCTCGATCCCATGAACCATGAGATCATGACCTGAGCCAAAATCAAGAGTCATATGCTTACCTGACTAAGACACTCAGGTGACCCAAGGAGAAATTTTTCAAAAGAGATTTACATGCATGATCTTAAAGTGTGTCTGTCCCCACCGACTGCTTATTGGTTTCACGGGAAAAATAGTAACTATACATTAGAAAAAAAAAAAATCAGACAACACCTTGAACAGATACGTAAACCATCACCAATGAAGGGCAGGGCACTGAGGGCCTCTGGACGTAATTCCTTGAAAAGAGCCATGTGACTTAAGTACTATTCCAGCTAAGAATATAAAACCTTAATCTCATCAGGAAGAAACATCAAACCCAAATGAGGACCTTTTATTTAAAAAAAAAAAAAAAAAAAAAAAAGGGGGAGGGATATACATATATACATATATATATATATTTTTTTTTTTTAATGTCAATGTCCTCTAAGAAAGACAGTCTGAAAAACTGTTCCCCCATTAAAGATGACATAAAACCTAAATGCAGTATGTGATCCTAGAATGGATGTTTGTCTTGCAGGGGAGGTTCAAAAGGATATTCTTGAATCGACTCACAAAACAAAAGTATGAATCGAAGATTAAAGCCTTACAGCAATGTTAAATTTTCTGAAGTTAGCAAATGTATCATAGTTATTTAAGAAAATGTTCTTATTCTTTGGAAATAATACTCTTAAGTATCTGGACACAAAGAACACACCAACAGGATGTATGTAATTTACTCTCAAATGGTTCAAGGAAAAAATGCAGACAGAAAGATGGAGAACAAGGGGCAAAAAAGTGTTCATAAACATACATGATAAAATGTCATTTAAATAAGTGGAGCAAAAGGTCACTAAGAGGTGAATCTGTATAAAAGGCATATGGGTTTCTTTGTAGTATTCCTGCAACTTTTCAGAAAATCAGAAACTTTCTCAAAAAGTGAAAGAAATAAGAGAGTTGCTCTCTCCCACACAACCCAGTAAATTGAAAATGATAGTTTCTAATCTCATAACCCTATTTCTGTTAATATCACCGGCATGTGGAGAAAGTGTTATACAAAGACGTGTCATAGCACTATTTATAAAAACAAACAATTTAAAAACAATTTTTTAACATGTATTCATTCTTGAGACAGAGAGAGAGAGGGAGAGAGGGAGGAAGGGAGGGGGATAGACAGGGAAGGAGACACAGAATCTGAAGCAGGCTCCAGCCTCTGAGCTGTCGGCATAGAGCCCAATGTGGGGCTCGAACTCACGAACCACGAGATCATGACCTGAGCTAAAGTCAGATGCTTAACGGACTAAGCCACCCAGGTGCCCCCAAAAACCAAACAATTTTAATTTTAAAGCACATGTACTTCTGCCAAAAAAAAAAAAAAAAAAGGATACTGATTAAATTAGGGTATATAAATTCACAAGAACACTATGCAACCTTTAAACGTGTACATACAAGTTTATAATAACAATTGAAAACACATATTAAGTGAAAACAGAATTAAAGATATACACAGGATGATCACATGTTGGTCAAAGAGGCAGATAAAAAGGAAAAACAAATACAGAAAAAAAGACGAGAAACAAATCCAAGAAAATGCCAACACTGGTCATCTGTCCCCTAGAGATGGCTCAATAGATAATTTCTTTCCCTTCCACCTTCTGTAGACTTCAAATATATAATGCTTATGCAAGAGTGTCATGATAAAAGTAAGCTTTATTCTTAGAATAACAACTTAATAGAAGTGCATAGAAATAAATTTAACTGACATAAGATCTTCAGGGACACCTGCTGTATAAAGAAAATGATACTTACTGCGGATGCTCAGCTATCCAAATCTAATTTGAACTACTTCTGGTCCCAAAGATGGGAAATGAAAAAGACAGAGGGGAAGTCATGCTATGACTGTCTTTGGTAGAACTTATTTAAAGTTGTAAATCCACACATTCATGAACCATTGGTGCCCCCTTCCTCATTATTCTGAGCCATCTGAGGACGGGGAGATCACTTAATAACCATCCCTCTGCACCTTGCCTCACCCCACCTCGAAGGAGGGGAAAAGAAGAGCAAGACACTGACAAGGATGGAGTGTGATGGGGGTTTCATCTCTCAGCACTGGGCTTTGTTGGGCTCAAAAGTCACGCTGCTTACCACTCCCACTTGGGTGCCCGGGAGCAGATATTCAGGCTGAAATCCTGCAGTTCAGCCCCAGTCAGTGACTAGTATTCTACAGGTGAGACTGGACCAGCCCGAGAACCCTGTCTAGAGAACTGGTCTCTGCATATACGGTTCACTGTAGTAATCATAAAGAGAGAGGGGAGGGCGGGGCAGAGAGAGAAGGAAGGAAGTGGGGCAGGAGACAGAGTTTTCAGAAGTAGGTGACAATGATGAGATCTAAATGTTTGGGTAACTGAAAGAAAGGTTGGAAGGAAAACTGAAGCAGCACCCCAATTCATTTTCTAACAGCATGTGTGGCTCCCACAGCCACTGCCAAAACGTCAGGCTATTTTTTTAAAGGGGTTATTAAGAGCACTGCATATGGCAACAAAGAGGAAGTCCCTTGATTAAACAATTACAGCTCACTTCCTGCTTAAGATTTACACATGTGCAAGCATTTAACTGTATTTACTTCTCAGTATAACCAGGTTTGAGTCACCTTAAACTTCAACCAGATCTCATAATTCAGCCAATGAAATAATTAAAAATTTTTTTTCCAACTTGATTTGGATGAAAAAGTCAAAACACTTCATTTAAAATCTATGTGAGGCACATTCCAAAGAAAACACTCATTGCTCCTTCAGATTTCAAATCGAATCAATGTAATGACTGCCCATCGCAAAGCAATAGAAGTGCAAAAAAAGAAAATCAGTTCTACAATGGACAATTACCCCAAGTTCCGGTCATGTTTTATGAATTGTCTCCAAACTTGTGAAAGAAATCAATGTTCATTAGTTTCTAGAATCGCAAACCTATCTGTGCTAAACCATAAAAAATGAGTACAAGTAGACCTACAATTTAAAGACTCCATCAGGGGGCGCCTGGGTGGCTCAGTCGGTTGGGCGGCCGACTTCGGCTCAGGTCGTGATCTCGCGGTCCGTGAGTTTGAGCCCCGCGTCGGGCTCTGTGCTGACAGCTCAGAGCATGGAGCCTGTTTCAGATTCTGTGTCTCCCTCTCTCTCTGACCCTCCCCCATTCATGCTTTGTCTCTCTCTCTCTCAAAAATAAATAAACGTTAAAAAAAAAATTAAAAAAAAAAAAAAAGACTCCATCAGTTGGAATGAACCAAATATAGAACTTCTCTATGGTCTCCAGGTTCCTTTGCAAGACAGAGCCACTCCCGAAGAGGGCTGACTGGTTTACCACTGTTTCATTGTCTCTGCAGGCATCTACTTTATCCGCAAAAGTTACAATGGCCTTTTCAGACATGAGTGATGAATAACAAAACATTCAAAAATATGAGTGGCCTTGGAGCATAGCTCCAAAAAGCAACTGCAGTGGTTATGCCAGGACGTAAATAACACCCAGCAACATCATCAAATTCTAAAATAAAGAACAAGAAGGTGGGAGAAATAAGTAGAGAAGAAGCCAAAAGAGAGAGAGAGAGAGAGAGAGAGAGAGAGAGAGAGAGAGAGAGAAAGAGAGAGAGAGAGAGAGAGAGAATTATGGGGAGAGGGACAATTTCAACATATAAATAAATGCATACATACATACATACATACATACATAGTTTCAACATACAAACGATGAGAAGTGGAAACTCACTCACTCCTAGTACTTTCCTCCAGGTCTTCCCCCCACAACACTGAACAGCAGGGCTTAGTACAGAATCGATTACATTACTTCTACCTAGCGGTGAACAAATATCATTCCAGTTTTACCTCTTGCCTCTTCTACCCTCAACTCACATTAACAGAACTTCTGGTCAGATGTGCACATCTGACTCAGGTCATGAATTCAGCGCCCTGGTGCAGGGGCTGGAGGGGCCTGACTTCAGGCTGAACTCCTACTGATGCATGCAGGCAGGAAGACTTACTTCCAAAATCCTCCAGCCATGTAAATGGAGAGTTCCTGACCCTGGTGATTTCTGTTGGCTATCCCCAAAACAGACAGAATCTGCACATCACAGAATTCAACCTGATTTATTTAAAAAGACCAAACGGACCCAGTGACAATGTCACTGCTAAGAATATTTCTGCAAAAAAGCATTAATCTAAGTCTTGCTCCAATGCCCAATCCTGACCATCCTCCATTTGAAACGGATGGCTCTCTCTAGCAGCCCCCACCTCTCTCGCCCTGCTAGGTTTTCTCCATAGTTGTTCTCACCCTCAAAACACTATGAAAGTTTTTGCTTGAATAGAAGTTCTACGGAGGGTGGCATATTTGTCTGTTTAGTTTAGTTCACTAATACACCCAGTGCCTGGCACACGACACATAAAAGACATTCAATAAATGCCCATTACATGGATGAATCCTTCATTAAGCTAAATGATTTCTTAAAGCTCTTCTTATTCAAGCAGAAAAGGCAAAATTAGG
Organism: Neofelis nebulosa; assembly: GCF_028018385.1. NCBI lineage: Eukaryota > Metazoa > Chordata > Mammalia > Carnivora > Felidae > Neofelis > Neofelis nebulosa. The sequence continues at coordinate 13,215,441 of NC_080791.1, forward strand.
CAGGGAATCTTTAAAGGGTTATAATCGGACAGATAAAGGGTTATTATGTTTACTATAAAAAGCCTATTTACACTGATTAAAGAGCACACACACATTCTTAAGTGCTGACTCAGAAACCAGTAAGGAATCTAAACAAGTAACCACTAAAAAGAACAGTAAAGGGTTAATAAACATTTGGAGAAAAATTCACCAACATCAAACACTAACACAAAACAGTATGTTTTCTTCTGAGTAACCAGCAAAGATTCTTAAAACTACGATTCCCCAACACAATGACAGTGCAGTAAAGTGGTCATTCCCAGACGGCAGCAGTGAGATGAAAACAACCATTCCAGACAGCAATTTGGAAATAGGACTTTAAAACTAAAAAATGTCCATATCTCTGACCCAGGCATTTTAACTGCGAAACCTCATTCCAAAGAAATACTGAAGTATAGACAAAGATCAAAGATATTCATCAAAGCATTATTTATAATAGCAAAATTCCGGAAACAGTCTAGAGGATTCACAATGGAGAAACCAATCAGTCAATTATGGTACATCCACTAAACCAACTACCATACAGTCTTTAAAATGTATGCTTGAAGAATTTTTATAAAGACTCAAGAGTGAATAAATACAATGTCAAATAAATAAAAGCAAGCTAAATCTTTTCTGAACCATGCAGGGCAATATAAAAGGCAGGCAGAAGATAGTATCAGAAGTATTTATCTCTGTGTGGTAGGATTATAGGTGAATTTTGTTCTGTGAACTATACTTTTATGGATTTTCTTATTTATTAAAATAAACATGTTCTAACTTTATAGCAGAAAAAAATTTAATGGAAGAAAGGTTCATGGAAGAGTTGGGATAAAATATGCTTTCAAGAGTTATCATTATTAGCAGGAAGAAGAATAAAGTCTTAGAAAAAAGGGGGCAGACGTTAGCGGTATTTGAAAAGACACAGAACTAGCATTTTTAAGAAATCGAACACCCCTAATCCCTTTTAAATAAAAAACAGCAAAGAGCAAACCACAGCTCTGAATAACCTCTATAAGGTCCTTTCATCCCAAAATTATATTCTTTTTCTTTTAATGTTCATTTATTTTTGTGAGAGAAAGAGAGAGAGTGCGCGAGCAACTGGGGGAGGGGCAGAGAGAGAGGGAGACACAGACTCTGAAGCAGTGTCCAGGCTCTGAGCTGTCAACATAGAGCCCGACAGACACAGGGCTAGAACCCACGAACTGTGAGATTATGGCCTGAGCCAAAGTCGGACTCTTACCGATTGAGCCACCAAGGCACCTCCCAAAATTATATTCTAAAGATTTTTCTTCTAAAATTCAAATGAAATTTGACAGGGAACCTCGTAAGTTTTATTTCCTAACTCAAACAGCTACGAAAGAGGAACAAGCCCGAAAAAGAGGAAACACAAGGTATTTATGCCATTTGCACCATCCTCTGCCATGAATATAAACTAAAATTATTGATAATAAATGGACTTTTCAGTAAATCAGCCAAATATAGACTCTCTGATCACAGTGATAAATCATCTGCTAGGCAAAGGTGAAATTTACCAAAGGGAAAAAAAAAAAAAAACAACACCACCTCTATCTTTATGGATGGTCAGAAGGGAAGAATTACTACCCAGGCTGTTATAGAAGCCCTTATTTCTTAATCTATACAGGTGGAGTAATCATTTAGACTATTTTAAAGCAAATTCAAACATTTAAAACAGAGATGACAATTGGGCTTATGTGCTCACAGATACAGATCTACAGACCTAACATCTGCACATGCTCTTTGGAAATCTACAAGACTGTGTCAAAAGAAATAAGAACATCCTTTGCAGTCATCTGACAGCACTGCTTCATGAAATTACATCAGATCTCTGTCCAAACCAAGTTTCGGGGCTATCCATAGATGTAGTAAAAAAAGAATGTGAAGGAAAGGTAAGAAAATTCAAGCAAACCTATTACTTTTCTTTTAAGCTCAAATATATTTCTCAAGGCTAAACATCACAAGCAAGATGCTTGGATACCAACACTTTACTTTATAACCTTTGCTTTGTATCTAGATCCAGAGGGAAAATCGTGTTTACAAGAACCACGAGACACGTGAAAAGCAATAACCAAGATAAATGAAAAAAAATGCCGGGTTAGGTGTTAGTCAGAACTTTATTGCAAAGGTACTTTGTTTTATGAGATGAAGAAATCTACTTTTCCTCCTCTCTAGCGTTACATATTGAAAAAGTGAAAACATGATTAAACTATTCTTTTAATGTCATCTAATCGTTTAGAAAGAGCTAAAGGAAAACAATTTGCATGCAGGCTGAGCACGAGAGTGCATCGTGTGGAACCCAATGTCAAAAACTAAAGTTCAATTTCCAGTGCTAATCAAGGATCTAAAATGGGAACTCTGTTCTTTTCCCTACTAGCTATGTGAATTTGGTTTTTTTGTTTTTTGTTTTTTTAGTTTCATAGTCTTGATTCAGCACTTGTAAAATTTGAATCCTTTTTGTTTTTTAAAAGACGGAAGTATCAGGGCACCTGGGTGGCTCAGTCAGTTGAGCATCCAACTTCAGCTCAGGTCATGATCTCACGGTTCATGAGTTCGAGCCCCACATCGGGCTCGCTGCTGTCAACAAGGAGCCTGCTTTGGATCCTCTGTTCCCCTCTTTCTCTGCCCTTCCCGGTTCGTTCTCTCTCTCTCTCTCTCTCAAAAATAAGTAAACCTCAGAAAAGAAAACACAAAAGTAGCATGGCAAAGAAAACATCAGAGGCAATTAGTGCTCATCCGCTGTTCTTATTCTGGAAGAAAGGGAAAAAACAGTGGGTCAGAAATTTGGGATTCTTTTAACGGTGCGTGCTTGTGCAAGAGGAAGCGAGAGAGTGCCAGGGAGATTCGGCATAAAATCGGGAGCGGCAAAGCAGGTCTATAAAAACCAAACACATCTGTGATATTTGGACCTGCCCTTGCTCTTCCATTTATCAGCCATCGCTACAGATAAAGCAGTAGGTTGCCAAACTCCCCCAAATAGGTATTAGAATCATCTGGAGAACTTTCAAAAATCCCAAAGCCCAGGCCACACCCCAAACAATCAAAAAACGAAACCAGGAACCAGAGGTTTTGAAGCTCCTCAGGTTTGGGAACCACGGACTCCAAGTATAGAAATAAGATAAATCCTTCTACCTCCCCTTTGAGATTTACCATAGATGCGATTCCAGGAAATTTATTAAAAAAAAAAAGAAGGAAAGGAAGGAAGGAAGGAAGGAAGGAAGGAAGGAAGGAAGGAAGGAAGGAAGGGAGGGAGGGAGGGAGGGAGGGAGGGAGGGAGGGAGGGAGGGAGGGAGGGAGGGGAAAAGGAAGGAATACAACACCAATGCATTAATCTTTTTTTTTTTTTTTTTTTTTAAAGAAAATCATTTGCACACATACTCACTGTTGTCCCTGAAGCTGGCTCAACACAGCACTGAGAAAATCATTACCAAGGTACATGGCATGTTATGCTGACACGGGTTTATACTGCACAGCCTCATTCCTATAAGGATGCAGATCTGGGTGACAGCAGAAGGGAGAGAGGCCTATCACAAACTCAAAGCGAGGCTACACAGATTCCAAGGTGACTACCCCAGCTTCCTAGTGACAAATTGGCAACAATTAGAAAGAGATGTCTGAAGAATGTGAACTTGCTGGGCCTGGCCTACCTTAGTTTTTCTCCTAATCAGAGAGATTAAAAGCCTCTGTTAAATTCAAAGAGGGAGAAGGAGGGAAAGAAGAAAATCCTAAACCCTGCAATTCCAGTTAAAAAAAAAAAAAAAAAAAGACTCCTTGCACAGGTTCAACACAGTCTAGAAGGTTTTGCTCACTGCATAACATTTGCTTTCCCCAAGCTCCTTCTATCCCCTGTATCTTTAAAAAAAAAAAAAAAAAAAGTTGAAGTTACATGTGTTCTGTTTGCACTATTGGTTCACGCGATCCAAAGAGTTCATCGTGTACAGAGCACCACCTGTGTACTTAGCTTAAATCTGTGGAAATCTTTCATCCCCAGGAAAGAGTATAGATTATTTTTATGCCATCCAAATGGGAGAATGTCCCAGATAGCAGATGATGAAGGGGCCCCAGAGGGACCATAACGCTAACACGCTTACGAGCACTACAAAATTTGGCTTCCAAGCCGCCTCTCCGTTTGGCAATGCTTCCAGCTAGCTCCGTGAATAGTAAAGACGTAGTCGCTACCAGTGTGGTGGAAGAGAAGGGCGGAAGGCAAGAAGCATGTCCTTGCACATGTGACAGCATCGGATTTAAGAGACGAGAAATTCTCTTAGGAGAAGACCAGGAAAATGAGCGTCTCGACTGACATGCTACAAACAGGGTTGTGCTCCGCCACCGTAGCATAGGATTAAAAACACAAATCTTGACCACTCTTCAAAGACCTAAAGGTCCAGCTGCGTAACATTTTTTTCCCTAGTGCCGGCTCTTGGCATTTTGGTGATTTCTGCGACATTTACAAAGGGCCAGTCTTCGACAAAGTATTCCTCTTAACTTCTTTCCTTTTTTCTTTTCTTCTTTCTTTCTTTCTTTCTCTTCTTTCTTTCTTTCTTTCTTTCTTTCTTTCTTTCTTTCTTTCTTTCTTTCTTTCTTTCTTTCTTTTTCTTCCTTCCTTCCTTCCTTTTTAATAGCACATAAAGGTGAAGGGAATACTTCTTTGCAGAACAGATATGCTAGAGATGAACCTGAGTTGCTCTCTTTCATCCTAAGTTTTCCTCTGTCTCTATCCTGCCGTGAAGTCATGATACATCTGTGACAGAAAAACTCCCATGGTAACACACTGACATCATAAACACCATATTAAGACTTGGCTGCAAAAGCCAAAGGAGATGATGGGCTGGGAAGGAAGAAGCTATAATTCAAACAAATCTCTTCCATAATCGCTATGGGAACACTAAACATTACTGGCCAAGCAAATTGCTTTTTGTAGAAGTGTTCTCTTTTTCGAAGTTTGCCCCAGTGTGAAAGTCCCTCTGTAAGTCAGAACCTTAGCATTATTTTAATGTACTGTTCTGTATTTAATAATCTCGGGCTTCAGACATTAGTCTGTTACCATGGGAATGACAGCAGCACAAATGCAGGATTACGGCTATCAAGCAGGAGAAAAGAAATTATGAATAAGCCTCGTTACGTTCAATAATTAGCAGCTACATGGAAAAAAACAAAACCATGAATTTAGGTTGGTGCATCTATCTCAGTGTTTGAATACAACTCCAAGTGTGTTATTGCTTTAAAATGAGATTCTAACAAACTGCCAAAAAATCCTTGACTAGCAGTTGCTACTCAGTGTTGTAATTTTAAAAACTCATCCTGTCCGTCCCTTACTTCTGTTTTAATTCTTGCCCTGCAGAAGACTGGGAACTGGTGGGTAATACACAACATCCCAAGATGGATTCTGGTACCTCGAGCCAGCATTTCTGGGGGAAAAGCACGACGATACTGAACATCACCGGCTCCTCTGCCTTAGTGAACTGCAAAAGGAACTGTTACCAGGAAGACAGCGTTACCCTCTCCCACCATGGAACGTCTCCGTGTCAAGATGGTTGCCGTAGAATGGTCCTGTTGAGCACAAGGCTTGAAGTCTTTCTTCTAAAGTGACAGTAAGGGACTCTGTACTCTTATTACTTTTACGACAATGACTAAGCATTTCATGCAGTTAGAACTCTTCTTAGCAAAGCCCGCAACTTTACTAACTAGGAAAGGTAAGCAAGATGGTGAATATATATTTTGAGATATCAAAAGACAGCTAAAGCAGGTCTCCTCTGAACCAAAGAGGCATTCAGATATAAAAGCATGCACGAGAGCAGTGCCGTGGCATCTAGTCTCCCCTCAATACTGCCAGACCCCTGGCATCCTGTGGAATCCAGCTCACTCTAGGAAGAGTGGCAATTTTCACATTACCCCATCTAAATCAGGTGGCAAGTCCAAAATCTTCATCTATTCTTCAACCAGTGGACATTTGATGGCTCCTTGGAACTTTGAGACTTCTCAGCTCCCCTCTTCCATGAGGCTTCTGCATTCTAAGGCAATGGCACGACACATCATTGGGGGAAAGTAATTTTAGAACGTGCCATCCAAATCAACTGGTCGTGAATAGGCTCTGATTAAAATATAAAGAGCTTTTAAAATAATTTAAAATGATTCACTGGAACTAATTTAGAGATATTTTAATCTCTGAATGTGCAATGAACTGTAGTCTCCCTTGGCCCCAGCCTCTCCTTAGAGACGGACATTTCTAGTTAGGACTTTGCCACTGGGTAAGAGGCACCTAAGCCGTGCGAAGTACACTGCCCATGCCTGCATTTCCCTCTGCCTTTCTGATTTATGTTTTTCCAGCTCGGGCCCCATTCCCTTCCACTTGCCAAACCAGACTGTGCGTATACTTCCCCTTCTCGGTGAGCACTGCTCATCTGTTTACGAGGCTAGACAGCCAGATAATTTTGCACACAACAACGTGACAATTATTTAAACAATCACATGAGATCAAAGGACCTCAGCTTACATTTTTTAGTCATCTGTTTGAATTCTACTTTAGATTAAACCAAGGAGTATTTTCCCAACATAATGTACCAACATATTCATGGAGATTCTACTGAAGCCACTTGTGAACCAACACCCAAGCTGCACTTAACTAGGATTTGCTACCGTGACTATGAAGTTCAAGGGGGGGATCTGCTGCTTTGGAAAAGTGCCTTCTTAGACCCACTACAGGTTTCTTCACAAAATCCTTTGGCGCCTGATCTCTGAGATTTCCTGAATCTCAGCCAAAGACACCAGATAAGAGGCGGAGAGCAGGTGTCTATGGTGTTGTTTTCTAGACCTTGCTGTTTCTTTCTGGTTAAAGAGTTTCAGTTGAAAAGATGAAATGAGGGGAAGGTCTAGATGTTGGAATGGTCTGATAAAGCACAGAACTCCCTGACTGAATCTTCCCAGCAATCTGAGGAAGGGGGTATTATTATACCCACTTAAGAAATAAAGAAACAGAGATCTCCAACGATTAGGAATGGAAGAGTGGAATTCAAACCCAATACAACCCCAAAACCCAAGTTATTTTTGACTACACAGAAATCCAGTCTTCCCCAAAACAGGAACCATGTCTTTTGGTCTTCTGTGTGACCTCAGAGGTGACACACACAAAGAGCTCTTGACAAAACATGTAGAAGAGCATTTACAGGAAACCGTCTAGTGTCTTTTGTCAAAAGGTAACCCTCTTGCTCACCCCAAACCAGAGAGCACAAGTCAACCATAACTTACTACCACAGCATCAGAGAAGAGGGATGGAGCCTTAAACATCCATCCATTCTGAAGGTGATGTATCCAAGCATAAGATGATCACTTACCTAAAAGCAAGAGGAGAGAAAACACTGTAAATAGACACCTCTTAGACACTTTATCTACAGAAATATTAAAATAGACTTTCATTTTGTAATCAACGTATTTTGAGCACAGAAGTATAAGAAGAGCGATCTCTTCATATCTCTTAATTTTTCAAGGCTATCTTGCGTTTTTTGTTACCGATGATTTACAGTTCGGTCTTTTTCCCACTTTACCCTAGAAGACTTAGTTTTTTGAGATGCTCTAACATCTTTGAAAGGCTGGTGAGTCCTCTTCTCCAGGAAGTGAAGTAGAGACACCTCTTTCATATAATAGCTTCAGTGGGTTCAAAGTCCTCTTGCAGTTTACCCCACTGACCCTGTGTGACAAACATCTGATAGAAGACTGGACTGTGGAAGAGCCCTTGATCTTAAACATGCATCAAATGGCTTCAGAATCCCCCATAAGTTCTAAACTCCTGAAAACGTGGGGTGCCTGGGTGGCTCGGTCGGTTAAGCTTCCGACTCTTGGTTTTGGCTCTGGTCATGATCTCGTGGCTCATGAGTTCGAGCCCCACGTTGGTGCAGAGCCTGCTTGGGATTCTCTCTCTCTCCCCCCTCTCCTGTTCTCTCTCTCTCTCTCTCTCAAAAATAAATAATAAAATAAGTAAATTCCTAAAACTGTACGTGATATATGTATAAAACAAATACAAATACAAAAGGCAAATACAAAAGGTATATTCTTTAACATACATGACACATAAAAAAAATTGGGCAGGGGCGCCTGGGTGGCTCAGTCGATTGAGTGTCCGACTTTGGCTCAGGTCATGATCTTGTGGTTTGTGAGTTCAAGCCCTGAGTCAGGCTCTGTGCTGACAGCTCAGAGCCTGAAGCCTGCTTCAGATTCTGTGTCTCCCTCTCTCTGCCCCTCCCCCAATCATGCTCTGTCTCTCTCAAAAATATGTAAATTAAAAAAAAAAAAAATTGGGCAAGATCAGGTGGCAAAAAGAAGTCTGTAGAAAAGAAATGACAACTACTTGGATGCTAACTAGATCTGTTATAAAATTCAAACTTTAAATAAATTAAAAACCAAACAAACCAAAGAATTACCAGGAAAACTTATAAAAGGTGAGGATATCTGTCCGTGTGTGTGTGTGTGTGTGTGTGTGTGTGTGTGTGTGTTGTATGTTGCGGTGGGGAGCTCTAACAGATAACATATTAGAAACCTTCGATAAAAATAGTGTGGTTTTGCTGCATAAATAAACAGACAAATGGAACAAAACAAAAAGCTGAGAAACTCACCCAAGTACACTTGGAAAATTACTACATGATAAGTTAACATCTCAAATCCATGGAAAAAAAGATGAATTTTTTTAATAAATGGTTGTTTGGAACTGGATGCCCATGGAAAAAATTAAACTGCATCCATATCCCACATTATATGCACTCCAAGTGGATCCTATTTCTAAACTGAAAAATAAAATCACAATTATTGGAAATAGAATATAAGAATTTGAGTGAATGAATCCCATTGTAAAAGGAGAGTGAGGAAAGGCAGTTTTCCAGAAAGAAAAACTAAATTTGTCTACGTAAAAACTTATTTAAAAGTAAAAATATTTTGCATAGGAAACAGTGCCATCAGCAAAAGACAAATGACCTGCTTGAAAAAGATATTTGCAATGGATTGCAAAGAAATAATATGCTTTAGATACAAAGGCCTCCTTAAAAAAAAAAAAAAAATTCTACCAAAAGAAAGAGCAACATCCCCAAAGAAAAACAGGTAAAAGAGCAGAGAATATACACAGAATAAGTGAAAATGGCTCCAAACATGTGAACAGATGTTCAACATTACTCCTAATAAGAGACACGCATTCATTTCTCACTGATCAGACTGGCAAAAATCCAGACGTTTGACAACATACTCCATTTGTGAGGCCAAGGGGAAACAGCACCTTTGTGTACTGCTGTGGGAAGGCACATGGTACGAACCCCTTACGAAGGGGATTCGGTAGATTCTAGCAGAGATGCAGATTTGTGAATCAGTATAGAGGCAGAAGAAGAAAATCAGTGAAGGGGGAAAAAAAAAATGGACTCTTCAATAAATGGTACCGATGGAATTCCAGAAAATAAATGTAGGAAGAGCGATGAAAACCGGAAATCACGTGGCAAACACCAAACGCAAGAAAGGACGCTAACATTACAAAGGGAAACAGTAATTTCAACGTGGACAAATGCGGTACATACCACCTTAGCCTCCTGTGGTAGATGTTAACATGTGGGGAAACTGGATGAAAGGTCTATGGAAATTTATCTTGGCAAGTGTTCCGTAATTCTGAAATTTTTAAAGTTTACATTGCTTTCAAAAACTAAATAAAAAGCAGGGGTGCCTGGCTGGCTCAATCGATAGAGTGTGTGACTCTGGATCTCGGGGTCATGAGCTGAAGCCCCATGTTGGACATAGAGCTTACTGTAAAAAAAAAAAAAAAAAAAAATTCAATAATAAACATTTCTTAAAAAGAAATGTTCTCTTTTTAAAACAGCATTGAGACAATGAGATATCCACATGTAAAAAAACGAAAATGAGACCCTCACTTCATGCCCTACACAAAAATTTGGTAAGTTAACTAAAAGTAAAAAATGAAACTCTGAAACTTTGAAAAAAAATTTGCATGACCTTGAGCCCACCTACATTAAAATTAACAACTTTTGTACAAAAGATAGCATAAAGCAAAAAAGGCAAGGCATATACTTGAAATGCACATATCCGACAAGGCAAAAGATTAGTATTCAGAATATAAAGAATTTCTGCATATCAAAAAGAAAGACAAAACAATCCAATAGAAAAACAGACAAAAGATCTGATCAGGCAACTGACAGAAGAAAACCCAAATGGCCAATAAATATAAAATGATTCTCAACCTCACGAGTGAGGGAAATACAAATGAAACCAAGAAGGTATCTTTTCGCTGCCATCAAATTGGCAAAAATTTCGTTGTCTGGCACCACCAGTGTGGGAGACAGGAAGCTACTGGAGCGTGCACACAGCGCCTATGAGAGCGTCCGCGGGTGCAGTCACGATCGTCAGCGGGGGAGACGTCCAAAGCACCTCCACTTTCTGGTTATGACCCTAGAGAAATTCCTCCACGAGTGCAAAAGCAGAAGACGTAGATATGGACAGGAATAGTGGTGGGAGCACTGAGGATTAGAGTCAAATGCTGAAAATGACCTACAAGCTCGTCAGAAGGCGAATAAATGAATCGACAGTGGTCTAGCCACCAACCCAATAGAGTAATGCACAGTAGTAACTACAGCTACCAGCATCGAAATGACTGAATCCTACAAATACAGGGTGAAGGTAAAAAGCCAATTTCAGAATGTGGCAACATGATGATATCTGTATCATTATGCTTAGTAATTTATTAAAACCATGCAAAACTACCACACGTTACTTAGGGGCACGTGTTTGTAGGAAAAGGACTACAGCAGATATGGAGGTGATAAACACTGAATTCAGGATTCTGGTTTAACCCTTGGAAGGAGCACAGCAAATGATGGGAGGGAGAAGCAAGTAACAGTTTGTGCATATAATAAAGCTCTACAATGTGATCAGACAACGTGGCAAAACTAGGTGTGGTTGTTTCCTGTGGTACTTTCTACAAGCTTTTCCATGAATGCACAATGCAGTAACTTCAAAAAGAATATGCGTAATAAAATACAGATCTTTACTATCAAGTGATTCTTCAGGTGGATTTTGCTGAACTTTGAAGAGTTTTTGCAGTTTTTTTCACTAAGGTATTTCTTTTTTCTGGATTTTTACGGTGGTATAAAAACACACAGGGTATCTTTAGATTCCACATTCTAAGAATAAGGCTGCCTTCTATTTCCTTAAAAATACCCAAATACTACCTCCCCTCATTATTCATGTATTCAGTTGTTTCCTTAAGTATTTCTAGTCGGAAAAATTTTAACCAAGTCCCTCTGGAGTATGCTAACCCCTAGAATATATTTAAGATGTTAAGATATTTAAAGAGGTCTGATTTAAAAAAAAAAAAACAAACACAGATCATTTATGATACTTTAATGAAGATTAAATAACCAAATAAAATTGCATTTTCCATAATAAATGTTAGGTTATACATTACTATGCTATTTGTATGTTGAAAGTGATATATAATGGTGAAATACCACACAGTTGAGGAAGCATGATAAAAATTTAATAATCTAGTGTCGGGTTTATATACAAGAAAGGCATTTTCCCACATCACACTCAGTATTAAGTGCTATTGCCCACAAGCAACCTTAATGAGTCCCCACCTCCAAGGTCAATACACGCTAGCCTTAGAAATGCTGCAGAGGTTTGGATGCAGGCTAAAAAGACCGGGTTCACCTATTTGCTTCACTTTTCCAAGAAGATGAGCTCCATTGGCTAATAATGTTAACAACGAGGACAGGAACCTAACTTCATTTCTCCCACATACTAATTTCACGAAGGGAAAAACTTCAGTTCGATGGCTCCCCAACCTTGGCTTACTGACTTTCAAGTCACAGCACGCAGTGGCTCGATGACAATCTGTGGCCACTGTAAGGAGAAAGGACAGGTATCAGGCACAGGCCAGCCACACCTCAGTGTAGAAAGGCTGGAGCATTCGATTTCACTCAAGGCTGCCTAAATGGCTGCGTGTGCCCCACCCAAAAAATCTGATGGTCAATATTATCCTAATGTCAGTTTCAAAAATCCATTCCAAGGCCGTAACATTTATTTCAAGTGACGGGCTGTAGTCTAAAGCCAGAGTGTTACTTTTTGTATATTAAATAACCATCAGCAACTTTAAATGGTAAACAGGCCTTTTAACTATCAAATTTCTAGAAATGTAGTGTTCTCCCGGCTCTGGGGGCTTGGGGGAGGTGGGGGGATGGGGATAATTTGCCTGTGGGTTCAGAAACTGAATGAGAAGTTTCAGCCTGAAGTCCATTTTCAAACAGAGCCCTCGAAAAAAACTTGGAAGGTGGTAAACGTTGGTATTGACACCTTATAAACAAAAGCCACACTGTTCAATGGGAATAAGAATGAAGCAATGACATCTCCTTAAAAAAATTATAACAGTCCGATCTGGTACTAACTTTCCTCCGCCTGGAGAAACTGTGTCAATTTTAGTTCCTTAAACAAGAGATATTTTTCCCCAGCACAACAGCTCATTTCTTTCTACTACAGCTAGCTGGCTGTCCCTGATCAGCTGAAATCCCCACACAGCTCAAGCTCTGGGACTGAAACCAAAAGGAATAAATCAATGAAGGCCTGGATTCCGATCCTACGAGGCAGGCCAGCACTCTTTTAAGATGAGGAGCAGCCAAAAACTGTGGGGAAGTTCACAACTGCATTGGTCCGTGATCTAAAATTACAGTACAGAGCAAGTCTCTGCCCCCATCTAATCCTAGGAAACCTCCTTTAATCCTTTTACTATGCCATATTGCATCACAAAGGTGCCATACAGCTCCTCCTTCCAGCACACAGCATTCAGAACCAACTCGACTCCAAGAAAATTAGTTAAGACATCGCTCTTGCCTGGAAGGGTTCCTAAAGAGTCACAACCCTGACATACAAGAAGCCTAAGTTACTTCATCACCCAGAGCTGGGGGGCAGGGGGCGATGCTGGCCACAAAATACTTATTCCAACAGAAAAGTTCCATCTTGATGCCGTTCCAGAAAGACAACACTGGCAGGAACCTCAAGATTTTGTGCTGTCTGCTGCTCCTAAAATGAAATAGATTTTAGGGGCGCCTGGATGGCTCAGTCGGTTGAGCGTCTGACTTTGTCTCCGGTCATCATCTTGCAGTCTGTGGGTTCGAGCTCCGCATCGGGCTCTGTGCTGACAGCTCAGAGCCTGGAGCCTGCTTCGGATTCTGTGTCTCTCTCTCTCTCTCTCTCTCTCTCTCTCTCTGCCCCTCCCCCACTCACGCTCTGTCTCTCTCTGTGTCTAAAATAAATAAACATTATAAAAAAAGAATTAAAAAAAAAAAGAAATAGATTTTAGTTCTAATCCAGTAACATGAAACAAACCAAAAGCAGACAGACCGGCAAATATGAATTCTAGATGCACAGCATCACACACCGTCAGTTCAAAGGGGGCAAAAGGCGGCACAGGAAGTTGTAAAGTGTATGAAGAGATGAACAACAAACATTTAAAAAAAAAAAAAATCCTGATCTAGTGAACAGGCATAAAGGAGTTCACCTGAGCAGGAGGCTTCAAAGGCTAGATAAGGAAGGACAAAGCAAGAGGCTTACGTGGAAAACTCATCAACAAGCCAAGAATGTAATAAAGCAAAACTAAACTTCAATTTCTGCAGGAATACTGGCATTTCGGCACTCAAAGCCGGTGCCATAACCCCTCTTTGTACACAAAGGAAATGTGAAATCCTGAAATCCGCACAGCAGGTAGTCGCTGGAGCCAACTACCAGGTAGGGCTAATCCCCAAAACGAGATTTCCTAAGAAATCGTATTCTCCGCTTTATCCCTTTTTTTGTTTTTTGGGGGGTTTTCCTCTTGTTTGGTCTTTCTCTTCTTTCACGGTTAAATATTAGCATACCAAAGAAACGAATCTTGAAAAACAATCTTCATTCACTCACTGCATCAAGTCCTCTTGAACCTGAGGGGCCCACCAAGATAAAGGGCCGTGGAATTATGGGTTTTTAATGAAGCAGCAGCCCGACTAAGTAACTGGGGAAGAGTAAGCAAGAGGTGCCGGAAACGGACCTGGTGGCAACATAAATCCACGGAAAATGCGCACGGTCTTAGGGAACCCGCGCTCCTTCACCCCTCAGGCAGTCTTCCTCGGGGGATGCTTCCATATGCTTTAAAAAAAAAAAAAAAAAAAAAAAAAAAGATCCACTTTGCCGGCTCCCAGATCTATAGCGTTAGGGCAGGGATAAATTTCAAGCTGGCAAAAGTCCAACTCCAACAGTTGCAGCTGTAGTAGCCGCCTTGTTTACAAAGCAATTCAGGAAGCTTTTAGAGGGCAGAGTGCACCAGACAGAAGGGGGTCTGTAAGCAAAACATGGATGGATCCCAGTGCATTCAGAGCAGACAACACATCTGTTCCCAGGTCCCCCTTGGAAACCTGCCGAATGCGGGATCCAAGTCAACTTTTAATGCTCATGTGTTTTGTTTCATGTGTTTTGTTGTTTTCAGGAGAGCATATCTACGTAAAGCACTCGAATCAAAATGATATGCTAGTAGTTACCGAGCCCCTGGGCCATCCCCCAACATTCTAACCGAAACACTGAGAATAACATGCCACACAAGGTTTTGAGCTCACTCCAATCAACTGCGACCTGGACTACTTTGCTCATTAAGGACACCATGCAGAAGCATGCCTTCTGTTGCCATTTTAAGCCTCTTAGAAACTGTGCTCCTTCGCTTGTCTCTGATGAGGTCTGTGTCCAGCAGAATTATCTGAGGACAG